>NW_004524641.1:11724048-11755894 GCF_000260255.1 Octodon degus
CTGGGCTGGGACTAGTCCTGCCGGCGCAGGGTAGCAGGAAGCTCTCCACACACTCACCGGACCTGGGCTAGGACTGGGTCTGGGGGTTCCCGGAACTAGAACGAATTAATTTTCAAGAAGTAATAATTTTGCCTCCTTTCAAATTTTTATGATTTTTTTCTCTTATCTACTTGTTAGGTCAACTAAAATTCAATACCATGTAGAATAGATTACAACAGGCATTTCTGCCTGTCTTGGTCTTCAGTGGAAATATCTTTCCTTTTCTTATTAAGCAACAGGTCAGATGGGGGACATAGACACACATATGTACATTTACAACATGAAACACCAGCCCTAAGTGGATCATTTTATTTCAATTAAAAAGATGTTAGGTTCAGCATCCATAGAGTATCATGTATTTTTTCTCTTTAAAATGATGAATTCTATATTTTTTTAAATTAAATACAAAAAAGACCCTGCATTCCTAAATTATTTAGTTACAATGATTCCTTTAATGTGTTACCATTGACTTTCTTCATTGAAAAACTGGATTCTGTCTGCTCATGTTCAGATTTTTTCACTATACTATTAAGTGTGATTTGCCCCTAGTGTTTGGAGGGAAGAAGTCTTTGTCAGGGTTTGATATGGAAGTTTAACTGCTACCATAAAGGAAAATTGAAAGGCTTTTAAATGTGTCTGCGCTTTCATACAGTTTAAGAGAATTACTTATTTTTAAGCATGTATTAGAATTCTTTCATGACACAGATACATTAATTATTTGGCTATAACAGCATTCCACCATGTATTCCAAAACATCATATTGTGTATCTTAAATACACACAACCTAAAAACAGTAAATATAATTTCTAATACCACCAAGCAGGAATGGAGGCACTCAAGTCTCAGAAATCCTAATCATCTGAACAATGCAAATGGCGATATGCTCAATAAACATAATGTTTTGCTTATGCTTTTGCTTTTTTTGTGTGGTACTGAGGACTGAACCCAGGTCCTTCACACTGAGCTACATTTCCATCTCTATTTTTATGATTTTTGAGAGAGGATATCCTTACAGCACTAAGCTGCCCAGGTAGGGCTTGAACTTGCAATCCTCCTGCCTCAGTCTCTGCTGAGTGCTGACACTGCAGATATGTGCCACCACACTGGTTTCAATAATTTTTTTTAAGTTTATTTATTTGGTACAAGGTCTAGTTATGCAGCTTGGACTCTTAGTGATACTGCTGTCTCAGCCTCCCAAGTGCTGGGATTAAGGCATGTGCCACCATGCCTGGTGTTTTGGTATGCATTACTGGGGATCGAACCCAAGCACTTGCACTTGCCAGGCAGGCGCTTAGACTAACAGCTATCTTCCCAGTCTCTCAATAAATGTTTTGAGTAAATGATAAAACATGCAAAAATAATAATTCTTTTGTGAGAGCACTACAGCCTGGCAAAAGTTTTCCAGTTCAGCTCTTAATTTGATCTGTAAACATACAGAATATTATGGTTTCCAAGGGTAATTTCATTTTGTAATAAAGCAAACTATAAAGAAGTGCTATGGACATGTGCCAACTTCCCATGGTGAACTAAGCATTATGTACTGCAAACATGAACTAATCAGAATTGTAAAATGTTTAAAAATAAATAAATCAACTTTATATCTAACAGCAGACCAGCTGGCCTATGAAGCTGACGAGTGGCTCGGAGCACAGGGAGCAGGAAGAAGGAAAGATTCTTTGCAGTGGCTTCCCCTTCCCAGCACTGGGTGCAAACAGAGAACAAGTCCTGTTTGCATCTATTTTTCACACTTATTTATCAGGCTGATAGAAATATACTCTCAATTTTCCTATTTCTACAGTTATGAATTATTATATTGTTAATTGTGGGCGTTTTTTGGTTGCTATTATTTTTGTTTGCTTTTTCTTGACTGAGCTGATTTTCTTTTTTTTTTAAAAAGAAACTAGTGATTGACTTAAATCAAAATTCGTATTTTTTTTTTCTTTCTTTTTTTTGTTTTTGTTTTGTTTTGTTTGTTTTTGTGGAACCAGTGATTGAACTCAGGCCCTTACACTTGCCGGGGAAGCGCTTATTCTACTGAGCCATATCCCTGGCCCAAAATTTGTAAATTATATAGTTTTGCTAACTCATTAATGTGGGTTTTTATCTTGATTAATTTTTTTTCCTTCTATTTTGTTGTGATTTTTTTCTAATGTTTAACTGGTTCTTTTTTTCATACATTAGGAGTATGCAATGAGCACTGCTTTGTCATGGCACATAGAAGTGGTACTTCCATTGTTACTATGTATGCAAGCTTCTGAATTCTTAAACTCGAGAGACAGTTGAGAGAGCATTTAGTAATTTCCAGAAACAAAAGGCTTTCTGAGTTTCTTCTATTTTTTTCTTTTCTTTGTTTCCTGATTTTTAGTATTAAATTATGCCTAATATTTAAAATTTATTCTAGATTTATGATGTGATAGATATGATACCGTCAATTTTTTGTAAATATTTGGTAGGCACTTGAAAATAGACTATAGTCCCTATACTCGAGAGTACAAGCTGGCCAGCAAGATAGCTCAGTGGACTAAGTGCCTGCTTAGGCAAGCACAGGGACCAGGGTTCAATCCCTGGCACCACATGCTGCACTGGCCCCGCCCCTGGGTGCACTGAGACCAGATGTGTTGGCACATGCCTGTAATCCCAGTGCTGGGGGAGCTGAAAACAGGAGGATCATATGAGTCTGAGCTGTGTAGTGAGACCCTGTACCAAATACATTAAAAAAAAAAAAAGAGTACAAGGTTCTAAATTCATCCCTTAGATCTTCCTTATTAATTATGCTTTCTACAATTTCTATATTCTATTTTTTATTGAACCTTTCATGACCTAGAGATAAACCAAAATTTCTTGTGTTTGTTTCTTTTCAATTCCTTTTTATGAATACATAACATTCATATTTAATGTACCTATATTCATAGCCATTTAATTTCATTAGAAGCTACATCTTCTAGTCCTAAAACCTAATTCTTTATTTTATTTAATGTTTTCACAAACCTTACTTTCTCTGTTAATTATATTTGCATGGATATCTTCACTTTGTTTTTATTTTCACCTTTTTTATGTTGTCTTGAAGTATCTCCTGTTTACCTTGCACGTGACTGTTATCAGTTGGCTAGGGCTGCCATAACAAGTAGAGTGGCTAGAAGTCCAAGATCAAGGTATCTGTTGGGCTTGAACCTCCTGAGAACTTGGAGGGAAGGATAGGCTTCAGATCTTGGTATCTGGATGGCCACCTGTATTAGATGGCTTTTTACACTGCTGAACAAATACCTGACACCAGCAACTGAAAGGAGGAAAAGTTTGTTTGGCTCAAGTTTTGAGTGGGTTTAGTCCATGGCTCCAAGGCAGAAATATGGTGGAGGAGTGTGGTACAACAAAGTTACTGAATCCTTGGCTACTCAGAAGCAGAGCAGAAGAACTGTGCTAGGGAGAAAGAGGCCAGGAAATAGATATAGTATGCATTATGGCTTGGGTCTATTATATGCCATGAAGCCCTTGTGTGCTCATTGGTGTGGCTTTTGGAAAGTGAGTGAATGGGGGGGGGGGTTTGCTCTAGATGACTTGCTGCTAGGAGATGAGGTCTGGTTGGAAGAGGCAGGTCATTGGGTACTCGGGGAGGGGGTGGCCTTGACAGTACATCTCCTCTTCTCACTATTCATTTCCCTCTCTGCTTCCTGGCCACCATGATAGGCATAGCTCTTCCTACCTGTGTCCTGCTGCCATGCCACCATGCCTTGGACCATGAATGGGTACCCTTAAGCCAAAATAAACCCTGCCTGCTTTTAGGTTGTGGATGTCAGGTATTGTGTTCCAGAGATGAGAAAGTGACTGAGACAGTATCCAAATCCTACCCTGTGACCTGCCCAGACACTGCCTGAAGAGTGCTTTCCTAACCCCCATGTAGCTCCCAAACCAATCAAGTTGACAAGTAAGCTTCTGCGTTGTACTGTTCTCTCCTGTCTCTCCACACCACCTCCCTATCTGCATCTGAGCACAAATGTTGCCCTTAGATAAAGATCCCAGGCATACTGGACTAAGACCCAATCTACTGACACCGCTTTACCTTAAGTACCTTTGTGTTCTTCTCTGGGAATTCTAATGTGCTCTTCTGAGGTGCAGGAAGGTGGAATTCCGATGTATAAATTTAGGGGAGCATATTTCAACCCATACAGAGTAACTCAACCCTACATTATTTTTTATTGGACATTGTGTATGGACTGATATGATCAATCAGGATTTGTTTATATTTTGTTACTTTCATTATGTCCTGCTTTCTGCTTTGCTAATTTTAAAAATATGTGATGGCTTGTTTTATTCTTCTTTCCTTTTGTATGTAATTTTTGGATGTTTTTCCATATCATTATAATGCTATTCTTCTGTTTTCTATCTTTAAGAGTTCTATGGAGCAATAGTAACTAATAGCCCATTGCCTCTTCCCTTCCCTCTCCTTCGCCACCCAATACTAGTCAATAATATTATCTTTCTTAGAGTTTCCTCCCACTATCAAATATGCTTGCATCTCTATTTGAGTTGCTAGCTTCACTTACAAACTGACTGGCTCCCAGCCCTCTGAGAACATCTTCTGCTTCCCGTTTTCCTTTTCTTTGTCCTCATGGTTGTATCATTTCCACATTGTAGGACTATATGATGCTGACATTGTTCTGCTACCAGCCGTCTGCTCCTTTCTTATTTTTTTAGTTTTATAGTATAAGTATACTTGAAATTCATAAGCCTTCCCAGAGGTCCCTTTGTCAGATAAAATTAATGATTTCACAGTCTCCTACAAAAAGAGGAGAATGAAGGAAAAAATTATGGGGAATTTGCCCATAATTTTAAAATATAGTCTAATGTAGCAAAAGAAAATGATATGATTAACCTAGCCTTAGAGCTGACTTTTGTTGTTTTGTTCTGTTTGAGACATGGTCTCTCTATCTAGTTCAGGCTGGCCTTGAACTCACTATGTAGCCCAGACTGGCCTCGGACTCACAGTGATCCTCCTGCCTCAGCCTCCTAAGTGCTGGGATTACAGGAATGTCCCTGGGGAGAAGTGATATATATTCTCACCCAAATAGCTTTAAAAACAATGTGATTAGAAAAGTGAGGTGGTTGATATCACAGAAATGTGCAAACAATATGGGGAAAGAATCCCCACATGCCAACTTTAATATACCACAATAATTCTGGATATAACTAGTTAAAAGACATACACTAAAACATAGTCACTCTCAGTTACTTTCTTCTCATTGCTGGGAGAAAATACCTAACACCCAAAATTAAGGAAGGAAAGGCTTATTTAGCTCACAGTTAGTGGAGGTTTCAGTCCATACTCAGCTGGCTCCAAGGCAGAGTGGCACATGGCTGAGAGCAGCAGTTCATGGCAGTGCAAAAACAGCAAAGAGTAAAGGGAGAAGCAGCAGCTGTGGCAGCTAGCAAGCTTCTCTCCCTTCCTTATATTGTATGCAGGCTACCTGCCTGAGGGTACCCACATCCATAATCCCAGTATTGTATCACAAACTCTAGAAGCCTGTCCCAATGACTGCATGAAGCTTTGAGAGAACAACTAGACATAACCATAACATTCGCTGAAGAGAAAGCCTCATCTGGTCATTTGCATGGGTATGACAACCCACAGTTGTGGATCTTTAGCTTCCTCCTACGACTACAGAATCAAAACCTTTAGAAATATGAGGTAGCAACCTGCACTCTTACTCCTTAGATGATACTAATGCAAATTAAAGTGTGGAGGGGCCAGGGAGATAGTCAGTAGAATAAGCGCTTGCCTGGCAAGTGCAAGGGCCTAAGTTCAATCCCCGGTTCCACCAAAAAAAAAAGTGCAACTACTGGCCCACACAGAAGCCATCTACTGAATGACTTTTGTCCACTATTTTGTATAACCCCCATGAAAACCTTTGAAGAATTTAGTTATTTAGAGATTTTTACAAATGAGATCTCTGCAACCTGAGGAGGTTAAGAAACTTGCCAACAGCCCCAACACTGAGAAGGGGAACAGCAGACATTCTAATAACAAAGCCAGGTCTGACTGACCCAAACATCAAATCCTCTAATTATTTTATGGTAGAGGGAGGTTTTCTAAAATGTTTGTAAGATTTTAGATTTAGGGGGTACAAGGGCAAAAAGACTCCAGACAAACAGGTGACACCTCCAAAAAATAGAGGGCTAGGAGTGTATTTTGATGGGAAAATGTGTGCTTAGCATGTATAGGGCCCTGAGTTCAATCCCCAACATAAAAGAAAGAGAAATGGAAGAGGGACAGAAAGGAGGGAGAGGGAGGGAAGGAAGAGAGGGAGTGTGGGAGGAAAAGAGAGAAGGATAGAGGGAAGGAGACAGGCAGGGAGGGAGAGAGGAAAAGAGAGAAGGGATGGAGGGAGCCAAGATCCCCTGCTGGAGAATATAAAGGCCTCCAATGTATTACTAAGGTCACAGGCTAGAGCTTCAGCGTCAAAGTAGGTGTCTGGTGCGATCACACAGGACAGGGCCCCACATTCAGAAAGGTCCAACTTAAGGTTTAAAGCAGCTTTCCTGCCATCTTGAAATTCTTTATCGCTTATCATCAAATTTCTGTTTCGCAATGGACTGTGTGCCAGGGCTTGATGTTGGCTCATACAAAATCTCAGCACATCCTCAGACAGGTTCTCACCACCCTCTTCCCCATCCTTGACTCCCAGAACCCCCTACCTGCCACACTCTCCCCTGACACCTGCTGCCTCCACCCACCAGCAGAGGCCTGAGTACAAACAAGGGGCAGTGATGGGGTCTGGTTTGTGTTCTCTGAGGTTTCTCAGAGAGGTGTGCGGCCAGGGTCCCAGCACAGTGTTGGGTGGGTGTCTCAGCAGAGTGAACCTCTTGTCTACCCCTGATGTGGTCACAGTGGGTACAAAGCCCTCAGAGGTCACTTGTCCACTACAGGCCGGGACAGTGGGCCTGTGGACCAGGGAGGGGCTGTGTCTACTTTCCCGCCCTCCTGGCCAGGGCCTGGTGTACCAGCCACTGGTGTATCAGCTGGAGAAAAGAGAAGCCCAATGGCTGGTGGGCTGAATCACAGGGCAGGGGCCCAGCACCTGTGAGTAACTGCATGATAATCAACAGCAAGCAAAAAAGCTAACAGGCTGGATGACATGGTGGAAAGGAGGGAAGCACTTTCTGTGTGGTGTCTGAACAAGAGGTCACACATTTTCAACTCTGCCCTGGGCCTCACAAACTCCTATCCTTTCCAGCATACATAAGACTTCAACATTTTTGAGGGTAGATCCCTACACAGCTGGAGGAAGATAACCATGCCTGTCCTCAAAAGGCCACATGCATCTGTAGGGAAGGCCTGGATGCTGTGTTACCACCCAAGCACCCACAGGCTTTTCTGAGCTCTCCCAATCCTGCTCTTCCTACTTTGTGTCACCAACCTGTCACCCTTTCCATCACCATGTGACCTGGAGAACTACAAAGAACACAAGGCAAAGCAGCTCTGACTGGCACGGCATTTATATTTAAAACATGAGGCTTCTGTTTTAATCATGTAAAAATTTGCAAAGGAATCACCTTGGAAACTAAGAGACTCTGATCATTAAAATTAGCTAGAAGCAGATAATCTCTAGAGCAGTTACTCTGCAAACCTTTTTATTAACTTTGTAGGGAAAATTTCTCCAGAAACTGCGATAAATGTAAGGCAAGGAAATATAATGTCCACTTCAGGGTTTTAAAGGGACACACAAAGGGGCTGGGGAGATAGCTCAGTAGAATAAACACTTGCCTGGCAAGCACAAGGGCCTGAGTTCAATCCCCGGTTCCGCAAAAAATAAATAAATTAAACTGGGGCTGGTGAGATGGCTCAGTGGTCTAAAGCACCTACTTAGAACAAGCTTAGCAAAGCACAGGGACCGCGGTTCAATCCCCCAGCACCACATGCCAGCCAGCCCCGCCCCCTGGTGGGCTGAGCTGGCCACACTCACACACACACACACACACACACACACACACACACACACAAATAAAATAAATAAATTTAAAAAAAATAAAATATAATAAAATAAAGGGACACACAAAACTCATTTTGTTAGTCATTCAGAGTCATGTGTGCTTAATCCACTCAGAAAGAAAATACAAATACATCGTCATCACACTAAAACATGAACCTGGTAGAGTATGCGCTTCATACACACAAGGTCCTGGGTTCAATACCCAGTACCAAAATGAAAGCAACTAAACAAAACAAATAAAAATGTCCCTATATGTCTGCTGATTTTATCAGGGGAGAAAATGTTGTACTATACTAAAATGAAACAATAATGAAGATGTGAGGCTTTCTCCCTAAATAATTTATTTTGTTATATGTATCCCTTTCAGTTAGATCCTCAAATCATCCCATGAAATGTCAAAAGCTTTTCCCAAAAATCCATCCATTCTTCTCTTTTTCCTTGCAGAGATATAAAAAACATAACTTGTGCTTTCTTATACTTTTCCAAGAAAAAAAAAAAAAAAACTATTTTTTAAAAGAATGGACAACCTTACAGGATTTTAGCAAAAATAAAGATAACAATATAGTGTGTTCAGATAGCCAAATTAAGAGATGCAATAGTACTAATGGTTAGGGTCACTAATTTCCAAACGGAAACAGAATCTGCTTAACACTGTCAAATCACATCTTTGAATCTGGGGTGGTGCTTCCAGAAAAATAAAAAAGGGAAAATGAACCACTTAATATAGAGTGTTCCACTTTTTTTTTTTTTTTTTTTTCTTTTTCTCCAGGAAGGGGTAAGACAATATCTACAGGCAGCCCTCGGATTGCTTCACCCACTTCTGGATGACTTTGGGCAGAGGTTTTCTAACTTCCACCTTTCGCCTTTCCCCTCTCCTCTGCTCCTCAGGAGATTCCCTACTTAAAGCAGAGCCAGGCCAGGGAGGTGACCCTTCCTCCCACTCAGACTGGGGACTCTGACTCCCACCACACTCGGGATCTCTTTACTCAACACAATGAAGCTATCTCTGCACTTCTAAATCTCTTGGCCTAAATCCTTCAATCTTCACAAACATTTTTCCTTTTTCACTCATCTTTCCACTGTTCTTCACATTTGCCTGTTTATCACAAGGACATACAGACAATACTATGTGCAAACAGGTCCCTTTTTTTTCACACACACATAAATCGCATTCCTTCACTCTTCATAGTCCCCTCCACAAGCCCTGCCCAGGACTCCACTGTAAATCTCAAGTCACCTGGAACTAACATGGCACTGGATCGGGCTAACTGTTATCCATCATGCCTACAGACAAGCTTCTAAAATCAGTTCAAGTTGAACCCGCAGGCCTGAGGTAGGTCCACTTTCACTCAGCTCACACTGCCTTAGGACTAACCACAGTACTTGCATTCTCTACCCACTTTCCAGCCTGTGGAGGATTTTATGGGTGTACAATGCCAATGAAGTTCTCCAACCCCAGAAGAAAAGACCTGAATGACTGCAGGTTGGGGATAGAGGTGATGTGGACTATTCATGCCCCAGGGAAAGACTCTCTTACCTTTGTGATTGCAGTGAAGACCTTTTCCAGAATGGCGTTGGGCTGGGCAATCTGCGGCCCACTGGCCTGGATGCTGAGAGCGATGGCACATGGTTTGGCTATAAATCTAGAGAGAAAGAGAGGGCAAGAAAAGTTATTTTCTATAGGTGTTCTTAATACCACCAGTTATACGTTTACACATTACTCAATTACCCTGATAAAATGTCAACAGTCACACACAAGTCACTACAAAGCAGCCCTAGTTGCTTTCCCTCCTTTAGTCCTCCAGCAGTGACATTAAAAAAAGAAAACCTGTTAAATATTTAAATGCCTTGATCATCAGTTCTGATGAAACTCAACAGATGAAAAAATTACCAGATAAAAGTTTAATTATATACATGAGATATGTAAATAAAACAATGATTTTAAAATGACATACTCTTCTAACACATTATCAACAGCCATATTATTTTATTATAGAAATATTCATTCAGCATTTGATTACACATGCAGAGAATGTTTTGATCACCCTAGGCATACACTTGGCTGTCTTGCAACTATGAGAGAAGGGTGTCACACTCAGTCCCACCCCCTGTGGCTTCCGAAAATTCCTTGCTTTACAGTGATTTGCTTGTTTCTCATAGGAATAGTGAAGGATGGTGTGCCATCCCAAGCAGGTTGAAAGTATCAAGTGTTCACAATTATCAGAACTGTTCTACTGTAAGCAGCTGCTACTATCAAGAAGAATGGGAAGGTCGGGACTTCTTTCCAATTGTACCTGATGTGTGAATAGGGTGCAAAAGAGAACAGGCAGCGTGCACGGGCTCCCAGATGGACAGTGACTTCTCTAATGAAACTAAAAAAAGCTTTTATAACTTCAAAGGTAGTTTTAGACTAAATGCTCACCAAAACAAAGCTTCTGTAAACAATTTATTGTCAGTCATGACATTGAATATCTTTTATTAATATAAAGTAATTAAATATCATTTGAAAGTATTATTACCCAAGATTAATTCAATGTTGGCCAAAGGCAACAACTGATAAATGCACAAAATAGATCATGAGTAAATCTCGGATGAGGCTCCCTTAATAGTAGCTAATGAGATGAACAAGCAATGAGACAAAGATTTTTTTCTAATGGGTCTAATAGAGTGACATAGTGCCACATAATATCCTACTAGGTCCTGTTGCAAGTAAAAGTGAAAAAATTTCTTCAAACAAGAAAACAAGAAGGGCTGGCCAAATAGCTCAGCAGATTAAAGCACCTGCAAGTAGGCACAGGGCTGGAGGTTCAATCCCCCCACCTGCAGTGCCAGCCCTGCTCCCAGGGCGCACTGAGATGGCAATTGAGACTGGACATGGTGGCACACGCCTGTAATCCTAGCTCTTGGGAGGCTCTAAACAGGCAGATCACTACGAGTAGGATCTAGTGGTAAGACCCTGAACACCCTGTAGACCCTTCCCTAAAGTTAAAAAAAAAAACAACAATACTGTACATGAGCAAGCCTAGTCCTAAAAAAAAATATAATAGCTGTTACAGCGTGCTGCCTGGCAGAAAGTTGGGAGGGAAGAATGATCACTCTTCTCAATTTTTCATAAATCTTTTTTTTTAATCTTTTATTTATTTATGTATTTGGTAAGGGTCTCGCTATACAACTCAGACTCATAGTGATCCTCCTGTTTCAGCTTCCCCAGCACTGAGATTACAGGTGCGTGCCACCATACCCAGTTTCAGTGGCCAGCATGGCACTCCCTGAACCCCAAGGCTGGCATGGTATATGTGGTACTAGCAATCACACCCGGATCCTTTCACTTGCCAGGCAGGTGCTTAGACTGCTGAGCTATCTTCCCAGCCTGCAAATCTTTTAGAAACTGCCATATCCCCAAAATATTCCCATTCTCAATTCATTCTCATAATGTAAAACATTTTGAGTTACATTACCTATGTCCCTACTTTTCCTAATAATTCTGGACCTTCCTTATATACAATAAACATGGAGTGATGGCGATGGGTATAGTGGCAAACAACATGGAATTTAATGGATGATATAAAAAGCAGAGTTCAGAATTTATTTCCTTGATAAAATTTCCTGTTTTCTGTCCCCTCACTTTAAGGTATAACAAGGGTGTAAAAAGATATGAAGTATAACAGAAAATTAAAATTAAGATAAAAGAGCAAATTATTTTGATGCAAATGCCAAAATTAACTCCTCCGATGGCTTTTTCTCCTCGCCCCTCCCTAGCCTTATTTCCCCCATTCCCACTACTTCCAGTTCCCTTTGGGACTTCTATCATCACCCTTGAAACACCCTGCTGATGTGGAACACAACCCTCCTGCTAAATATTGAAGCCTCTCGCTCCAGAGTCTGAACATCTCTTTGAAACCTCAAGCAAGGGATGACACATTTCTTTCCCAGGAAGGCCATTATACTCAGCACCTCATTCTCATTTACTGGCCAGTCTGAGCCTGAATTATGAGGATCTGAAGAAAAGATGTGTGTATACAATTAACAACAAATCAGCTTAAGGGAATTTCACTCAATCTAAAGGTTGAAGTCTTTGAAGTCTTTGCTTGAATTCACTGTGTCACAGAACTCACATGCACTAACACTGTAGGCATCCAACAAAAGCTGGATGGAGGAATAAATTAATGAGACCAGCTAAAATACAATGATAAGGTCTTTACTATCTCTTCCTAGGGGGGAGGAGCTATGTGTTTTAACTCAATGAATGTAACATCTACTCAGGGGAGGAGACCGACCATTCCAATACCAGAAGCTGTACCTATAATTTCCCTGTCCTTATAATGTCTGCACTGCCTCTAAACAGCAGGCAAACACTCAACTTCTAAGATATAGAAAATTGTATAGAATAGGGAGAAAAAGTTAATCTCAAAAGAAGAAGGAAAAGAAACACAATAACTCTTCCCTGGTTATATGAAAATATAAAAATTTTTATTTGTATTTATTCTCAAAAGAATTTGTGAATAGTCTCTACCAGGGTGGGGCTTTCTCTTCAGAGAGAAAATTAGATTCTAAATAAAACCTGTTTCACAACTACACAACTTTATCAACTTCTGTCATAGTACATTACAGAAAAGTTGGATTTTTTTCAAAAAAAAAAAAATGGCTCTAACAAAATAAATTCACAAAAGCTGTCTTTTGCTGTGGTTGGGGAGATACAGACATGGACAGAGGGAAACAGCTAGGATACCTAGAAATACAATAGTTGGAAGAAGTATTTTCTTTTGAGCTTTGATGGTTACCTGTACCCGGAACTCCTCACCTAATTACTTTTCTATTAAAGGCGGCAATGCCACCTTCAAAAGATCAAACACCTATGAAGTACTTTTATGTACTATGTTTGAAAGTAAATATAATAAGGATGTAAGTTTTGAAAGATCCTGGCCTTGGTTAAAAAGCTGAGAAAATGTTTAAGACATTCCTACTTCTCAATCCTATTGAATAACATGTATTTGTATTTTAAACAGAAAAAAAAAAATCTTTGGCACAACATAAGGAAGCAACACTGGGAAGTGCTTTGGTGAGGCTAATACACATAGGAGATGTCAGCTTGGCAATCAAGACATTTACAGTCTGGAAGAAGAAATTATTTTTAAAGACGTTTACAGAGTATGTGTCTCGGTTCCAAATACCTGAAAATATTTATTAATCTTCTTAGCCAGGGATGAGGCCAAGGCTGAAAGATCACAAGTTCAAGCCCAGCTTCAGCAACTTAGCATCAAAGAAGACCTTGTCACAAAATTAAAAATGAAAAGCACTAGGGGTATAGCTCATTGTGGAAGCCCTGGGTTCAGTCACGAGTACAAAAGAAAAGTTATCATCTTCAGTAGATAGTATGGTCAGAAGTTGTTACTTCATTCCAACCACAGCATTTCCTACACTTTTCAAAGACTGTGGTGCTAAACACAAACATCTCCATATGACACATATGATAAAACACACACACTCTCTCTCAGACACACACACACACACACACACACACACACACAAATACAAGTAAAGGTGGAGCTGAGTATACTCAGCAAATTGTATCAGTGTCAGTATCCTGGTTATGATATCATACTACAGTTTTGCACGATGGGGTAACTGAGTAAAGTGATTATGAGCGGAGCACTCGCTACAGTAATTCTAACATCAGTGTGAGAATCTACTCTTATCTCAACAAAAGTAACAGGAAAGGGGACTGTGCTTCTGCTGTTGGGAATGAGCTCCTCACAAACAGCATTTTCATCTGCAGCTCTGCACAACCTGCACAACATAACAACCCTCCCTCCTCAACACCCCCAAACAAAATGAAACACACTGTCTGGAGCTTTGGACACTGTACAGAAGCTAAAGGACTTTGGAAAGAAGTCAAGAGCTGGAACAATCAGCAAAAAGTGAACACTCTGCCGGCCCACTTCTCTATTTGCTTTGCAGCTCTATTCTGAGCTCAGACACCCACAGTGGCAGGTATAACTGCTAGAAAAGCATTCTTCCTAGTTGCAGGACTCAGGGTAAGGAAGCGAGGGAGATCAGAGTGGGACTAGACAGCCACAGCAGGAGAAAGCCAGAGAAGCGGGCCCTAATTACTTGCATGGAGCAAGCATGATTGCAGCCAACTTCTGAACCAGGAATGTACAAGATAAACTGAATGCAGCTAAGGTTAAAGTAGTGATCCGAGACTAAAGCCACTGTCTGCTGCAGGAGCTACAGGCTACGATCTGAGTCAGAGTAAAAGGCCCGATAGAGAATCATCAACATTTTTCAAGGCAGGATACAAAGGAGGGTGGTGATGAGGCCTGAGGAAAATATGGCCACCACGGGGGACTAAACATGCAAAAGAAAAATGCAATGCACTTGAGCCACCCAATCTGAAAAAGAGAACAAAGTGGAAAAAACAAGCATGTACTTACAGGATGTACTGGAACAATTTTTTTTTTAAATGCATTTAGTACAGGGTCTACAGGGTCTCACTACAGGTCTAGATCATAAGACTCTAGTGATCCACCTGTTCTCAGCCTCCCAAGTGCTGGGATTACAGGTGTGTGCCACCACAGCCAGTCTCAGTTGTGCCCCGGGGGCGGGGCCAGCATGGCACACTAGGGATCAAACCCCAGTCCCTGCGTCTGCCCAAACAGGCCCTTCAGTTCGCTGAGCTATCTGGCCAGCCCTTGGAACAACTTCTAGGATTCACTAAGAGGTACCAAGAAAAAGGGTGACAGCCTGGGGAAGAAAAATAAATTATTAAAAGAAATAACAATCTACAACTCCCCGACTCTGGTAGGAGACATAAACATTCTGATTCTAAGAGTCCAAGTACTGCAAAAAGAAGAAAATCCTGTACAAATTAAAGATAAAAAAATATTGCCAGCAAAAAACACATACTACATACAAGAAAAAAACAAATTTGAAATGCAATGTACTTCTCACCAGACACTGTGAAGGCTGAGTGACACAAAGGAACATCTTTTCTGGAAGTAAAAATAAGAGCAAAACAAAACAAACCGTCAGGCCAAAATTCTATATTCAGCAAAACCCTGTTTCAGTGAATAAAAGCGAAAGGAAAACAAAGGAATCTGTGCTCTGCAGACCCCCACGCAGGTGGAGGAAAGTGGGAAGGCAACATCTCCCAGGAAGGGGCGGGGCATTAGAAACTGTAAATAGACAGTACTGGAAAACACAGAAGTACTTGCAAGATCTCTGAAATTAATCACAATGCACTAATAATAGATAAAAACTATCAAATCTATTCACAGGCAATAACCCATGTCCCACTCTAGACTGCACTGGAAGGAAATCTAGCTATACGCAAGTAAAAACTCAAGACACAAGCAGGGAGAGGTGATTGCTTCCAACCACTGCCGGACCCCGGGCCCCTCCCCGGATGCCAACATGCACAAGCAGGCAGTGTACGCCATGGCAACTATCACACAAAGTATTAAAATTGAAAGCTAACGAGAACAGTACAGATTAGATTTTGAGGGCCATATGTAGGTGCATATCTAAAGCCACATTCAGACACACGCCCAGGCAAGGACCACAGAGAATCGTATCTAAGATACCATTGTTCCAAGAGAATATTTAGTGGAAAGCCAGGATGAAGCAAGGAAACAGATATTTACAAACAATTCCTATGTGTCATGGGCTCTGCAGTGTTTTATTCTTGTTTTAAAAGCCAACAACATTGAGGTCAGTATTAGTCCCATTTTACAGAAATATAAACTAATGCACAAAGAAGTTTGTGTCTGCTCAAGCTAGCTATTTAAACAGCTTAAACAGGACCGAGAACTACTTGTTCCTAACATGAAAGTGAAAACTAATTTTTTCCTCCCCCTAATATATGATAAGCTAATGAAGGACACACCACTACTACTGTGATACGGCCACATACTTTGGCTCAGTAATCCCACACCTACGTATTCATCAAAGGAAACCTGTCAAACAAGAAAAGGCATAAATGTAAAGACGCTCATGCACAGGGTTACTGACTCAATAAGAGACAACTCATTTTGCTCTAAGTGTTAGAGATGAAGCAGAGAACAGAATCTCGGCTTTTATGGGTACTCACATTCTAGCAGGAAGAGATTTTAAAAACAATAAAGTGATCCACACTTTATGCTAGAGTGCAAAGTGTTATCAGAAAGAAAGAAAAAAGTTTGCGAAGAAAGATAGAGGAAGTAGGAAGGGGCTGAACTTGAAAGAGATTGTTCAGGAATGGCCTCAGTGAAAAAGTGAACAGAATTCTGACAGAAGAAAGGAAATAAATACACAAAGAAGGTAAGTATGCCAAGAACATTCTAGAAGGAATAAGAGCCTAGGAGCAAGGCCTGAAGAAAGACTATGAGATGCTGTCAGTGTGGCTGGACCAGAGTGAACAAATGGAAGAGGAACAATGCAGGGACAGAGGGCACGAACAGCCATGTCAGAGAGACTTCCTCACTAGCCACTGGAAGGACTTCGGTTTGCATAGTAGGGAAGCCACTGAGGTACTCTGAGAAGAAAGTGTATAAGACTTAACTTTTGTTTTGACAAGAGCATTGCTCCTCTGTTGAGGATACACTGAAGGAGAGCAAGAATGGGGTCAGGAAGGTCAAATGAGAGGTTTTAGAAGATCCATCCAGACACGAGCGGACAGTAATGAAAGAGGTGGTGAGAAGCAGGTAGATCTGGAAGCAACTGTAAGGCCAGAGACCAGAGGATTCACTGACAGACTTAATAGCTGAGCCAAGCAAGAAATAAAGATGGGGACAGGACTCCACCTAGACTCCTGGAAGGAGGTGGCCAGAAGTGGGGTAAGAGGGAAGGCTGAGAGGTCAGTGGGAGGTGTGATGCATTGGAGGTTATGTGCATTAGGTTACCAGGCTCATACCTGGAGCTGTCAAGTAAGCAGCCTAGCAATCAAGAGGGACATAGATTTGGGGTCACAGAAAGCCGTAAAATGAAGGAAATCATCTGGGAAGTAAATATAAATGAGGAGATGAAAAAATAAACCCTAGAATGACTCCGGTTATGGTTTGTGTCTTGACATCCCCCTAAAGCCTCATGCAGTCATGAGGACAGGATTCCAGAGTTTGTGACTGATTCATAGTCCAATGCTGGGTTTATGGGTGTGTGTGCCACCCTTGTGCTGGGGTGGATAGCTTGCATTCACCTGCATTCAATGTAAGGGAGAGAAATAGGCAGGTGCTCTTTCTCTTTCCTGCCTCCCTTTGGCCTTGTTGCTTTCGCTGTCTTTTGCCACTTTAAACTGTTACCCCCGTGCCATGCCACCCTACCTTGGACCCAGCTGATCACAGACTGAAACCTCCACAACCATAAATAAACCTTTCCTTAATTTGGGGCACTGGGTATTTTGTCTCAGCAATAAGAGAAAAGTAACAAAGACAAATCCTAAAGCATGAAATACTATATTGATATTCAAAAGAATAGTAACCTAAAATATGTGGAACATAAAAATGTGTAACAATGATCAATTTAAAAGCCAATACATATTCCAGATAAATGATATATCTGTTTCCCATGCAAATTGCACCAACACTTTATTTTGAATGGATTTCAAAGGAGTGTATATCATACAAAGAGTAACATCAAAAAAAGAACTCTTAGTAATTTGGGAGAGGGTACTGGGCATTGAACTCAGGATCTTGGACTTACCAGGCAGGTGCTATACTGCTGAACTATATCCCCCAGCCCAATAATATTAAATATTGCCAAGAACGCCATCAAAGAAACCATTATTAACACATGGAATTTTTTTCTTCCTTTCCCTATATTCAACCAGATTTTTTTTGTACTTTGTTTACCATACTTTTATTAAACAAAACTGCATCACACCATGTGTGTTCACTAAGCTGATTTACTTTCCTATTGGAAATATTTTCCTTAGGAAATGATACATGCTTGTAGAATATAATATTTAATGACTTCATGGGATACATTGTTGTTCTTATTTTGTGCTATTGTGAAGATGCGGGAAAGCCACTGGGCCCTCTCTGACCACGGCAACTCTGGTTGAACACTCAGCAAACTCTACTGACCCAGATACTTGAAGTAAAGATGAACTTGCAAGAATATATACAAGATGGCTGTGATGACTATACTCATAATTTCCATCAGTGTTTTTAAAATAGCAGTGCATGTTTAGAATTTTCACCTTGACTAACTCTACACTGGGATCTGCGATCTGAGCTACCACATCGAGGACAGCAATGTGTAATACAAAATCCATGGTTGAATGCCTCTCCTCTTGGTCTTCTAAATGTGTAGTGTTCCTAATGTCTTATCAATTATTATACTGTAAAATAAAACAAAAAAGACAAGGAAAAGAATCAATATTTCTTAAAAGCAAGTGCCAATATTCAATTATTTTCCCAATCTTGCATAATTATATCTGTTAATCTGAGCAACAGATTTGATGATAAAAATAGCTAATATAATAGCCACTGTTAATTAGCTGTTCCTGTTTTGAAAATCTGTAACACATGCATTGTTGTATGTCATCATTTTTTTCTATTCGTTTTTGCTCCTCAAAATAAAATAAAATAAAATATTTTTTTAAAAAAAACCATGAAATGGAAGTATTAAACTCAATACCCTGCCTGCTGAATTAACTCCCAACATCAAAGGGTTGTTACTGCTCTTCCCCCCCCTTCATCATCGCCACCTGAATTTAGGACTGCCCTTGATAATTAACATTTTCAGAGTTTAAAAAAACTCAATCACAAAGTATTGAAGAGGAAAATTTCTAGATTCTTCCACAATTTGAACTTTTACATTTTTAAAGTTTTTGATAGTTCACAGAAAAATGAACAAAAAGGCAAATTCACAGAAAAGAAAACAAATCAGTAAATGGAGAAGATACTCAACCCCTTAAAAATGTAATCGCACCATTTCACAGCAGCAGGCTGGGTCTGATAGTGTAAGCTATAACTAAGAAAGATTTGGAGACACAAGAATTCCCACACACTGCTCAGATAGCTTAGTCTAAAATGCCCCTAGGACACAAATAAGGACCTCCCAGGAAGCAGCACGAGAGGCCAATACATGTCTTGCATTGAAAAAAAAAAAAAAAAAAAAAAAATGGACATTCTCAATTTAAAATGCTATGAAATGTACTATTTTCACTTTTATAAAAGAATTACATTTTTAAATAAGTTTCATGATTGGTAAGAAGAGAGACAGTTACTGTAGTTAAAAACTGCTAGTGAGCACCTAACCTCATAAAAAATTTAACATGCCATTTGTCAGTATTTAGAAAATTGTTAAATTGCATAAGCCGAAAGGTAGGCATTACTAATTATATACCCTACTACATAAACTTACCCTGCAGATATTGGCATGTTAAAAAGAGTTTACTGCAATTCTGTATAAAATAGCAAAAAACATAGGGAACAAATATTTATCTGAAGGCTACATATGACATGGGATTCTTCTCTGGTAGGCCCCTCCCCAGGGGGTGTGGTGAGGACCTTTTCAGTACAAAGGCAGGCAGCACGGCGCCATCAGCGCTATGTGGGCATGTGTAGCTCTGGCATGGCTCTGTAACATAAACTGTACCCAGTCCGGCTATATAGTACAATATATGGGAGGCAGAAAAACAAAAATTATATAAAGGGTAAAACCCTGCTATGTTCAGGGCTAAGCCATTGGCTAGAATGTCATGGTGCATGTCCAGATGTCCCCACAAAGCCTCATGGGGTCATAAGGCTTTTTCACTGATGGCTGAATCAGTGTGTGACACTGGGATTAAGGGTGTGCGACTAATAAACCAGTCTACAGATTGGTTTGACACCACCCTAGTCCCTGTAATATGGGTAAGATAAAGGGGACAGATGCTTGCCTTCTCTCCTGCTGCTTTTGCTATCTTGGGCACACCATGAAAGGTTCTCTATGACACCCCTCTGCTAAGCCACCTTGCCTTGGAGCCAGCCAATTATGGACTGAAACTTAACAAACTGAGCCAAATAAACTTTTTCTCCTTTAACTTCGGGTGTGGGGTATTTTGTCTCAGCAAAGAGAAAAGTAACTAGGACAGATGTGAATCTGCTGAGTCAGTGACAGCACAAATACAGCTGCTTCCTGGGAGGAAAAAGCCTTGATGTCTATTTCTCTCTGAGAGAATCCTACTACATTTCTTGGGGGCTTATCCAGGATTCATTTGCACCTTCTTTGTCAATAAGGTGTGAACCTCAGAGCTGCAGGCTAAGTGACCTTGCCTGGCACCAACAGATTGCTTGAGCCAGAAGTAAGGCTAGCGCTCCCTAAGCGTGTTCATGGTGAGGAGCTCGCCTCAGATGCACCATGGAACCCAGTGAGGCCCAGGAATCAGGTCAGAGAGCACAGCCTATCAGACCAGTAAGAGATCAGGGTCCTTTTGGTGCCCTGCCCTTAGGAGGAAGAAGGGAAGCCTCACCACCTCCCAGAGCTGCACTAGTAGCTGCACTTCCACAAGGAACAACTGTCACCCCAAGGCGCTGGGTGCTGGGTAGCAGGTAGAGTTGTTGCATGACTGCATGTGAATGAGACAGATGGCAGAAAGGTTCCAGTTTGACCAAAGCGTCCAATAGCAGGCAATGAGGACTGTGGTGATTGGACAACTTCAAGCACAAACCAAGGTCAGAAAATTGTAGGGGTGACTGAGTATTGCTTTAGTGGCTGAGTTTTTCTGTCCCTGTCCCAGGACAATCTTGGATGAGGTCAGCACAATCTTGGGTAAGATTGATATAGGGGAATGAAACTCCCAACCTGAAAGAAACATGGCATGAGTTCATGTTCTCTAAAACCAAAGAATGAGTTTTAGGAACAACAGAAGTTAAGAGCAGGATATATTTTTGGGGAAAGAAACCTATCCAAGAGAGGGACAGAAGGAACCCCAAGTGGGTTGCCAAAACCCTGACTTTTCTAGGGGCTTTATAGAGCAAAGCCATGAGGGGAGGTGGATCTAAGGTGGGAAAAGTGTGAACTTGTAAGATGGGCATGTGGTGGGACAAAACTATGGTCCACCTATAAGATTAATTGCTCAGATAAAATTGATTAAATTAGAATCAAATGGGGAAGCAAGTCATGCAGCAGGCAGAAATGAATATGGAACAGGGGCTCTTCCTGGAGGGCACTGGGTCAGTGACTCTTCCTGGCGTTTTCAAGGTGCTGATACCTATTAGAATATCAATTTCTGATGCCCATCCCTAGGGAAGAACGTGTCTGCATTTGTTTAATCTTTTCTCTTGAGTCCCAGCCCACAGCAGAGGCGCCTGTCTCTCCCACAGTTGTAAGGTACCTTGTCTTTCATACTGGGTCCTCTGAGAGCCTGGCCCTGTATGACTGCCTGTAGTATTTCTAGCTAACTCAGCTGCCTACAACAAGATCAAGGTCTCTGGTGAGACAAGTGACATTGGGTGAGGCTGAAGAGACATTTCGGGTAAAATCAAAAGTAAACAAAGGCAACACATCTCAGGATATGACAGAGATTGAGCCTCAGGTTTGGGAACAAACAGAATGGGAAATAAATGTACGTTCCAATTAGGAGAGTTTAGGAAACTAGAGGGTTTAAGGAACAACCTACACAATGAAAATCACCTCAGACTGATGTTAAAGATGGGATGACAACCCGTGGAGGACAAAGAAACAAAAACCAAAAAAAAAAGCTCAGACCACAAGACCTTGTAGTTTAACTTGGCAACAAACACCTGCCCTTTCTCAGCTGTCTTCTGACCAGAGTTCAGATCAGATAAGACTTACCAATTATTGAATAAATTTGTTAATGATAAAGACTAGGGTCTCAAGAAGAGATAGATTATGCCCTGTGTTGGTGACAAGAACCAACTGCCATCTTTCCCCTAAAAACTCTGGGACTTAATGAGAAACGAAAGGATTCACCTCCAGTCCCCTCTTCCAGAGGGGACCCTCCCCATCCAGTCTTTGCCCTGCCCTCCCCCATAAGCCCCAATGTCCCTGACCTGTATCCCCCATAATAGGAGCCAATAGAAGCCAAATAGGACTGGCTTCCTGGTCTAGTGGCCACAGACATGCAAGGGGAGAAAAACTTATTTTATCTTCAGTTCAGGAAAAAATTTAAAAGATGCCAAAAAGATGTTCAAAAGCTTTTGTTTACCCAAAGACTAAAAAGAGGGCCCAATCCTTCTTGAGAGAAGTTTGGGGGGGGGGGGGCTGGGTTATAAACCTTAGCTATGTGATAAATGTATGTTTGGCTTCCAATTTAAGTTGGCAATTTTCTTTCTTAACATACTTAAAACCTTTCTTACAGATTATAAAGTCTTAAACGCCAATTATAGGGTTAGCCTGCTCTCCTCTACTTTCTGTTGATGAGACAGATTCAAGGTTATTTGAAAGTCTGTTGGGAGCCAGTCAAGTTTAAAACTGTAACAAAGACAAAAAGAGAGGGAAAAAAATCATAATTACAACAGTTAGGTGCACAGCCTAATGTTAAAAAAAAAGGGGGGGTTCTTCCAGACCAAAACTCAATGTTATCCTATACATACACCCTCCCCACCCTCATGCCCCTCCCCCATGGCCCTACTTCATCTGAATCTGAGAGAAAGCAGGCAGTTTGCTCAATCCCAGCCCCAGGAACCTGGCACCAGGTCACAGTTCCTTGGGGTATCAGAATCTCCATACCTAACTTCTTAGTCAAGGCAAAAACCATTGTACAAAGCCACAAAAGGGGGAAATAAGAACCTCTGTTATTGAGAAACTACAGCAGAAAAACTTTTAGTTTTTTTTTATTTTTTTTTGGAGACAAGGTCTTGCTATACAGTTCAGACTGGCCATGAACTCACTATGTAGCCCAAGCTGGCCTCAAATCTGAAGCTAACCTCTTGTCTCAGCCTAAGGATAAATTATAGGCATGCATCACCACACCCAGCAGTGAAAGCTTTTTTTTTTTAGTGAAAAGCTTTTAAAGATATCAAAAGATTCTCACTAACATGCCAGGCCTGGAAATTTCAGATAATACTGAGTCCTTCTTGTACATCCCTAAGCATACCAGCACAGCAGTGAGTTTTTTACCAGATGTTGGGATCCTAGCATGGACGGAAGCACACCTCTCCAAGCAACTGGACTATTAGGCAGAATTGTCCACCCTGTTTCCGAGCACTCGCAGCTCAAGTTCTCCGCGTGGTAGAGGCTGACAAACTGACTACAGGAGAAAAATTAATAGCCCAAGAACCATATGCAGGGCTGGCCAACTAACACCCAGATGGGGCACATGTTAAGAGATGCTATGTGAGAATGCACACATTCACCTAAAAAAATGTAAGGGCCCTGAACCCGAGAGCCCTACTGCCTATTGGGCTGGGCCAGCCAGACCTTCTGCACTGATGTCATGGATGAGGTGTTCTCTAGCCAGACTTAAGGGCCCCGCCCCTTAAGGACCTCAATGCTAGACATATCATTGATGGTAGTCATTTTCTGAGAGAGAGAAAACTTGACAGGGCACTCCAATGGTGACCCTGAATTCTGTCATTAAGGTTAAACCACTGCCAAAGGGGACCTCAGCACAAAAGGCAGAGCCCAACACACTAACCTGAGACCCCCAACTGGTGGCAAGAACACAGGCCAATACATCAACAGACTCTAATTGTATCTTCATCACCCTCCACATTCGTGGGACTTTGTTTTAAAAAGGGTCTTATAAACTCAGAAAAAAAGATAAAGTATGAATTTTAAAAAATCCTTAAACTCGTAGATACTATGTGGGCTCCTAAAAGAGTGACAGCCACATGCTCTCTGAGACATCACGTAGAGACACCATGGCTGCTGGAGGAAATGGTAAGCCAGACCTGGAAGCAAGGCCTTAAGGCCTCCAGGAAGACAACAGAGCCAACAGCGAGGTGGCCACACTGTGCCCCCTCCACTGGTACTATCTGTCCCTATGCAAGAATCCTGCTGAACCTCCACATACAATGAAATTCTGAGGTTGTTAAAATGAGGTCCAGGGACCAGGAAATAGCTCAGCAGGCTTAAGCACCCACTTGGCAAGCACAAGGACCTGAGTTTAATCCCCCTCCCAGGGGGGTCATTTGTTATGTAAATGTAAAATGTAAGACATAGAATAATTGGTATAATACCTTATGTACTTAAAAATGTTATCAGGAACAATAGCTGGAAACTCTTTATAATGATTATTATCAGGAGGCTAAAAAAGAGATAGTCTGAGTTTTATGCCTTTGTTTTACATTTATAAATATATACTTTTACATTTATTATAAAGGTAAATAACATTTAAATGCCTTCACTGAATATTTGATAATGTGGAAAAGGACTCAGGAACAGGAAGTAAAGTCATAATTATATGATCACTATTTATATATACACATAAGTTTTTAACATATAAAAAAGGAAGACATACTAAGAAGTTAACCAAGGATTGCCAGGTGAGGGGACTATACCTCATTTTACTGTTCTCTTTATCATTTTCTATATTCCTTCAACATCTTACGATGAGTATGTAAACATCCAAGACCAAAGAATAAGTACACCAGGATGGCCGCTAGCCCAAGTGCTCCACTCTACACACACACGTCCTCCAAGGGCTTGCTGTGCTTAACCTTAGTGCATAGGGGAGGGGGGCTTTGAGACGTGCGACCCGGGAGAGGTTTGCGATGTGACGTAGTTTGCCCCCTTAACTTCCCAAGGCAAGACTGGTAAGAGGACTAGGACCATTTGTCTTGTCTTCTTTCTCTCTGTCTCTTCTCAGGATCTGATCACATCCCCAGCACTGCTTCCTGCCATTATGTGAAGCAGCCCTCAGCAGGAGTGGGTAATAGGCACCTTGCCCAAGAGCTTGAAAACTATGAGCTAAGGGAATGTTTTAAAAAATAAAGTTGGTTGCTTTGAGTATTCTGTTATAGTGAAGAAAAGCTGACTGATACACCAGGCGCATCAGTCACCTTCCCAAGGCTGGGGCAAAATACCCAATACCTGCAGATTAAGGAGGAAAGGTTTATTCTGGCTCACAGCTTTAGAGGAAGCAGCTCAGAGTCAGCTGGCTCCACTGCTGAAAGGACACGGCAGAAGGGCACCATGGAGAAAAGCTGCTCACACCCCGGCAGTAAGGAAACAGAAGGAAGGAGCCAAGAGCAAGAATATTCCCTTCCAGTTTGGTCTCCTAGTGTCTTGCCTCTGCCAACCAGGCCACACCCCTGAAGATTTTGGGAGGACATTTTAGATCTGAAACACAGGATACAAAACCTCCATGATACAAAAATCTAACACAGAAAGCCCTGAGACACCTGCAAGTCGGCTAACTCCTTGGAGCTCTTCAGGCAAAGGACTCTGCTCTGACTGCAACAGCGTGGGAAGAGCAGGCGGGATAAAATAAAAGGTCAGCTTTGTGTCTCCTCGGGCAGGCAAAAAGGATGATCCTCAAGTTAACGGGAGTACTGAAAGACATGGCATTATGCAAATGAGTGCATTTCATTCCAGGAACCAAAAAAAAATATGACCAGCATTCAATAAATATGCCGAAATAACGTGAAATACCACTGGAGAAGGAATTGCTCCTGCCTGTGCCTACAGATCCCACAGAACTTCCCTATTTCCTCATCTAATAATGAAAATCGTAATTATCCTGTCACATGTTGGGAAATATTTCTAAATCACTGACATCATGAGCGCCATGGGAAGGCCCAAAGATAGGGGAGGATGGTGTGCAGAGCGGTGTGCAGGGAGAGGCGATTTTCCTCTTAGAAAAGTGGATTTTTTTTCTGGGTACCACCATGTAGTAGAAAGGACACGGCCTTTAGCATTCCAGGTACGCTCTGAGGTGGCTTGTAGGAAAGCTGGTTAATATTTTTGAGCCCTAGTGAAATCAAAGACCTTTATAGCTGGGGAGATGGCTCAGCGGAATAAGCGCTTCCCTGGCAAGTGCAAGGGCCTGAGTTCAATCCCCAGTTCCGCAAAAAAAAAAAAAGTAAAAACAAAGACCTTTATAAAGACAAGATAAGCAAGTCTACTGGGCAGATTTTGTGTGCGTATTGATGGATCCCACAAAAGCCTCACACTACAGAGCCCAGGATTTGGTGAGGATTCAATCAGCTCTGGCTTTTTCTCGAATCCTGAAAACAGACACGCCCGCACAGGAGGAGTGTTGTATAGTGCTGACGGAAAGCCCGAGGACAGCAGGACACGCAGCTGCTCGGTGTCGCCAGACCCACACGTACTTCCTTCCATGTAAATTTTTCTCCAGAGAGGTCACTCAAAACATTCCCTCCGGGGCCAGGGAGATGGCTCAGTACAATAAGCTCTTTCCTGGCAAGCACAAGGGCCTGAGTTCAATCCCCGGTTCCACAAAAAAAAAAAACAAAAAACATTCCCTCCCAAGACAAGGAAATTTCCCTATTTCTTGGCAAACTTCCTGTGAATCCAAAGTGATTTTGAAATGAAAAGTAAAGAAGCAATCTCCCCTTGCTGTCCTATTTTAGCTTTTTGTCACGCTTGACTTGAAAAGTTCTTCCTGCATCACTCTTTTTGCTGAAACGTAAACTCATTCCCCCTTCTCTCAGCCCTCCAGAGAAAAGATGCAGTTGGTCAACTCCTCCAATATCTGAAAACACTGCATTCTCCTCTTTTCCACAATAAACAGCCTGAATCCTATGAACCTTTCGTTACCCATCTTTTCCTTTTCTAATTTTATAACTTTTTGGTACATTAAGGATTCTTTTTCCAAAATAGTTTTATTCCATTCTTTAAGGAAACGGGAAAGAAACCCTTAGTCAATGACTAGTTTAATGAACAATCTTGGCAAGGACTTTGGGTGGTGATCAGGACAGTGATGGTTGTGGTTTTAGAAAGTTCCTAATAACCCTTCTAAAATTTATACCCAAGTGCTAAATAGCAGTAATAACCCACACCCTTAAGCAGTAGATAGGGACTGAAAGGCCGTACATGTCATATGCTATGAACTGGGACTCCTGGAAAGTCCAGGTTGACCTCCGGAAATTTCAAAAATGCCCCTACTTGCAGCCCATTTCCAAGATTCTGAAAAAAAAAGTTCCCTAGGCGCTAAATATTTCATCATGGCACAGGGATGGGGATGGGTGGTAAGTAGGTTTGGGTTTCAATCCCTGGGCCTGTTGGGCCGGCCCTGCCTTGGGGGTTGAGACTGGGCATGGAGGTGCATGCCTGTAAACCCAGCTCTTGGGAAGCTGTAAACAGGTGGATAACTACGAGTCCAATCTAGTGAACACCCTGTAGACCCTTCTCTAAAAATACAAAAAAAAAAAAAAAAAAAAAAAATCACCACAAGTTTATTTCAGCTATTAAAGAAACACAGGATCACAGAACTTGGTGGCACCTGCCTGTGATGCCAACACTGGGGGAGCTGAGGCAGAAGGATCACTGCGAGTTCAAGGACAGCCTGACCTACACAGTGAGGCCAAGGCTACCATAAACTACATAATGAGAATCCCTCCCCCAATAAAAGAAACAGGAGATGCAGCTCTTAAAGGGTGAAGGTGAAGGTCAAAGAAATTATGTTCTTGTCTTAAACAATGAAAAATGCACTCTCATAATTTTGCGTAGTACCAGATATTAAAAAAAAAAAAAAATTGGTGTTTATGAGAGAAGCTGAACAAAGTAACAAATATTTAGCATGAACGAATTTAGAGATGTGGCACACACCATGAGGACAACAGACAACAAAATCATACTATAGTCAGGCATAGTGGCTGCTGTAATCTCACCACTTAGAGGGCAGAGGCTGGTGGATCACTGAGACAGAGTTCAAAGCCAGCCTGAACTGTGTATTGAAACCTTATCTCAAAACAAAACAAAACCTCTTATATATGAAGTCATGCTAAATGAAATTTTAGTGGCTCTTGTCACGAAAAAAGGTAACTGTGATGGATATGCTAATTTATTTTACTATAGCAACCATTTTACTAACCATATATACCTCATAGCATCATATTATATGCCTTAAATACACAATAAAAAAATTTAAAGAAGAAAAATTGCAAATGTGTGTTTATATGCAAAAGTGCCCCACAGTAGTCAGGAAGGTCTAAGACAGGAGCACCATAAGCTAGCTGACAATGGACAGCACTATGGTGTGCCTACCCAGTTACTGTAGGCAGCAATGACTTGTGGGAACAACACACATGTGTGAGAATGACTTTATTTCTGACCTGCCGTTCTCTGTACACAGAGGAGGAAACTCTCTGGACCTCTCATGGAGGGATGTGACCACACTCATGTAGAATCCGTCACTGTCAGCCATGCCTCTTTACCTCACTGACTGCAATTTCGACAACTCAATCTCTTACTGCTTCCTCCAGTCTGTCAGCTTTTGACAGGTCACACAAATCAAGCCGCTGGAATGTCCCAGAATCCCCTCCCCTGTGCCCCGCGGCACTCAGACACCCGCCTGCTCACTGCCCTCCCACTGCCCGGCTTTCCCTTATCACTCATTTGACCAAGATGACCAGCCAAGAATGGCAAAGGCACAAGAAACATAGCTCAAGGCCTGCGGGCAGATCATCTTGCAGAACCTTGTTACTGGCACCAAAACTGAACATTAAGATGCGGGAGCTCCAAGTCTTTCTACACTGCATTAATCCTTTAATCCCACTACATTTGCCACGTGCCTAAAAATTCCCAGATCTTTCTATCTGTATGTCAGTCAAGCCTCAAAATGCCTCCAAGGGTAAGCAGACAGATACTACCTTCGCTGTTTCACACACGAGGGAGAGTCCAAAGTTTCAGTGTGTTAAGAGACACACACCAACAGACCTGCCATCCTCCTTCTAAGAGATCAGCTCTCCCACCATTCCTCACTTCCAGATGGTGACACGAGCTCCTGGTCCAGGGAATCCTCCTTTTGCCAAGACGTCACTGTCACAGGGACTGTCCACTGGTGCTGCCAAACCACAAACTTGGCTCAGCAGTGAACACTGCCTATCTAACCCTTCACCGACCGTTCTTGATGTCTGGGTTGTACGTAGAATTTAATGAGCAAAATACCTTTTATGTCTTGTGGTGGGTTGCTAAAAACACAATGGCCCTATGGAATTTTGCAAAACACAGATAAGCTACTCCTAAAAGAGAGTTTCATCAAGGTTTGCATTAAAACTCTTGATCCATAAACTGAAATTCCTCCCAGAAGCATCTGACAGCCTCACCCCTCTATCTGCTATGTGCCTGTCTCACAATGGAGATGATGCTGAAGAAGAGCAGATGGGGATGAGGCAGAACGAAGGTGGCATCCTTCAAAATGACAAGAACAAAAAGTAACTAAGAAAGTGGATCCTAAGCAAGCAAAATCAGTCCTATCTGCTACAAAGTGGACGTGCTGAATGAAGCAGACTACGTCTGATGATGGCACTGGGATTATTTAACCATCACAATACTCTGATTCGAGGCCTGATGCAGTCTACCAGCAGGTGCACTTTATTCTCTTAACTTCATGTGCCCTCATCATTAGTACTACCTAAGATGCATGCACAAGGAAACAGATCCAGAGAGCCTCTCTCCCGAAGCAGCAGGCAAAGCTGACACTGCAACACATGCCTTTTCTCGGTTGCCTCCTGTTTCTTCCTTTTCTCATACATGATGCCATGATTTAGATACGGTGGGGTGTATCTCCCAAGCGTTCATGTGTTGAGATGTGATCCCCTTTAGAGGGTACTAATCTTTTGCCATGTGCTACGTTACAAGCCTTGGGACTCTGCCAGGAGGAAGACTCTTCAGCCATGCACACCTTTGACTCTCTAGAACTAGAACTAAACAAAACTCTTTTCTTTATAAAGTTACCCAGCCACAGTTATTTTGTTATAGTACTAGAAAAAGTCTCTAATACATTTGACATTCTTTCTCAGGTTAGAATCCCACTGTAATTTGTTTGCAAATCCCTCAAACTCTTCTACAATTTCTGTTCAACTCCCTTAAGTCAGTAATGGGCAATGTCTATTCATAGTATACACTTTCAAATAGCTTAGAAAATATTCTCGAGAAGACCAGGCATCAGTCATGATCTAGCCAGGAAAACAAAAACCAAGATATTTTAACAGACAGAATTTAATGGAAGGAAATAGTTAAATTAGCTTCCAAATCCTAAAAGCCATAAAGAAATCCCTGAGATGTCACAGAAAGCAAGAGCAGCCCTGGGCTTGGAGCACAGAGAGGAGAGGCTAGAGAGGAACCTGAGTTGAACCCAGACCCCTCCTGGGCACAGCCCCCTAATGGGGAGGCCCCCGGAGGGCTTCTTGGAATGGTAGGGAGAGGTCATAAACCAGAATCAGTCACTGCAAGGACACCACGTCTGCTCAGTGAGGAATAGCTGCTATGTGGAACATTTTTACAGCAATGAAAAGCCATTATATGGTATTATAAATGAGTGACCCCAAATCAGTGTCTGGGAGACTCAATCACCAGCGCAACAGTGCTGGGAAGCAGGGGTTATGGGACATGTGGAAGGACTGAAGCGACTCTGATAGGGAGGGCTCCAAGAAACGGGCCTGCTTCCTCACCTTCTCTGTTCTTCTGCTGTGACAGCAATGGCATGACTTCTCCTCCAAAAGATGCTACATTTGAAGCGTCACCTTGGAAGTGGAAACTAGACAACAAAACCACTATATTCCCCATCTTGGACTTTCTGGCCTCCACAACTGTGAAAAATAAACTTCTGCTTTTTATAAATTACCCAGTGTCAGGTATTTTATTACAGCACCATGGAACCTACTCAGCCACACAGCACCCTACCTGGGTCAACCCTACGGAGCATACAACACCATGAGTGAGTTCTAAAACAAACTATGGAGGCTGGGAGACAGCGATCCATCAGTACTGGCTCATGTATTGTAACAAACAAACCACTAGGACTGGGGATGTCAGTATAGGAGAAGGCCATGGATATTGTGGGGGAAGGAATAAGGGAAATTCCTGTACCCTCTATTCAATTTTTATAGAAACCAAAAACTGCTCTAAAAATATAAAATATGCCTTAAAAGAGGAAAAAAAGAAAAATGCACTGCTGCCAACACACTTGCAGGACCAGAAGCAAGCAGGAGAGGCCTGCCCATTCCTGCTCCCCTGAGTAGGCCAAGTCACAGAGCTCCTACTATGGACAGAAAGGACAAGAGGGGAGCTAGCAAAGGAGAAATGTGGTTGGAGAGCTCAGTCCAAGACCACAAACAAAACTCGAGGGGCAGGTCTGGAGCAGAGAGCTGACAGCTGACGAATCAGCACAGGATGCTCCTCACATGTTCAAAGTCTTTGGCTGAAGATGCTCCCATGAACTGTATACTCCTCATCTGATCTCTGGGTCATAGGCTGCTACTGCTTGGGAGTTTGCTGCTGGATAAGAAACAAAGAGGTGCCTATTGAGGCATTTATGTTCTCCCTCTCCCATCAAAACCTTCAGTGGTCACGTCTGTCTCTGGTCTGTGGTCAGAGAGCATCTGCATTCCAAAGAATGTGCCATTTGTATTACGAAGCCACTACATATACAAGCTAGGTGCTTTGGAGATGGGCTTCCCAGGTTCAAACTCTGATTTGAAGGGCTGGCCAGACAGCTTAGCGAACTAATGCACCTGCTTAGGCAGACGCAATGGCTGGGGGGGTTCGAACCCAGGCCTGCAGTGCTGGCCCCACCCTAGGGCACGCTGAGCCTGAGCCTGAGCCTGAGACTGAGCGTGGTGGCGCGCACCTATAATCCCAGCACTTGGGGGGCTGAAAACAGGAGGATCACTACAAGTTTGATCTGTGTAGTGAGACCCTGTAAACTCTGTAGATCCTGTACAAAATACTTTTTTTAAAAAAATCTGATTTGATGATTTGGGAGCTCT
>NW_004524641.1:11757019-11782584 GCF_000260255.1 Octodon degus
CTGGGGAGACTGAAAACAGGAGGATCACTGCAAGTCCGAGCTGCATGGTGAGACCCTGTGCAAAATACATTAAACAAATGAATAAATAAATAAATCTCTGTGGGTGTTTAAATATGCTCTGGCGTCAGCACCCATGACAAGGATTCTCCTAAGTGTGGTGGGGGGACCAACTCTACTGGCGTCACCAGGGAAATACCAAAATGCAGAACCTTAGGCCAAAGCCCAGGCAGAATAAAGTAGATTCTGTGTTTAACTAAGATTCCCAAATGATTCTTAAGCACAGTACAGTTTGAGAAGCATGCTTTATTTAGCCCAGCACGTCTCACACAAGTGTGATCGCCAGACCAGCAGCCTCACTGTCAGCTTCACCTGAGAAGCTGCTAGGATGCTAGTTCTGGGCCTGCCCCAGCCCTCAGTGTCAGCCGTTCTGGGAGAGGAGCCTAACACCGGGGGCTCTCCCAGGCCACCCAGGTAATGGGGAGCATGCTGGAGCTTAGAGCACAGTACTGGTGGAGGCCTGAACAGACTGGCTTCACAGAATGAAAGAATTCTCCAACGCAATCCACTTTGCCTAAGAAAATCCATCCTTCAAATTGACCCCAAATGTCTCTCCATTACTCTACGAACGAGCAACACACCTCATACTTTTTTCCACATGACAATACTATAGCATTCAAAACCAGCCATCAAAAAATAAATAAAAAATAAAATAAAATAAAAAGAAAGAAAAAAAAAAAAAAAAACAGTCATCATAGGTAGGCATGGTGATGCATACCTGTAATCCCAGCATTCAGGAGGCTGAGGTAGGAGAAGCACCATGAGTTCAAGGCCAGCCTGGGCTACAAAGTAAGTTCAAGGCAAGCTTGAATTACATAGTGAGACCCTGCCTCAAAAAAGAAAAAAAAAAAAAATAGCTATCATATGCTCAATCATCTTTTCTTCACCTAAAATGTCTACAAGGTAGACACAGACACAGGAATATATTATACTGTAGCTTAGATATAGAACATGCATATAACTATTATAGTAAGAGAGATGTAAATATAAATTATAAATTTCAGGGTATGATGACAGAAAATAAGTTCAAATAAATACTAGGGTTTTTAAATTTTTTTAAGTCAATTATTTACTTATTTGTTATAGGGTCTCACTACACAGCTCGGACTCCCTCACACTGGGATTAGAGGCATGTGCCACCATGCCAGGTTTTGGTGGCCTGCACAGCACACCTAGGGTTCTGGGGCTAGCATGGCATGCAGTCCCAGGGATTGAACCCAAGTCCTTGCACTTGCCACATAGGCACTTAGACTGCTAAACTATTTCCCCAGCCAACAAATACTGTTTTGAGGCATGTGTATATATGCAAATACACATATACACATTATACATAAAATTTCATCTTCTCAAGGAAGAATAAAAGTATCATCTTACTCATTCTTAAGGCCAGATGTACATTAACACTAAAGTTTTAGGAGCCCCACCACCCACTGGGCCTATCATCATAGCGATAATTTTTCCGTTTATCTTTTCATTATCTGTCTTTTTCCTTCCACACAGGCCATTCTTTGAACTATAGGTGCCTCTTTTCCACCTGTGCCTCCAATCCTGCTTTGGCGGGACCACAGTACGTAGCAGCGTGGGGCTATCTGGAGAGAATTTCAGAGAAGAGAGACTTAGCTCCACAAGCGCCATCTCTTTTCATTTATTGGTTCATACTGAAAGACTGACTCAAGTGGCCGCTCTAACTGTACCAAAAATAACTTGATGTGGTTATTAAGCATCACTCAAAATGAAACTAATGCAAACCATCAGCCTTCTATGCCGACCACAGTCACGAAGCTGCAGGGTGTTATCACACCACATTAAGGAAGTTGCAACTGGGACTCCAGGTCCCTGGAGACTTCCTTCCATGTTTAAAAAAAAAAAAAAAAAAAAAAAAAATGGGGCCAGGAGATAGCTCAGTGGTATAAGTGCCTGCCTGGCAAGTGCAAGGTCCTGAGTTTGATGCAGGGTACCAAAAAGAAAAACAAAAACAAACAAACAAAAAACTATAATTACAGATGATGAAAAGCAGACCTCAGAAACACATATAGACTCAAAATTCAACTCCAAATACTGCCAAGGGCAGCTCTTGACTGAGTGGAGTGCAGAGAGGAAACACCTCACGCCACCAAGGAAGGTGAGTCTAAGGGCAGGTGACCCAGCCCAGCCCCTGGTGGGCAGCAGGCGGGCCTGTTAAGCATGATAGGTCGCACTCTCATTCATCTGCTGTCTAACGGCCCAGCACAGCAAAGACTTTCTAATAGTCCTGCTGATTACCAACTGTAGTTCCTAATTAACTTTCTAACAAAAGGGGAGGCTTGGTTTGTAAGAAATTTTACTGACTGCCTTCCTGGGTGTGTGCTACATGAACCCAAGACTATGCCTCTGCAGATATGAAGGCCACACCCACTCACTCCCCATCTTAAGTGCTCTCTTCTCCAAGACTCTCTGGAACTTCTGTATCTCTCTTACCATCTTCCTCTAACTGTACCATATTTGTACTCTTCTGATGCAGCAATCTTATCCCATTGATTATTAGTGCCACTGGTTCCTGGTCTTCCCATATCAGGTAGTGGGATGATAGGTACCAGGGCTCTCCTCTGAAGCCCCTGCACATGCCACCATGCACCTGGCACTGGTCTCCCACCCAACCACTGCCCTCCTTCTTTCTTACAAATAAACATTTCCTTTAGTTGGAATGCTAATTATGAATTATAATTGGTCTCAGATAATCAGGAAAATCAGATTCTACTCTTCAATTAGTTGCTTTCTCTAGCAGATATTTACAAGTATACTAGGGATGTAAAAGGGACTGATAAAACATCACTCCGATACAACAACTGTATGGTGGGCTTTTTCCATTCACTTGTTCCACATTCCTTGTTCCAAAGGGCAGTGCTGATTGGAGCAGCAGCATGACGGGATCCATATGGGATTAGCAAGTAACAGCTTCAGGACTAAGTCAGCACCCCAAGAAAGGCAGAGAAGAAAGGCAGCCATAACCCTAACCTATGAGCTTTTTATTAAGTCACATAATAATTTTTCACCTAGCCAGTGATGATCACGTCTTGTTACTTGCACCCAAAAGCATTACTAACACTGCCACTATCGTCCCTGGCATGTTATGAATAAATGAACATTTATTAAGGTGCATCTAGATGACCTAAATCTATTCAAGTGGCTTAAAAACACACAAAAGGTCTTGGTAGCTCCTTGATGCCATCTACTCCCCTTTATGCAAAACTTTACCTAAGTTACAGTGCACTTCCCAACTGTGGGGGAACAATAACACTGTCCATATGCTAATCAGATAAGTGTGTGTGAGATAGACTAAGGGTGGAGCCCAGGGTGCATGGAGCTACTTACCCAGACCTTTAGATTTTTTTAAGACAGTGACTCACTAAGTTGCTCATGCTGATTCTGAGCCTGCAACTGTCCTGCCTTAGAACCCCAAACAGATGCAATTATAGGTGAGTACCACCTGACCTGGAGATAAAATACAAATTTCGTTTTAAAATATCAGGAAAATAGGTGTTTAAAAGAGAAGAGACTCATGGTAACATGGAGGGAAAAAGTTAATATGAATTAAAAGACTCTTAGGGCTCTAATATAACCAGTAGTCTACCTCAACTGAGGCAGCTGGGTTATATTGCAAACAGCACAAAAACTCATTGACCCATTTAGCTCTCTACCACCTGCGCCCATTACACAGATCTCAAAATTGAAGGCTATGATTCCCACAGGTTTGAGACTCCTTCCCAGCATCCAAAACTACATCAAGACACAGAAAGTGGTAAGATTTTATAAAGACCAAAGCAAGGGAAAGTCACTCAAAAAATCTGCTTAGAATATACTGTCCAGTGGTGTTCTCGAATCAATCACTTCCCAGTACAGAAACCTTAAAGATAACACATGTATCAAAATTGTCTTCTGTTGAAAGCACTAGGAAGGCAAGAAAAGTTCTTTCTCACTTTTGAAACACTGCTTCTCACAAATCACAAACTTTCATTTCTAAACATATATCCTCCCCTGTTGGAAAAGAAAAGAATATGCCCCAAGCTCAACAGCCTTCGTTTCCTCACTACCTACCTTTGATCATTTCCCCCAGCTTTGGAAACCATTTGGAGTCGCCTCTGTTACCATCCAGTGCCATCACTGTACAGCCTTGTTCATCCCAAATTCTATCTATTAGATCAGACTCATTCTGTGAAGAGTTATGTCTATACCAATTCTGTGACACTTGATTCAGTAATTATGAAATAATCATACACACACACACACACACACACACACATGAAAATAGCATTTCGTATCTCTATGGACATGGGCAAACAAATTGTGCTCACACAGCAGGGTTAGAAAAAGTTCAAAAATCTTTCCAAAATGTATTTATAGTATTAAACAGAAAAGTATCATAAACATCTATTTGAAAATTTAAGACCATACCCTTTTAATAAGCAGCCTCACCATACCCTAGTACATTTTTTTTAGTTGAAGTTTTTTATTAACTCATAATTACTTGTGTTCTGGTTTGTTGAAACAGTAAATCAGATGACACTTGCCACAATAAAATCTGTCAAGGAGGCAGGCCATAGAAACTCCTGCACCACATTCATCTAAAGGCCACTCTTGATGAAGATGACTAACTTTGCCATTTTCATCCACCTTATAGTGTTTTAGGACAGCTAATTTAACCTTCTTTCTCTTAAGCTTATTCCTCTTGGGAGTAGTGTAACACTTCTTCCTTTTCTGAGCATACCACGGAGTCTCAATACAAGATGAAAGGTAGACTCCTTTTGAATGTTGTAATCAGACAAGGTCCATCCATCTTCCAGTTGCTTACCAGTGAAGATCAGCCTCTGCTGATCAGGAGGAATTCCTTCCTTATCCTGGGTCTTGGCCTCTACATTTTCTATAGTGTCCGAGGGTTCGACCTCGAGCATGATGGTCTTCCCCGTATAGGTTTTCATGAAAATCTGTGTCTTGCAGCAGTTCCACCACAGATGGCGGATCCGAAAAGCCACCCTAGTACATTTTCCTCTAAATGGCAGAATATTGCCTAGGCTCTATGATTTATGATGCAGTCACTAAAACCATTTGAAGAAAAATGTCACAAAGGCCACCATTCTAGTGCACATTAACTAGCACCAAAACATTACCCCGTATTTATGATGTGTGTAGAAGAATTGCTCTCTAATCCATTACAACTATTTACTGAAATCTACTGCAACATCCTCAGCACTGCTTCACAGTACAAGCTCTAGAGTATTCTAAAACATGTGGTGACTTCATGGAGTGAGACTGGGGCACTGACAGTGTCAAGAGATCCCTAGGGAATTCTAGTGTGGGCACCGGAGAAGGGGTACAAACTAAGAGCAAGTGGCACTTGGAAGAGAAGCACAAAGAGGAAGACAGCATCACCGGTCAGTCTCAGAAGTACTCCCATCTGCTGATCAAAAAACTCAGAAAGACATCAATTCTGCAGGGAGATAAAGATTCATTTTCAATATATCCGTGCTTAGGGACAATGGGAGCTTGGGGGCTTCCAAGCGACTGCATGGTCAAAGGCCTTAGCAATGCAGCTATAGAATTATTCTGGCAGAGGAATACTGCTGAAATCAAGAGATTGTACCACACAGTTTGGATAGCTCCTTAAAAGAAGCCAGGGTTGAGCCTCAGGAGATGCCAGTATACAACGGCAAGAGACAGAAGAGAATTGGGAGGAGGAAGCTGGAGGCAGGAGGAAAAAGAGACAGTGTGTCCCAAGTCTAAACGGCCCAATCAACAAGCTTTTGATCTTATATAAGCATAAATTTCCAGTGAAGTATTTCATACAGCACGTCCACGTCAGAAATGTTCAGCAATTCTACAGATTTCAAGACTCATTTCTCACACATGGGCAAAGCTGTTATTATATTCTTGAGAGGAGTGTTTTAATGATGATCTTACTAAGCAATTAGTTAAACAATTTCAGAAGACACTGAGCTCTAAACTAGGTAAGAAGGGAAACTAAGGAAGTACTCTTCGCCCTCCAGAAATTGATTGCTGTGCTCACAAAGATAAGACATCTACACTGTCAGAGGTCACGGTGCAAAGAAAGAACAGAGCTGAACTTTCAGATTTGGACCCTAAACTAGATTTCCAATGGAGAACACTGGAAAGGTAACGACATACACAACACTGACTAAGTTATGACACTTCCTTTAGCATCCTTGAAAGCAGTAACACGTTTCCAAAACATAAACGTCACTCACTGCAGAATTATCCATAATCTCTCTGCTATGTTGCTGCCATGTAGCTGGTACCACTTCAACGCGTCAAGCGCCTTCATCTTTGTTCTTCTTTAGTCTAAATGAAATGTGTGGTTCTGAGCAGCTAGACTGACTACTAGATACATATTTGTCAAATAAAAAGTACAAGAAATCTTTTCCCTCCCTTAAATTTTACTAGTTATCCTTCGACAGATAGTCCATAAAGGAGGTGATCTTGTATACATAACTCCTATACAGCTCATTAGTATGGGTTGTTATATTTGATTCCAATTCCCAAAACATACAATCTTTTAAGAATTTTTTTTTCCAATACCTGTGTCTCTTCCTGTCCACAAAGGTTGAGGCATTTTTTTGCCCCAGTAGCTAAAACCAAGAAGTAGTAAGGCACTCAGTGTCCCCCTAGCGCAGCAGAGAGCATCGCATTCCATGGCCCCCACTGCAATCCCCTGGTATTTCCTATTATCTTCCTGCACCCAGCCATCATTCTTCCTGAGCATGAACCTCCAATGGGAGAAAGAAGTTTTTAAGCAAAAGACTTGGTTTTGGTTCATCTGGTCTTACATACAGACCTTCCCAACTGGGTTCAGTTCTTTTCTTCTCTTCTCCCAAATTTCAAGATTTCCAGAGTATAAACATTCATCAAACTTTTAGTTCCTTCACAATCCCAACATAAGTGAGGGGCAGAGAGAGCCTCCATTTACATTTTTTCTCTTCCTTTTTAAGAAAAAACCCTTTATTTTGATAGATCTGATATGAACAGTACAGAACTAAAAGCAGTCGACATTCAACTGAATATAAAAGGGACTTCTAAAAAAAAAACTAAATAAATAAAAGGGACTTCTACAAGCATTGCTCAGAAATGAAATAGGCCAATATGCCACAGGGGAAGCGGTAAGTTTAAAGTTTGAGATCATAAGTGGGAAGATCTGGCTTTGAGTCCCAGCTTCTTTCCATCCTAAGATTACATACCAACAAGTTAAGTCTTTCCTTACTGCTGACTGGGGAACAGGTGTCATGACAGCTCTGGGCCAGGCCTCTTTCTCAGTGACTTAGACATACAAATTCAGTGCTCACAATAACCCTAAAAGACAGATACAACAACAGTGTTCATTTAACCAATGAGGAAGCTGAGGCAGAAGGAGGTTAAATAATGTGACCATAGTGATATAAGAAGCAAACACTGGTGCTAAAGTTCCTTAGGACAACTCTGTCCCAGAATCTGTGCCTTCTGTCACCATCCTGTTATGTCACATGGCCTTGGTGAAGAATAAGGAAAATAATTTACCTGGCACATGAAATGACACAGTCACTCAACAAGTCAAAACTGCTAATGTAATGTAATTTATTAGATAATACATTACACAGTATATGTAATTATATGATTACTTTTTTTTTTTTTTTTTTTTTTGCAGAACCGGGGATTGAACTCAAGACCCTTGCGCTTGCCAGGCAAGCGCTTATTCTACTGAGCCAACTCCCCGGCCCCTTATATGATTACTAAGATGTCTGATGCTGAGGAAATTCAAGCAGAAACCTAGTAACAGTACTCCTGAGAGATTTTAGAGTTCTTCTTCCATCTAGATTTTATTCCACAGTGGATTGTTCTGAGAAAATGTTATAATCAGTTAGTTCTAAATTCTTTTCAGGATTAGGCCTCACCAAATCCTTTACCACCTGGCAAATCTCTAATAATAAAAAAAAATAAAAAAAAATAAATTAAAGTGATTTTGAATATTCTAGAAACTATTCTCCACAAGAAAAAGATGAAACTACCAAAATAGCAGAATTGGCCTGCTGTTAAAAATTCCAAGATGCATCTTAACCTGTCAATACAAACATTTGCTATAATCTGATGTAACATTTGGAGACTATCCAATGCAATGTCTTTATTTCTCTTCAGTTCTTTTATCCTGACAGAGACAGACGTTTCTATGAGCTGGTGTTTCCCCCCAAAAGTTACCAGGAATAGGATCCCAGAAGTTGAAGAGTAGTATAACTACAGCACAGACAATTTCTCCAACAAAATTGCCTCATCCCAGATTCTCTTGGCACAACTTGTACCTTTAAAAATAGTAGCCCAATTTCACAAGCAAGTTGGAACCTACTGATACTAACTTCTAAAATACTGCATTCCTTCTGTTCTTAGTAATGCTCAAAGGATGTCTCTTAAACTTGCTTGTCAAGCTCTCTTTTTAACAGGGCCAACTACTTTTCTCCCAGATCAGAGTCTGAGGACTAGAAGCCCTGGAAAATGAAACATGGACATCTCATGTTTTGCTGAGACGGTTAGCAATGAACTTACCTTCCACACCAACTGCCCTCCTCTGTGGTGATCAGAATAATGCTTTGAAAGATATTAGACCAGGACCATCTTGAAACTTCAAAAACTTTTCAGATCATAAAGTCTTTCCCCACTGTGACCAATGGCTGAATTATTAAATTACATGAAAGGAGAAGATCTTCATTAATTTACATCCTGGGCTTGGACAGAGAGAACTGATTTATATCATTGTGTGCCAAAATGTAATTAGCATATAATTGTTGCCTTTCAATTATTAAGTTATGGTATGCTGTCTTGGAATGTTTAAATATAGACAACTGGTATGTTCACTAAAATAAATAAATTCATGTTCATGACAATAAAAATTCTTAAGGCTATTCAAAGGAGAAAGCCTATCGTGCTGCATTTTCATTCAATGTCTACTGTCTCAGTCAGTCTTGATACACTGGCCAAGCCATTTGGCTCTCAATGACTCAAATGTGAAAATAAGGTACTGAATGACCTCCCCAGAGCCTTTAGACTCTAAAACCATTCTAGAAGTTCTTTTCTTCCTCTCAGGAAATTAATTTCTGTGTACTCTAAATGAATAAACTTTCATTTCCCATTTCCTATTGTTTTTTACCTAGGGAGTTTTTTGCTAAAAAAAAAAACAAGACTTGTGACTAACCAGAGAGAGACAAACTATTCTCTTCAGTCCTGTAACACCTGTTTTGAGGAACACATTTGGCAAGCAACCAATTCTTGCCCAATAAATCTTTCTTATGGCCACTTTTTTTGAGAGGAGGGTACTAGGGATTGAACCCAGCACACTCTCACTGAGTGACATCCCCAGTCCTTTTTTATTTTGAGACAAAGTCTTACTGACTTATCTCTATCTCACACTTGGCTTAAGCTAGCCTCCAACTTGTGATTCTCCTGTTGGAGTCTCCTGCATAGTTGAGACCAGAGGCATGCAGCACCACACCTGACTCCACACACCCTGAATGTATCCCATACTGTCAGGTTTTGGGGGAAAAAAAAAGGTTATTTAATATGTGTGTTAGTGCATGTATATGTGAGTACATTTGTCTCTTCTTTCTCCCTGTGCCTATATAACTATGTGTCTAAGGTCATCCAGGACCAAGGGGCATGTGTCTTGCCTATGCTTCTTTTTTGCCCATTCTAAATCACTTGAAAATGAAAAAGGGGAGAGCTATTATTAGAAGTGATTTGATCCAATAAAACCTAAGAATAACAAGCAAGATCAGACATGGAGCTGACAGCAAAGGAAGGAAAGGGACACCTCAAGCAAGGACAGGACATGGGAGCAGATCTCTTTCCTCCAAAAGCATGCATGTATTTATTTACTTTAGAGACAAGGTCTCACTATGAACTTACTATGTAAACCAGGATGGCATCAAACTTCAAGTGATCTTCATGGCTCAGTCTCCCAATTGTTGGGATTACAGGTATGCACCACCACATCTGGCCCTTTAGTAATATTTAAGTGACAATATTTCTTTGGGAAAAAATGAGGGAGTGGGGGTAAATATTGCTGTTTTTAAAACTGGCCTGGATGGGAAGCTCCAACCAACTGGCTGCCCTACTAACTCATATTCCAAAAGCACAAGAAGCAATGATACGAGAGAAAACAGAGCCACGGGATAGGAAACAAAGGAAGACAAAGAAGGCCGTTGCCTATACCTGTTTTTAATAACTTTTCTCCAAAGCTGAAGTATGGAAAAGGGGGGTTAACTTTACAGCAGAAAAACCTGGCAAACACAATGTAAGCCAGGTGAAGTGAGGGCAACACCAACAGAGACACAAGTCTTTGCAAGACAGGAGGAGAATGGCTCTTTCTTCCCAAAGCAATAACCCCAGTCCAATCATGAGGAAAACACCAGGCAAATCCTATGGAGAGACATTTTACAAACACCAGGCCAGTGCTCAATACTGGTAAGGTCATTAAAAAAGACTGAGAAACTGTTTTAGCCAAGAGGAAGCCCTGAGTAAATGCATTCTATAAATAAATGCATCCTGGTATACTGGATGGGACCCTAGAACAGAAATAAAGAAATTAGGTAAAATATTAAAGGAATTCTGAATGAAGTATAGACTTCAATTCCTCATATTTCAATGTTGATTTACTAATTTAGCAAATGTAGTATACTGATATAAAACAAAATAGTAGGTGAAATATATGAGAAGTCTGTATCTCACAATTTTCACTCTATCTAAACCCACTCTAAAATTAATAGTTTGTTCTAAGTCAACAGGCTTCATTCCTGTAAACCTAGCTCCCAACTAACTTTTTAAAATTTCTCAATCTCCAACATGTGGGACAATAGAGAACTAAAAATTGAAGACTATAAAATAAGAGTGAGGAAAATACTAACCAGCAACAACAAAATGACCATGGTGGAAAAAAATAACAGATAAAAATCTTCAATGCCATCACAGAAGTTCAAGAAAATACATTTAATGTATCTATGTTACATGAACAAGAATCTTTTTTAAAACCCCAAAATATTAAAATATTTTGAAATATTAAAATATTTTGAAATTTTAAATGCTATGGCTGCTGAAATTTTACAGGAAACCTATCAACTTATAAAGTAAAAAGTATCCAGAATATAGAACCAAAAACTGAAAAATTTTTTGTTAAAAAAATTTGTAAAATAGGAGAGACAAGGAATGGGGAGAATGTGATGAAACTTTTGAATATTTTTGTGATAGAACACACATTACATAAATTGCCATCTTGATCATTTTCTACCATAGAACATAAGACTGTGCTCAGCAGGCTCAACCCTAACTTTTCTTCTGTAAATTTGTACTTCAGTGTAACAGTAGCTGGCTGTGTGTCTCAGTGCCTTCCCCTGAGGAATACAGAAAGCAATTTATAAAAAAAAAATAAAAAAAATAAAAAAAAAGAAAGCAATTTATGTGCTTACCTACTTGGTATAAAGAACAGCAAGGAGTGTGTACATGCACAAAAGTGTCACAATAGGATTTAGACCCACCTTTATGGTTTTTTTTTTTCATATGTCTACCAAAGCATCACATAGAATCCAACAGACCCTCTCCAACCCCTTCAAAATTTGTTCTTAAAAAGAGTTTCCTTCTGATTTTTCTGGTATAAGTAGCACAACTCAGTACAATGGCACATGTAGACCCAGATTTGTAAGTTTTTCAGGAAGTTATAAGTGAATCATCAGATTACTCATGCATGGATGATTACCAATTATGGTAAAATACATGCTTTCATAACAGAACAGTCAGGTGTGGTGGTTCATTCTTGTAATCGCAGCACTTGAGAGTCTGAGGCAGGAGGATCTCTGAGTTCAAAGCTAGCCTGAGCTACCCAATAAGATAATAAATAAGTTAATAAATAAATACAGAAGATAGAAGAGTGGAGCCAGGTATGGTGGAGCACATCTGTAATCCCAGCACTCAGGAGGCTGAGGCAGGAGGATCGCTGCAAGTTCAAGGCCAGCCTGGGCTACAAAGTGAGTTCAAAGTCAGCCTGAACTGCCTAGGGAGACCCTGCCAATAAAAAGAAAGAGTGATGTGAGGGGTGGATGATGATGACCTGTAGCCATGCAAGCTAAAGTTTCTGTGACAGTGAAATGGAGCAAGAATTGAGGGATACAGACACAAGGAATGCAGACCTCTTTGAGTCAGATGACAAAGAAAACAACAATGTGAATACATATCTGACTAGCCAAAATGTTCCAAAAGGGTCACACAACCAAATAGAACAATCCACTATTAGAACTAGATCAAAAAATATAGTGAGGCTATTGGCAGGGTAAAACTTACGGGATTGAATGCCAGCACTACTGCTCAACGTTGGAAATTGTAACAGACAAAATGTTTCAATATGCTGTGAAATACACAAAGATTGTCTTGAGGTTGAAATGCAAATAAACAGCCACATGGCACCAAGAGCCTTATTCAAATTGTATTTAGTATGACACTTCGCTGGGTAAACATAGAGTTGCTGTATTTAGCAGGGATTTTTCATGGTAATCACAGGAATATAGAAGACTTATGAAAAAGTGATGGGTCAAAACACTGCATAAAAAGTTGTGCTCTTTTAAACCTGAAGATGTATTATGCTTTCAATTTAGACATTTATCCTGGAACTCAGCCATCATATAGTAATAACCCAAGTGATGTGAGCAGGCTTGCGGCTCCCATCTCTCAAACTAATCAAATGTGACATTCAACAATTGGTTTACCAACTGATATTACATTTCCTAACAGAGCACAAGTTGACCAGCACAGGAAGCATACAGAGGAACCAAGTGGAAATTTCAAATGAAACATGACAATTGCAGAAAGAGAATTATATAGTATAATCCTTGGACTTGAGAAAGATATAACATTGGCCTCACATATGGCAAAGAAAAACAAACTAATACTGCTAATGTCATTTCACGATGATGGAAACACTGATAGAGAAAACTCAACAAAGCAAAAACCAAAGATAAAAACTTTCAACAACAAAACCGAAAGTGGAGTAGATGCTGATTAGTTATGCAGCAACTATGATGTTACTTGAAACACAATGCACTGGCCAATGGTTGTGGTTTACTTAATCCTATGCATGATAGTTTATAAAGAAAATACCATTACAGAGACATTTTCTTCAAGGACTGGTACTGGAGTTCATATGAGATCATTTATAGCAGAAGAAAACCAAAGTGTTTCTGCCCAAGGAATCACACAAAAAAATTTGTGTAGCACACTGGTGAGCTGACAGGCAAACATGCAGGCCCAACATCACAAAGACCTACTATGACAACAGGAAAACATAATGATGTCAACTTTGCTCTACAAGAAAGTACAGGAAAATAAAATAAATGCACTATCAGTGTAAGCAATACAAGCAAAGCTTATTTTTGCAGCAAAGTTCTATTGGCATTTTCACTGTAGTTTATATAGTAATTTATTTCTGATGTTATCTTTTAGGTTTTGTGAGCAAGTATAAAGCTGATGTAAAAATGTTGATGTCTATGCACAATGCATTTTGAGAATTTAATAATTTATTGCTATTTTGTGCTCCTGTTAACTATACACTATATAATAAGACCACTAAGATGGTCTCAGTGCAGACCACTGAGATATCAAGTATGTCCTACAAAAAGGCAAGGAAAGCAAAAGACATGTGCTGTAGAATAAGCGATACCACGGAACCTGTAACTGTCATGTGTGCAGACTGCCTTAGGTATAATAACTGAAGAAAAAAAAAATTTTTTTTTGGTAGAGTACTATTGGTACTTTCACTGTAGCTCATACACTAATTTATTTTTGATGTTCATTTTCAGACTTTGTACACCAAAAGCCAGTTGATGGTGAAAAGTCTGATTTTTATACTCAACATATACTAAAAACTCAGTATTTTATTTTTGTGATTTTTTTTCATTAAATATTCATTGTTTATATAATAAAATCAATAAGATTAAAATTAATAATTCATCAGTAGAAATAATCCACAGAATAAATGTGGGCCTGATGGTTTGACATTTCTGTATCTTGATGACAAAATTAGTGTTATGCTCCATAACTGTGTTATGCTCCATAACTGTGTACTGGAGAAATCCTAAGGACACTGACCCTGTGGAGCAGCCGGCACCACTCCCCATCTCCAGAACTCTGGTTTTAATCTTGCAAAATTGCAACCTTTCCACCTATTAAAAGATAACCTACCCTACCCTATTATCCTACTCCCATCCATCCACAGGTTACCTTCTGTCTTTATAAATTTATTTCAGGTACTCCATGTAAATGGAATCATACAACAGTTGTTATATATGACTCTCTTGGGCAGGCCCATAACTCAGGGGATTAAAGTGCCTGCTTAGGCAGCCACAGGGACCAGGGTTTGATCACCAACATGCTGCGCCAGCCCTGCCCCCAGTATACCCTGAGACAGCAATTGAGACTGGGTGTGGTAGCACCCACCTGTAATCCCAGCACTTGGGAGGCTGAAAACAGGAGGATCACAAGTCTGATCTAGGTAGTGAGACCTTGTAGACCCTGTAGGCCCTGTACTAAATACACCGTGTGTGTGTGTGTGTGTGTGTGTGTGTGTGTCTGTGTGTGTGTGTGTGTTTGTATGGCTTGTTTTATTGAGCATAATGTCCCAACATCCAATCATGTGTAGCAGACATCAGAATTTCCTTTCTAAGCCTTAATGTTGCCCCTCCTCTCTCTATTATAAATTTTTTACCTTGATCATAGAGGTGGCCACACTACTAAATGTATCTGTCAAAACATTATAGACATGAACAATAAAACAAGTGACTTTTGGGGGGTATATGTTAACTATGCCCCAATTCTTTAAACACACTTTAAATATGAAAGAAAAATACTGTAGAAACTGAGACTTGAGAAGTTCCAGCAAACTAGAAAGAACTCTTATTTCCAAGAAAAAAGAACAGAGTTAGTCAGAGAAGACCTTTGTGAAGAAGTAACACCAGAATCATCCCAAAGTGAAGGTTCCAAAGTCCTCAGACTCAAATGTCCCACCGAGGGTCAGCACAGTGGAAAGAAAACCAACTTGTCCCACAATCATGAATTTCCAGAATACCAAGACATACAAAAGAAAGAGACTCATAAAGTCAAGAAGACTTTTCAGTCAAGAAGAAAGCAAAACAACAAGCTGACAAAAACAGCAACACTTCACGTGAAATAACTGAGCCTGGAATCTTCCAACCAGCCAAACTATCAAATGGAAGAGGACAGATAGAGAAGGAAAACCACCAAAAGGAAGAAATGCAAGCACCTAAAACTTTTACTTTCCTTTGTAGGAAGTTATTACAGATGTGCTCTAGCAAAATGTAGAACTAATAAGAAAAGAAAAAGGAATGGAATATAGAAAACAGTGGATCCAAGATAAAATAGAGATTTCTTAAGAAGACAGCTGTGTACCCAAAAGACCAATTAGTTCTAAATTGAGATAGGAAGATGGAGAAAGGTAGCAAAAATAAAAAAGATTTGAGAGACTTAGTACTCTGCTCCATTCTGTGTAGAGAGATATATTATAGTAACAGGATAAACAGCATGGCCCCTAAAGCCAGAGGGCCTCAGGTTCAGATCCCAGCTCTAAAACTTAGCGTTAGAGTGGCCGTGGAAGATTCGCTTAGCTGCTATTTTTCAACCTCTTCATCTGTAATAACTCCTACATCATAGGTCATGGTAAGGATTAGTTAATGCATATAAAACACTTGGACATTCTTAGACACATTAAGCCCTTAAGAAGGGCAGAACATGATAGACAGAATGATGAAGGAAAGAGCAAGTAATATAAATTTTTAAACACAAACTCCAGAGAAAAAAGGAAAGAAACTGGGCAAGAAAGAAAATGGAATGACAGCCAAGATGCCCATCACCTGAGGAATGGTTGAAAAAGATGCAGTATTTTTACATAAAGGAGTATTACTCAGCTACAAAGAATGATAAACTCAAAGCCTTTATCTTGAAGTGGATGCCACTTGAACATATACTCATAAGTGAAATAAACCAGACACACATGTGTAAATATTGTATAGTTTTCCTAGTATAAGAACTCAAAAGAAGAAATACAAATAGAAATGCATAATACACGTAAAAGGAAAGCAGGATCTCAAGGACTAACTAATCAAAAGAGGGAAAGGAGAAGAGCTAGGAAACATGACAATGTCAAGACATACAGTTATATGTAGAAGATGGGCAAGGCAATGATCTTGAGAATCTCCAGAAGATTTTTGAATCTAGCAGTTAATTGGAAAAATTCTTACCCTGACTAACTATATATACTGATACCTGTGAACTAAGGAACTGCACTGAAGATGATAATCTGTAATAGTAGTTTCATGCTTGGCATACCTGTCATTCTGGTCTTCTGAATAAGGGCTGCTTGTCATGATATGCCAGTTGCTGCTGTGCTGTCTCTTGCATAGATGATTGTTCAAAAAGAATAGGGTGGTGAATGAAAGCAAGAGACAGGAAAAGGAATATTATAGGACTGTCCTGCTTCAAGGTTGTATATGGTTAGATTTTTGGACTTATGTGTAAACATAAGAAGTATATAATTCTTTATGCCTATTTTTAAAATATATTCTAATTTTTAAATGTTTTTTCATCATATTCTGTAGGGACTTAAAGTTCAACATGTCAATACTTGATGAAAAATACCTGTTCTATGTTATGCCTAAGATATTCAGACAGATAATGAGGTTAAGCTTAACAGCCTAGGTTGTATGGTAATAACAATATGCTTGTCTTCTGGATGGTTAACAACCTAAGTTTGCAGACCAAAATTAGAGAAAAAGGAGGGCCATATGGAAAGGCAACATTTTGGCCCTACCCTTCCAAGGTCAATTAAGACTCAGGACATACGAGAATTTGTACTGTAACATCATGTAACTCGGTAGTGTCCCAAATTTTCTGATCAAGGAGATTATGGGGCCAAAGAGGAAAGTGATCAATGATGTACAGTGTGCCTAAGGAGAGTCACATGGAGAGAAAACATTCTCTCAGGCTTTCACAGAGAGCACAATGGCCAAGCAATGGCCGTGACTCATCCACATGGCTGACACTGACAAAGGTTCTACAATCTGAGGTACAGGATCTCACAATAAATCCTGAAGGGATTTCACTGACCTTATCAGACCCAAAAGCTACAACTCTTGTTGCATAGGTCCTGCTTTACCTTGTTCTTAACCATCCAGCAGAAAAGTATAAAAACAAAGTATAAGAAAGCCATGGTGTTATGTTGAGCTGTAGGGGACTCAGGTCAACAATTTCTGACATTGTCAGTCAAGCAGAAGACCCAATACTATTATGGACTACTGAACTCTTTAGAATATTTTGCTGAGTTTACACACCTATAATATTTAAATGATGGAACTTAACAAAAAAAGGGGATACAGATGAATGTCCATTTTGTATCTGTGTATTCAAAGTGGTTAGGAGAGATATATAGTTACATTCTCTTAATGAATAGAGGGAATTGTTCTAATGGTATTTCTAAATAGGATATCAAGTCCGCATCTTTTACAGCATTTAACCACTAGGAAGAATGTATGCAATGTGTTAATTATTGAAACTGTCCTACCAATTTGGTTTGAAACTGTCTCATTGCTATTTGTTTCTCAATAAAATTATGGAAAAAAAAAAGAAAAAAAGTCAGAGAACAACAACAACAACAAAAAAAAAGAAAATGGAATGGAAGATTTTGGTTTTGTAAAACAATAGGCTGGTAATATAAACACTGATTACTGATTTAATTACAAATAGAGATAAAACCACACAGGTAGTACAGACAAAGAAAATGTTGGGAAGTCATAAAAAATTTACATCCTCAACTATCAGACCAGAATGTCACTATATTGGGTATTAACTGATTATTTAAGAAGTACCTATCAAAGCATATTATTTAGTGATATTGGAAGCATTATGGAAAATATAATGGAATCCACATTTTAAAATAAAAAGGGTGCTGGGCATGGTGGTACATACCTGTGATCCCAGCACTTGGGAAGCTGAGGCAGGAGGACTGCCACAAGTTCAGGGACCAGCTTGAGCTATATAGTGTGTTCAAGGCCAGGCTGAACTACATAGTGAGATAATGTCTCAATAAATAAATAAACAAACAAACAAACAATGAAAGAAGTTTCAAGCTTTCTGTGGTACAAGTGAGAACATGTTAATAGTGTTAGATGTTACAGAAGTATTTTGTATGTGATGTGGCAGTTTATTTGGGAAGAGATTTCTCTTTTTCTTTAGGAGCCATTTTTCCCTGAAATACTTAAGGAAAACTATGACATTTGAAACTAATTTTCAATGAGGTAAAACTTAAGATACTACATATGTGTTTGTGCACATAAAAGTTTTAGAGGGACTGGGGAGATGGCTCAGTAGAATAAGTGCTTGCCTAGCAAGTGCAAGGGCCTGAGTTCAATCCCCAGTTCTGGAAAAAAAAAAAAAAAAAAAAGTTTAAATGTACACACATACTTACACATCTATACACAAAGGTAAATGTAACAAAATATTAATTATGTATTAGTTGTTGACTATATGTAAAGTGTTTGCTATACTGTTCTTTCAATTATTGCTTAGAATTTTAATGAGAAATTGGAAAAGACGGCTTTTTGTTATAACTAAGCTCCATTTTGTTATTTTTTAACCATGTATATTAATTATTTTCAAAAACAAATTTTTCAAGGGAAAAAAACTGCACTATCCTCCCTAAGCATCTAAGATGGCTAAAATACAGAAGATGTTTTTAATTTCTAAAAAAAAAAAAAATCACATAAGAACTTGAGTTTCTATTTTCACATTTTCTTAATGTTATTTTATTACCAACTTATATAATGAGCCTACAGATTCTATTAACTACAATGTATCATCCTAAAACCACAGTGTAAACCATTTAAGAATCTATAAAAAGAACTTAAAGCATGTTTCTCTGAACACACAGCATCAGATTCAAGAGTTTTCTTCAGTGTGTCTACAAGAATCACCCACATTCTGAGTAGAAAAAAAAAAAAAAAAAATCCCATCCTCATTTGAAAACCATTAGAATGAAATCAAATGGCTACATAAATGACCTGAATCTGCAGGATGACACGTGTCTTTTTTTAATCCAAAAGTATAGATAGAACATAAATCATGTTATAAACTTTTTTCTTATAGAAATAATAGCTGTTCTTTTTTTTTTTTTTTTTTTTAATTTTAGGGAAGGATCTACAGGGTGTTCAGGGTCTCACTACTAGATCAGACACATAGTGATCCACCTATTTACAGCCTCCCAAGAGCTGAGATTATAGGTGCGCACCACCATGCCCAGTCTCAACTGCCATCTCAGAGTGCCTCAGGGGCAGGGCCGGCATGGCAGGCCCAGGGATCAAACCCCTGGCCCCTGCACCTGCTTGCAGGTGCTTTAATCTGCTGAGCTATTTGGCCAGCCCTTGCTGTTCTAATTATTGAAAAAAGAAAAAGAGAGAGAGAGAGAGAGAGAGAGAGAGAGAGAGAGAGAGAGAGAGAACTGCATCTATATTAATATATTAAATCTAATTTTATCTCTTTCATAATTTTTCGTGTGATTATATTGGGGAGTATGTTGTTATAATTACCCTCTTTTATATATAAGGAAATAAAGAAATAAACACTATGGGAACTAAAATAATACAAATCTAAACACAGCTGTCTTTTGAGAGAAATCCTCTCTAGTCCAGCTTCTAAGTAGTCTTTCCATGAAACTAGATGAGTACAGCTTAGTCTACAAATTCTGAGAGGCAACGTTATCATCTCAGTCACCACTGAGAATATATTTAGAACACAAAAGCAAAATCTTAGAGATGACTTAATGCAACATTTACATGGTAAACGAAGGTCCTGGGACCCAAAGGTTGAATCTGTCTCAGTGCTAGAGCTGTTCAGTAATGGACCCAGGACCAGAACAAGAGTCTGGTCACCCATTATTTTCCAAGTTATAGATTCAAGTACGTGTGGGAAATCACAAGTGGGAAGGAAAGTGCTGCCAACAATCCTAAAGTGTTCAGTATTAAATTCGTTGTCTTAATGGATTAGCATGGAAGGAGATTTTCAGCTTAGGTAATTTGAGAATAAAAAGGGAGAAAAGAATTGCTGGTCTCTTGGGCTCTGTCATTGTTTTATAAAAAGTAACTTTAAAATATTACTTGTGGCAAAATTGTTTCAAAATTGTTTGCACTGTATCCATTAAAAGGGGCATTTGATTAAATCATCAGGGGCATTTTAAGAAGCCAACTGAGGGTACCAGAATTATTCAGTCCTTAAAAAAAGAAAGAATCTGAGCAAGAGGGAGTTGGTCTGAACCGCATTGTACCCTGTGTGAGTTCACAGAAACAATAGCAATACAGGAAATGGAACTAGCACTTAAATTACCTTCTGAAAAATCAACTCCAAATGCAGCTCAAAGTAATAAGTGGCCTATAAAGGAGGAAGATGGCCTCCAAATCTAAATCCACTTGATGATAATCTGACCTGTGATACTAGGTATCTTAAGAAAGGGTGCACTGATGGTGCTTGCTTGGAAAGCTTAACTCAGCACCAGAGGTGGAAATGTCACTGAAGCCGTATGTGGGAAGAAAAAGAACCTCACTTGAAAATGTGCTAGCCTGAAGATCCAAGAATACACCATTTTTCAATTTTAACTTAGCCCAATTGTTACAACCTGGAAGACTCAGCTATTTCATCCAGATTTTGCTACAAATGTGGCTTTAGGTACCTGGAAGCTGTGAGTTTATTCTCATACTCAGACAGACAATCCTATCATAGATCAGTGTTTTCCAAACTCTGACCAACAGCTACGCAGAAAGGATTTATCTCAGCCTGTGATTTCTCAGGCATGAAGTCATCATCCTCTTTCCTTGTAGCATGATTAGAACACATTAAATCAGTGTCAATCACAGACAGCTGACAGCAAATCAGGACCCAGGCATCTTCACACTTAGTGACAGTTTTATTGGTAACTGTCTAAGAACAGACAGCACAATTCCCAAGTCAGCCCATTTCCTAACAAATGTTAAAGGCATCTATTATGTACCTTTTCTCTAGAGTACTAAAAGCACAGTATCAAGAATATCAAAATTAAAATACCTAATGGTTATAATTCTGAAAGAACTTTCCTAAGGAAGAGATCAATTCTAAGACAGATCTTTCTCATTCCCTCCCTGCTAATGAATGTAGAATGAAGGATGAAAATAGGAGGCACTATCTTGCCATATCACAGAGGTAACTGATTAGAGTAGAAATTACCATTCAATATATGGGTTGAATTTTGATAAGAAACAGGATGTTGATAAAATTGTCAAAATCTCCCCACAAAATACAAACAGAAAAGTCATAGACTTAATACAGGCAAAGCCAGAATATACCAACATAACAGGGACCAAAGTTAATGTGCCCAGTGGTGGACAGGGTGTTATCTGGTGGCTGCAGTGTGAGAAGGCATCAGCTGAGCCCATTCATGAGGAAACACAGTTCATTGAGGCCTGCACTCTTCAAAACCGTCACTGGTACAAAGGATAGGGAAATTCTGAGAACTGTCTTCAGCTGAAGGAATCCAAAGAGACATGAAAATTAAATGGTAGCTATATATATATATATATATAACAGCATCTTGGGCCAGATGGAAAAACATTGTTAAGTTGACATCACAGACTGAATGGTAGTGTTGTGCCAATGTTTGTGTTTCAATTTGGGGTGTGGTATACTGGTTATGTAGAACAACATTGTTTGGGGAAGATACCCACTGAAGTGCTTTGAGGTAATGGGACATCATGTTTTCATCATATTCTTATTTTAAAAATCGACTAAAGAGCTCATACATGGGCTAGTGAGATAACTCAGTAGAATAAGCAATTGCCTGACAAGCGCAGGGTTCTGCATTCAATCCCCGGTACCAAAACAAAACAAACAAACAACAACAACAAAAAAATCAGACACACACACACACACACACACACACACACACGGTAAGCACACACAATAGAGCAAATCAAATGTTAACAACTAAGGAACCCAGGAATGTAGTTCTTTGGTCCATTTGTCAAGTCCTCTGTAAATTTGGAATTATTTCAAAATTAAGTATTACAAATAATCCTTTGGAGACATATATATTGTAAACTAGACAATATATTTAAATGACAAGAAAGATGTCAATATGAAACAAGCCTACTTTTTAGCCATTGAACTTTTACAATTTTAATTGGCTCAAGCCTGCTTTAGTCACTACAATGCTTTAACTCCTTGTGAAAGTTACTGGACATCCAATCAGATCCTCCTCTGTGAGAGTCTGAACAAAGACAAAAAGAACCATTTGATTAATACCATCAGAGAAGCAGCGGAAGTGGGCACAGCTTGTCATGGAGTCCGATGAGCCTGATTCGTCAGCTGGATTCCAGAGCTTTGCAAGGGCAACTTCTGAGCCTGGTGCTCAGCTGTGTCCCTCGATGACTGGGACAGTTGCTCCCAATCTCATTACTTTCCATACAGGTGTATCCCACTCAGTTGTGAGGTACCCGATAAATAACAAGGCACCAACAGTCAGATACCGTGGGGCAGGGTACTCCTTATGGGAAGTCCTTAGTGTATGCCCAAAGGGATACAAAATATTCATTAATCAGGAAGTAAATGGGCAAACAAAAGATCATTTACATAAAGCAGAATTACTATACAGCAGCTAAAAAATAATTTAAGTCCATGTCAAAGAATGTGTTAGAAAAATATATCATATAATGATAACTATAATATGCATCCCTTGTGTGAGTTTTCAAAACTGATAAAACAATACAGTACTTAGTCCATGAACACAATACAAGAATACACAAAAATATTAGGTTAGGAGGAGAGGCACTGGATCCATAATGAGCAATTCACGTGGGATGGGAGATAGACATCACACTGAAAATGAAAGACCAAGTAAACTCACCTGTAATGTTCTATTTCCCTCATGAAACAAAAATGACTACAGGTGGCAAAGTGCTTGTAATTTTTTATTCTGGATGGTGGATATAGAACAAAATGTGTTTTATATAATTATGTTGCTATGAGGGGCTTGCTCATAATAACAACCTACTGAATTATTTCTAGGCCATATAATTTAACACAAAATAATGGCATGTCACTGGTGTCTGAAGTCAGTCATGATGGTGAAGTTAGATGACACACTACCAGGGAGTGAACCCAAGCCTCACACTGAACAGATTCGGTTTCCCCGGTATCTGATGTGAGACTTTTAAATGGATGTACTTGCACTGAATTCTTTAACACTTTGCAAACCACTGTTAATTTTTTCCATAATAAAATTAAAATGAATTTCTAGTCCACTGCTTTTTTCTGACATGAGAAGATACATTTTGGATACACGTTAACACATGTTGGATAGAAGTTGGCATGTTTTGGTTTCCACAAGCTTATTTTTTAAAAATGCATAGCCAATGTAAAAATACCCTTTGTGTTTCAATACTTAAAATGCTAACTTAGACATACTAATAAAAAAATATAATTGTCATCTACCTAATTTTACCACCCATATAAACTACATAATAAGTTTATCAACAAGTACAAACCAACCTACCAACAAGCCTTTATTGCAAAGTGCTGTGTGATCCATTACCCTATATTAGAGAAGTCAGGCTTACATACACAAATAACCATCATCCACCACTGTCATTACTGCAGGGAAAACAGAAGCTCTAGGAGAAATGACCTTCACTTAGGATTTTATCATCTAAATAGGGAGACTAAACACACAACTCAAATGAATCTGTGCTAAATAAAATAATTATTATGCAGACAACCTGGAGTTAGGTGAGGAAAAGCCCTAGTAAATCTGTTATGAGAATGGGTGAGGAGACTCCAGGCAGAACACACATGAGCTATGTATGGAGGCAGAAATGAAATTAACTGGTAGAAGACAGACAGCTCCCGATCTACAGGAGCAAGTTCATGGGAAGCAATGGGAAATACAGTTGGACAGATGGAATTGCAGCACTTTGGACAGAACTACTAAACACTTGGGAAGGCTTATTGATTGTTAAGATGAGACTTGACCTAAGATGGGATTTAACCTGATGATGACAATTATGATTTAAGAAAACAAGAGTGATCTAGCTTTCTAAGGGCTCTCTATACATCACCGAGTATAAAACCTAAGTCTGTAGTGACCTAAAAGGCCCTATATAATTTGAATGCCCGTTCCCTCTCCAATCTGATCTTCTACTCTTCCACATCCTTCCCACACCCCTTTTAGTTGTGCTAGCTTCCCACAAGCCTCACCCCAGGCAGTGTATGTAAACTGGCAGCCTCCGTGTAAAGTTCCCTCTTGGAAGATCTTTTCCTCACATGTCCTCATGGCCGGCTCCCCACAACCATTTGGGTCTGCATTCTTGGCAATACAGATTGGTGCGACCACTGTGGAAGACCCTAAGGCAATCCTTCAAAAATTCAATCACAGAATTACTATGTAATCCAGCAGTGCTTTTTGTGGGTCCATAACACAAAGAATTGAAAGCAGTGACTCAAATACTTGTACACCCATGATCAAAGCATTATTCATGTTAGCCCAAAGGTGGAATCCATCTAAACGCCCATCAACAAATGAATGGATAAACAAACCATGGCATATCCATACAATGGAATACTAGTCAACCTTCAAAGGGAATGAAACTCTGACACACACTACAGCATGGGTGAAACTTAAGGACACCAGGCTAAATGAAACAGACCAGGTAGAAAAGGTCCAAGAGGAGTGAGATGACCAGTGGCTACAGGATCCTGAATAGACCCAGAGTGCAGGCCTGGCAAGTGAGTGAGAGGACCTGGGCCCTCCGGATCCTGAACAGACCCAGAGCGCAGGCCCCGCGAGTGAGTAAGACGACCCAGGGCCTGGCGGGATCCTGAACAGACCAGGAGCGCACGCCCGGCGAGTGAGTGAGACGACCTGGGGCCCTCCAGATCCTGAATAGACCCAGAGCGCAAGCCCTGCGAGTGAGTGAGACAACCCAGGTCCCTCCGGATCTTGAACAGACCCAGAGTGCAGGCCCGCCAATCAGTGAGACGACCGGGCCCACAGGATCCTGAATAGACCCAGAGCGCAGGCCCAGCACGGAACCCTTCAGCAGAACTCCATGCAAAGAGGCTAGAGGCAAGACCCACCCAGCTGATACAGGAGCAGAACATCTTCCCAGAGAGACACAAAGGGTTCAACTCTAAGGGCTGCAGCAGAAAAAAGTGGAGCACAGCAGCCAGATCCAAGCAACACCCACCTGGAGGAATCTGAACTTCATAGATCCGGACCTGGTGCTAAGGTAATAACTCTATCCAAGCTCTACACCAAAGGTCAGAAGACAGCGGTATACAAAATGACAAAGAGAAGGAACAAAATGCAGTCTCAGGCTCCGAGTCCACCCAGTACAAATGCACAAGACACTAGCACTGAGGAAACTGGAAAT
>NW_004524641.1:11784225-11792395 GCF_000260255.1 Octodon degus
AAAGAAAGAAAGCAGATAGAACCACTAGGAAAAAAAAAGAAAAAAGAAAAGGCCCAAGAACATATATGCCACTCACACAAGGTACTTATGATAGATTCATAGATGACAAGAAGAATGGTAGTTGCCATGGGCTGAGGAAGGAATGGATGAGGAGTCTTTGTTATAGATACCGAGGTCCAAATGGGGATGATGAGGAAGTGTAGGAGACAGAGAAGGGTGGCATTTGGAGGACAATGTTAATGTACTGAGCAACACAACAGATTGCACTCAAAAAGGCCAAAGTGGCAAATTTTATATGTATTTTACCTCAATGAAAAGGTTAAAAGTCCCCTTTGGAGCCCTTCCTTCTCATCTGGGACTTCTTACCACCATCCCTGTGCCCCGCCACCCCCGCTTTTCCATGGCACCAAGCACACACAGCCCTCTGCTTATTTAGCGCTTCTGATAGTGTGGGCTGCTGGGGGCAGGGGTCCTGCCTGCTGGCATCTCCAAGGCCTCCTACCCTGCCTGGTACATAACAAGCAGTAGCTGAATGGAGCCAGCCTGGACAGGAAGGAGGCTGCAGGCAAAATTAGCTGCTCAGCGGCTATGGCTGGAATCTGAGGAGAGAGTGGGGATGTGGAGTATCTATTATAAAAGAGAAAAAGTGTGAACCCGAAAGACACTCCAAGAATAGGATTTATAAGATTTGGAAAAGAAATAGAAAAATGTGTCAAAATGGGCTTTATTTTGAAGAACGGACGCACCAATAAAAGAGAAGGGGATAAGGAGCCAGTTTGAGGAAACAAACCAACACAGAACTCACATCAGAACCGGCAGCAGAGATCGGTGACCCCCGCCAAAAGACGGCTTAGGCCAAAGCAGTAACCAAATTACGATGGAAGTGTTTATAAAGAAGGAAGCGCAGGGCAGAAAGATAGCTGAGTGTACTAAAGTACCACTTAGGCAAGCTTAGGCAAGCACAGGGACCGCAGTTTGATCCCCGGCACCACATGCAGCACCAGCCCTGCCCCCAGGGCAGGCTGAGCAGGGCAGAGTCCAGGCGAGTGGTGCATGCTTGTAATCCCAGTGCTGGGAGGCTGAAAACAGGAGGATCACCACAAGTCTGAGCTGCATAGTGAGATGCTATAACAACCAAATACATTTTTAAAAAGGAAGAGCAAAGACAGACTGCATTTCACAAGGAGGGCGCTTATCACTGTAGAAGAGCATTTTAAGGGCTGGTGTGCATTTAGCACTATAACTGTTTTCCAAAATGTGATGCTTATAAAACAGAAGCCTGGGCCGGGAAGATGGCTCAATGGAATAAGTGCTTCCCTGGCAAGCACAAGGGCCTGAGTTCAATCCTCGGTTCTGGGGAAAAAAAAAAAAAAAAAAAACAGAAGCTCACATGAGGATTTCAATGTCAAGGTGTCTTCTGCCAGGGGTGAAATGGAGGCATGAAGACAATGACTGGAAGATAGCCTGTTGGCAAGGTTTGGACATAGGCCTGGGGCAGCCACACAAGAGGCCAGCACCAGGAGCTTCCATTTAAGATCAGTTACCATCTTCTATCATGATTGTTTCTGTTTCTGGTTTGGTCTTTCAGACAAGGTCTCTCCTTGACTCAAGCAGTCCTCTGCCTCTACCTCTGTCTCCCAAATTGGTGGGAATGGGGCAACCACATTCCACTTCTCCGAAGCATCCTGAAGGACAAAGGCCTCCCAGCTTCTCCCTGCACATTAGTGTCCTTGGATTCTGATATTTTAAAGCCACAATTCATCTGGATTTCACCTGAAGTCTTCCCCCAGAGCACCAACCAGTGAGTCTTCAGTGACAGCAGTCCACTGCTTACAACCTACTGACGGCAGCCTGTGTCACAGCAAAAGCCAAGGCTTCCCAGGCCTCCACAGGCCCACCAGGCCAGCCTCTCCTCATTCACACCCCTCACCAACTAGCCCACTCCTGTTCCCCACCCCCTCACTCTGATGCCCCACTCCCTGAAGCAGGCTAGGCAGGTGCTGCCTAGGTTCACCTGAAACACTCCTGCCCCTTGCAATGCATGCAGGTAACTCGCTTTTCCTTCTTTTTTTCTTCTTTCTCTCTTTCTTTCTTTCTTTCTTTCTTTCTTTCTTTCTTTCTTCTTTCTTTCTTTCTTTCTTTCTTTCTTTCTGTGATGCTGATCAACACCTAACACATCAGATTTGCTGATAATTTACAGTACTGATGATACACTGAACATGTGTGGTCAATATTTGTAGAATTTTAAAATCTAAGTTCATTCCTCCTTCTCCGACCCAATGAAACTGTTTGTAATACAGCTCAGTCACCTCTCTATAACCAAAAGGTCTTGCTCTGCTGGCCATGTTTTCTCTTTCCTATGGTGTACTCTAACTGGCTCCATCCAAGTATTTCCCAGGTTCCCTTGCTCACTTTGGACTGTGATTCATAACCTTGATCTCCCTTGAGACACAACTATCACACAGGCTAGCTTTCCTTGCATACACTGGATTAGAAAGGGGAAACTAGACACATGACTTTCAAACACAGGTATGTTGCTAACATGAATTAATCGTTCTCAGTCAAAGGAAAAGCATGAAAACTACAAATAACAAGTTCAAAATAGAAATATGAGTTTAGGGATAGTTGGTGTAACTAAGCACAGTTGTTTTTAAAGACCAAATACACATTAACTAAAGTTGGTACAGGTTTCAAGCTGTCAAGAAAAGATTACAGTGAATCCATCACTTGAGCTAACAAGGCAGCAGTAGGGAAAAAGAGTGTGTGTGTGTGTGTGTGTGTGTGAGAGAGAGAGAGAGAGAGAGAGAGAGAGAGAGAGAGAGAGAGAGAGAGACAAGTGCAAAGAAAGAAGCATCTGCCTCCAGGGAGATAAACTGGGTGATTATGAGACAGTTCAGGAACGGAAACTTAAGTTCTACTGACGACTTCTCCATGCCTACTGAATTTTGAGTAAATATAAAAAATTATAATAAAATAACAGATGCACCAGATGACAGTACAGAAGCAAAAGCAAAATGGAAGCAATATTATATTGCACTCCGCAAAGGCCCAGGAGATAGATTAATAAACACTACATGAAAGCCCACTGAAAGCTATGTGTGCACATATAAGTCATAATCATGTTGGGGAAAGAACTACTTTTTATAATTTTCTCAATGTCAAGTTCAGGGATCTTGGTATCATGCTTAACATACAAAAATGCCATGTGATGCTCCAACCAGGTTCAAGACATGCAAGGGGTAGTCTCTTGGTCCCTTGGGAAGTTATTGTTGGTTTGGCCCACTTTGCTATCTTTGTTGTGTTTTTGGTTGTCTGTACTGACCAGGAAGCAGGGCTATGTACAGTGTACCTAGAGTATGAGCAAAGCCTGAAAGCAAAAAATTAAACTAAACTGCATTTTTTGTAACCATTCTAAGCACTGATAATGTAAAAACCAGGTGATCCACTACTGCATTGATTTTGAATAAAATACTTTTAATCAAATGCTGAACAGCTCCAGCGGAGGAAGGTAGAACAGAATAGTTAACTTTTAAACCTACTCCTCTCACTGTATTTATTACCATATGAAAAAAATATTGGAATGGACTTTGACAAAGTATAACTTAGGAACCTGAAAGTCACACTGTCACAGTTTAAGTATATAGTTCTTGGTTACTTTGCAGAGGAGAGTTTCACTCCCATGAGTTCAGACATACCATGAGCTAAGCAGCAAAAGATGACAGAATTCCAGAAGAACCTGTCTGCAAATGCACCCTCCAACCTGCTCACTCAGGATAGTTGATAAAGACCATTTACTCTTCCATGTAACAGTAAGAAATTCTTATTTATTTTAGTTAAGCATTTGCATGCACTTACAACACATTTCACAAAGGTCTAATTTCAGGGGCCTGGCCCTAGCTCAGTCCTTTAAGTGGCTGCTTCCACAAAGCTGTCAGCCGCAGGTTCCTGGAGTTCGAACCTTACCACTCTCCCGCTGGCCAAAAGTGCCCTGAAGGCATTCGAGGAAGAAAAAAAAAAAAAATAAAACACAAAGGTCTAATTTAAATGCTTATTTGATCCTCATAACTCCAAGAGATAGGTGTCCTAGGTCTGATTTTACAGATAAGTTAATAGAGGCACGGAAATGTTAAGTAATAGTCCAAGGTCCAAGAGCTAATAAATGTAGGAGTTGAGCAATCAGAGACCAGAGTATAGATTTAGGAGAAGTGAGGGACAGAGTTTCCATCTTAGTTTGAGTAAGCTTGACACCAGAAAGGATATTAGGAACAAACTACTTGACTTTCTTCTAGATTCTTTCCATATGTGGTAGTCATTTTGCATTACATAAATTTTATCACTTCAACAATAATCAAGGGGCCGGGGAGATGGCTCAGTGGAATAAGCGCTTCCCTGGCACGCGCAAGGGTCTGAGTTCAATCCCCAGTTCTGCCAAAAAATAAAAATAAAATAAAATAAATGGTATTCTTAGGGCCGGGGAAATAGCTCAGTGGACTAAGTGCTTGCCCGGCAAGCACAAGGTCCTGAGTTTGATCCCTGGTACCATCAAAAAAAAAAAAAAAACAAAAAACCAAAAAACAATAATCACCTACACCAAGAACCCTGCCCACAATAAGACTGTAATATCTACTGGTTAAGGAACACTCATCTAAAATTGATTTCAATCATTGTTATCTGCACCTGCCTATCATGGTAGCTGAAGAGTTAAAGACTGGAGGAAATGGAAAACAGAAAAAAAATATATACCTCATGACTTGATTCATGGGTCAACCTGGGTGTTTTCTTATTTAAAGACCAAAGGAAATCAACTGTTCACAATAAGGTGGATCCAAGAGGCTGATAAGGCTGATTTTAAAAGAACTCTCCCTTCATTTTAAAAGCACTATAAGAATCCAGGAGTGGTGTCTCATACCTGTACCCCTAGCACCCTGGGAGGCAGATGTGAAAAGGTACACATTCAAGCCCAATATGGGAAACTTAAGAGACTTAGAGAATCTATCTCAAAAGAACGTTTTTTTAAAGGCCAGAAGTGCATATGGCCGCTGGAACGGAAAGCAATAATTTTGCTATTGAGTGTTCCTAAGGATAATGGTGAGTGGTACTATTCTCTTAGTCCTGGGCTCATGAATCCAAGCTACTGGAGAAACAGTACCTTATACCGGATGTGGCTTCACAGCATTACACAGCCTTCTGGAGAACTCTGCCCCAGTCCTACAAAGGCACTGTATAGCTGGCAATGCAGTAGTATCTTCAAAAGGTCATCCCACCCCTCTATCAACATAGCTATTTCTGTAGGATGGGGAACATGGAAAGACCAGTGAACTCCTGAGTATGAGCCCAGTGTCTTACTTCTTAGGCCATTAAATATGTTCCTTGGCCAGGAGCAATGCTGTGTGAAATACCATGATGGTAGATAATGAATTCCCTAAGTCCATGGATGGTTATTTTTACAGAAGTGTTGTGTGCAAGAAAGGCAAATCTATACTCCAAATGAATCTCTACTCCCACAAGAATAAAGTGTAGCCCTTCCCATAATGGAGGCAGTCTAATAGAAGCAACCTGCCACCAGGTTGCAGGCTGGTCACACCCAGGCCATGGTCCCATCACAGGGATTCAGTGTTGGTCTCTCCTATGGCATTCAGCAGTGGCTGTAGGCAGATGTTACTAAACCCAGGCATAACTTCCATCCCCTAACACCATGACCACTCTTTTCATGAGGCCATTGGACAAGGACAGAGGTAGCTGAGGAAAGAGGTTAACTGTTACCCATAGAAGAGGTCATCCTATCCACTCGATTATTAAAATTCTCTTCTGCTGAGATTACCTTTTAATGAGCATTTACAGGGACATACATATCTTCATATTCTTCACCCATATGGATAGCTCTATCCACATACTTCCCCAAATGTCTTTACCACCAGTTTTTTAAGCATGTTCCTTTCAAGTCCCTAACCATCCAGCTAGATGACTGGCTACAGCCTATAAACTAGTACATAATCACACACCTGGCCATTTTCTTTCTTTCAAGTAAACTATATGGCAAGGTGCACTACTGGAAGTTCTATCCACTGTGAAGATTTCCCTTTACCACTATCCTTCTAGAATGTCTGAGAGAAGGGCTGTAAGTAGTATTGCCACAGTCTACTTTTAAGTGGTACCTGTATAACATGCAGAATTATCTGTAAATCAAGCCCTAGTCTTATCTTCTTGTGTCAACTGATCACAAGGTACACCCCATTTGGCCACATACACATGATAGGGACAGAAGACAACATAAAGAGTAGGAAACATGATATTATAGCAATTTTTTTTCTTTTTTTGGCAGAACCAGGGATTGAACTCAGGCCCTTGTGCTTGCCAGGGAAGCACTTATTCCACTGAAGCACCTCCCGGCCCCAACATGATATTATAGACTACTGAACTTTTAGAATATTTTGCTGAGTTTACACACCTATAATATTTAAATGATGGAACAATAAAAAAGGGGATACAGATGAATGTCCATTTTGTATCTGTGTATTCAAAGTGGTTAGGATAGATATATAGTTACATTCTCTTAATGAATAGAGGGATTTGTTCTAAGGGTGTTTGTAAATAGGATATCATGTCCGCATCTTGTACAGCAATTAACCACTAGGAAGAATGTATGCAATGTGTTAATTTTTGAAACTGTCCTACTAGTTTGGTTTGAAACTGTCTCATTGCTATTTGTTTCTCAATAAAATTATGGAGAGAAAAAAAAGAGTAGGAAACATGAGCGTTTGTATGTAACAGTTGTATATTCAAGACCTACTCAGACCCAATCACATATATACCACTTGTTTTTTGATAATAGGCAGTGCTGTACACATTCAACTTTATGACTCAGTGGGTCAAGCGACACCCAGGTAATGGTCAGATCACATGCTATCTTGGTTTCTCATGGAAAAACATTCAGCTTGCCCTAAGGCCCAGGATAACACCAGGAGTGCTCTCTCAAGGAATGTAGCTGTCCACAGATGATGGCAGAGATCTGCTCCAAAATCCCAAGGGCCTCCACCATGATTCACCTATGGGGCCCTGCCCAACGTTCCAAGCTCTGTCTATATCTGCCACTGACACCTCAAATACCACTGGATCTGCTGGAACTGCAGATCATACAGACCCAGGGGCAGAGCGGCCTTCATGGCAGCCTGGACCTGTTGCAAAGCCTTCTCCTGTTCTGAACCCCATTTAAAACTAGCAGCTTTTCAAGTCATTCTCTAAGTGGACTAAAGTAACACACCCAAATAAAGACATTGAGCCTCTTTCTTGTATGAGAGGCCAGATGCAAAAATGTGTCCTTAGAAGGGATATTTCTGTGTCACTCATATCACTGGACTCCTATAAATTGCACTGAGGGAGAAGAAACTTCCATTTTTGCTGGATTTACTTCCCATCCTCTGACATACAAATATTTTACCAAGTCCAGAGTAGCTGCTACTATTTAGTTATCTTTAAAAAAAAATTTTTTTTTAAAGTATTTAGTATAGGGTCTATAGGGTCTCACTACACAGATCAGATTCATAGTGATTCTCCTGTTTTCAGACCCCCAGGCACTGGGATTATAGGCACTCAATCACAGCCTCAGCACACCCCAGGTGCGGGGCTCACATGGCATGCCAAGATCGAAGCCCAGTCCCTGTGTCTGCCTAAGCAGGTGCTTTAATCCGCTGAGCTATCTGGCCAGCCCTATTTAGTTATCTTATAACCCATGAAAATGCAAACTCAATACTTAACACATTAAATATGAACAAATAAAAAACCCTCAAATTATAATGTATAAACAACAATACACATTACATTTATCAAACCAATTTTGACATCATTTTGACCAGCTGGTAACCTTGGTGGAAGCATATCTTTAATTTAGATATTTATCCATAAACCAAATTAAATTACAGCCAAATGTTTTAAAATTCCAAAAACACAAGAGAAACATCTGTTGAGCTCAAATAAAACAGCAGTTTACAGATTGGACAAAGACAAACAAACAGAAACACACGTAAGACAATTTGCTTATAAAAATCAGAATGAGACTGGGCGTGATCGCGTACACCTGTAATCCCAGCACTTGGGAGGCTGAACACAGGAGGATCACTATGAGTCTGAGCTATGCATTGAGACCCCGTAGACCCTGTACTAACTACATAAA
>NW_004524641.1:11792495-11797377 GCF_000260255.1 Octodon degus
TTAAATTATAGTAACTTTTTTAAGTTTGTAATTATAAAAAGACTTATCAGAACTATTTGTAGCTCAATTAGTAGAAATCTCTTGTAAGAAGAATTTGAAGACATAAAAACCTCTTATCTATAGTTACTATATCTTTAGTATTTTATTTTGTCTTAATAATACTGGCAAAAAAATAATAATACTGGCAACTTGTTGAAGAACCCTTGTCCAAGTTAGTTGACATTTTCATTTTTTTCTTTTTCTTTATTCTTTTTTTTCTGAAAGGTAAAGGAAATTTTTAATGCTCAGCATAATAGTACTGCAGAGCAATGCAAAAACCCTCAGAGGAGGAGGCAGGGAGACAGAATATGTTGGACTGGGCTGGAAGTGGGGTTTGTATGGGCTGAACAGTGCTGTAACAGGCTGATTGAGGACAGCTCCCTCTTGCTCACTCATCCAATCAACACAAAACTACCAATGTAATGGACCAGCATGAAACCTTACAGAGGAGAAAGATGAGCAAGAGCCCTGTGGCACGGGAGCAAAGGTGCACTGCTAACCTTTCCAGCTGACAGCACATTGCTTCTAGTGGGCCTTCTGGACAAGCAGGGAGAAAAAGACACTTGTCAAGTCGATAGCTGCATACCAGACACCAGGCCATGTGTTAATCTGCTCATGCCAGGAAACCATGTCCAGTGCAGCAGCTGCATTAAGAGCCCCCCCTGGATGAAGCTTACAGTAATCCACTGTCTTTCCCCTACACAGGCCAAACAGAGTTGAACGAAGATGTGGAATCCCCATGCATGCATCTTTCAAGCCATTGATCCCTGCACATTCTTCTCTGCAATCCCTCCAGGGACATGACACTCTTCTTGATTTACCATTTCCCAGGTAAAGGCCATTCTAATGGCTTCCCTTTGGACTTTAAACATCTTACAAGACAGTGAGAGGAAGGAAATTATTCACTTACATTAGCCTGACACCAAAATGTCATTCCTTAGCAAAATAGAGGTCATCTTTACAAGCTCTGTTCAAATATATCTTGGCATCATCTTCACTGTCATTGTGCAATCTCTTCTTTGAGGCATACAAGTCCTTTCAAGAGCAAAAACTAAGGAAAAGCAGGAAAGTAAGTAGGAGCAGGAAGCTCCAGACTCTATACAGTTAGCTAAATACAAATCCAATACAGCATCTCTTGCACGCGCACACACACGTTTTATAATTAGAGGTTCTGGACACTGCAAAAGCTGAGTCCCTGGGGCTACGCATAAGCAATAAAGGGCAAAAGAGAGTGGCCTCAGAAAAGCTCTGCTCTTCAGATTTAGCAGGAAAAAACTTTTTTTTTTTTTTTGGCAGAACTGGAGATTGAACTCAGGCCCTTGCACTTGCCAGGGAATAGCAGGAAAAATCTGAAGAGCACATGTATGCTGCAGCTCTTTCCTTTTGCCTCCTTGTACGTCTGGAAGCAACATGGGTCACCAGCAGCTCTACTGGAACCACCCCAGGAAATTCAGCCACGGTTCTCGCTCTTGCTTCACCTGCTCAAACAGACATGGGTCTGATCCGGAAATATGGGCTGAACACGTGCCGCCAGTGTTTCCCTCAGTACGTGAAGGATATTGGCTTCATCAAGTTGCACTAAGTGATCTTCCTTCTATGGATTATCCAGGCCATACATGCGCTCAATGAAAGAGACCATGTGAACTCTTTGTACATAAAATAAAAAAATTAAAAGATTTCTTTTAAAAAATGGATTTAGCAGAACCACTTGTACAATACCCAGTACTTACCCCCCCACCCCTCAAAAAAATAAAAAATAAAAAAAGACTAAAACAATTATCTGAAGACTGAAATATTAACAAATAAGGTGAATTGGGACAAGGAGTCAAACTTAAGAGAAGTGATCTCAAAAAGGTGAATTTCCAGGTTTTATTTGTGCTATGGGTTCTATCTAGATGTCCCCCAAAAGCTTCACCCATTCACAGGCAGGGCTTTGGGAAGCTGGCTGGATTATTGCTGTTAGGACCTGGGTTTTGCTCGGAAAGTAACCAGCTAAAATGTAATCTAGCTCTTGGGTTCTTGTTTTGGGCAACAAAGATTGAAGCCAACAAAAGAGCAAGCAGCAAATAGTGGAGAAAAAAACAAATGTATGTTTATCCAAAAGAATAAAAGGAAATAAATAAATAAAATAAAATAAAAATTTAAAAAGAATAAAAGGAAAAGCCCTCCACAGGTCAGGAAGTGAGAAACTGTCTTTTCTATCAAAGGACACAAACAGACACACCTCCACCTTAAACTCCAGTTCACCCCACACTGCCCTCCTCCACCCCTCACACCTAGGTTGCAGTTGTTACAATTGCAAGGAATGCCTGTGGCTTGGACTCTGGGGAAACTCAGGGCCAAAAACTTTCGGTTCCCCACACCCCTGGCCATTGTGCCTAGCAACCCTTCAGGCCCCCACCTCAGATTATGTAAGTGAGACAATCTAAATAGACAATGAATGTTCAAGCCAGCTGAAGACGGTCAGGATCTACCTCTCCTCACAGCAGTGGCACACTTTTCTGCAAAGTAAACCTGCCTTGTTGAGATTTTTTGGTGTCTGAGTGCCATACTGTGCACTGACAAGGTGAGTCCGGGGCTGATTGTCAACTCTTCCATAAGGCAATACTGTGGAAGCTGAAAGTCCAGTCCTTTGACTTTTTCTATGGTGACTGGTGTAGGTGGACATGGCAGAATGCAGGGAGGCTCCGGGTAGGTTTTAGTTGGCCTTTAAAGTCCTGAAAGCAAGCTGTTTTATTTGCACTTCACTTCCTGCACTGCTTCTCCCATTTGTTTACAGACCTATTCTTTGTTTCTTGCATTCTATTAGGTCTTAATAATCAGTTTAAGTTATTTAGGCCCTCTGTCAACTACTTGAGCCCTGATTTTTAGTCATCTATTCAAGACTTGTTCCCTCTCTGCCTAATATCCTCCACCTCCTGGGTCACTGGGGATGTGGCCCTGAAACGTTTCTTTCCTTTCCCAGAGCCCACTTCATGGCTAGCTTCAAGTCCACCATGCCATGAGCAGCTCTCCACTGACAGGCCTTCCTGCACTGTAGCCAGGGGCTATGGACTTTAAAAATATAAGGTAAAAATAAACCTGTCCTCCTCTAAATTGTGGGTGTCAGGTAGTGAGTGGGTCCCAGTCATGACAAAGTGACTACATTATCTTGGTTTTTTTGTTTGTTTGTTTGTTTGTTTGTTTGTTTGTTTTCCTTTTATTTGGCAGTTTTGTCCTGGAACAAGACCTGGTCAGAGTTGTACAGCACAACAGGAAGAGAGCAGTGGGCACAGCTAGCAGCCCACATGTCTTTCCAGATCCAGGCTCTTGGAAAAAGTCCTTGCAGGCAAAAAATGGTTGGAGGTGGGGGAAATCACAGAGAGGAAGAAGGTGGAGAAGGGCATATCCTAATTCTTTACACAAGCTAGTACAATTCCTGGCTTCACCTTGAAGTCTGCATGTGTGACACAGAACCAAAGAAGCAGAGGAAAGGCCTGAGAATGGAACTAAGCACGAGAGCACTGCCCAAGACCCAGACTAACCTATGAAAGGTGCAAGCATGGGGCAAATCCAAAGCAGCATGACAGCAAAGACTCTACACTGAAATGAACTTGGACCTTGACCCACAAAAGGGGAGACAGGAATTCAACCTGAATCTCACTGTCTGCTAAAACCAAAATAATCCATTGTTCAAAAGATAATAAAAGACCCAAAATGTACACAGCATACTACACACAATGACCAGCATACAAAGCAACTTCATTCCACATACCAAGAACTAGCAATGTATGACCAGTCCCAATGGGAAGAACAATCAAGTTCTTCCCATTGGGACTGGTCATACATTGCTAGTTCTCAATTAACCTTGAGATAATGGAATGAATAGAAAGACAAAGTTCTCAAATGAGAACCAGAAATAGAAAAGAACCATGTTGGTATTACAGAAATACAAAATATCTGAAATTGAAATTCTTTGGATGGCTCACTAAAATACAGATGACAGAGAAAAGAGGGAATGAACCTGTAGAATCTGTAAAATTAGGCCAAATAAAGACAAAGAAACTGAAGCAAATCAGTGCAGTCTTGGCGAAAACAGTGAAAGTTCTAGTGTTTATGTTATTGGAGGGTTTTTGTTGTTGTTGTTGTTGTTTTTATTGCTTTTTTAATGTAGTTGGTTGTTATAGGGTCTCACTATGTGTCTTGGGCTCACAGTGATCCTCCTGTTTTCAGCCTTCCCAGCGCTGGGATTACAGGCCTATACCACTAGGCCCGGACTCTGTGGCTGGCTCAGCCAGTCCTAGGGGTGGGGCTTGTGTGGCCTGTGCTGCCAGGGATCGAATCATGGTTCCTGCGCTTGCCTAAGCTTGCCTAAGCAAGCACTTTAGTCCACTGAGCTATCTCACCAGCCCCATTGGTTTTTTTGTTTTGTTTTGTTTTTTGCAGAGAACAAAAACAAAAAAGTGTGGCAAAACTATTTGAAATAATGACTGAAAACTTTCCAGTTATTAAAAAACCATAGTCCAAGCTTATAAACTCCAAAGAGAATGAGTTCAAAGAAAATCACACCTAGACACATTATAACCAACTGATTGAAAACAAAGGTAAAGTATTCAGGCCAGCTAGAGAAAAACTATACATTATACACAGGGAAGGATGATTTGAATTACCTCAGATTTCTCCTCACAAACCTGAAAAAGTCAAAAACAGTGAAAAACAACTTTAATGTACTAAAGGAAAGATACCACTGACCTACAAATCTAAATCCAACAATAACATATTCAAGAAAGCAAACTTAAAAAAAAAAAAAAATCTTTAGATGTAAAGAAAGACAAAAAGATTCTTTTTTTTTTTTTTTTTTTTT
>NW_004524641.1:11797477-11799068 GCF_000260255.1 Octodon degus
CCAGCGGGAGAGTTGTGAGGTTCGAACTCCAGCAACCTGAGGCTGACAGCTTTGTGGAAGCAGCCACTTAAAGGACTGAGCTAGGGCCAGGCCCCCAAAAAGATTCATTTTAATCAGGCTTTAAAAGAAATGCTGATGAGAATGTTTCAGACTGAGTAAAGAAACACTGGAAAGAAAGTGGTCTCTTCACAAGTTTAAAAACAAAAAAGTAAATGCCCAGGTAAAAGTTAAAAGGCTACTTTCCCTCTAACTTACTTAAAATATGATTGCTCTTTAATATATGATTGCTGAAAGCAAAAAATCACATCAATGGGATTATCAATATATACAGAGGTAACATCATAGCTAAGTACTAAAGGAATTTATCTGTTTGGAAGGTTCTGCATTTTACTTGAAGTTGGTATAACATTAACTCTGAGTAGATTGGGAGGGTTTGGGGGGGGGGGTCTACTGTAATTCCCAGAGCACTTACCCACACATACCAAAGTAATATTTTCAAAGAGAGCCAGAAAGCCAATAGATAAATTAAAATAAAATAATAAAAAGATTCAAATAAGACTGAAAGGGCCAGCCAGATAGCTCAGCAGACTAAAGCACCTGCTTAGGCAGAGTACAGAGACTGGGGTTTGATCCCCAGTGTGCCACCGTGCAGGCCCTGCCCCCAAGGTGTGCTGAGATGGTGATTGAGAGTGGGTGTGGTGGCACACACCTATAATCCCAGTGCTTGGGAGGCTGGAAACAGGAGGATCAGTATGGGGCCCATCTACACAGTGAGACCCTGTAGACCCTGCAGACCCTTACGAAAATACAAAAAACAAAATAAATAAACAAAAATAAAATACATAAAACAAGACAGAAAGGAAGAAAAAAGAACAAGTAACAGAGGGGAAACATACACACACAAAATAAAATGGCATATCTATATCCATCATAACAAACATATTAAATAATGTAAACATTTATCCAGGAGATCTGATAGTTTGTCAGAATTTTTCAAAATAACAAGAACACAGTATGTACTGTAATAAATCTATTGTAAACATATATTAAAAGTAAAGGATTTTTTAAAGTACCTTACATATGTAATAATCAAAAGAAAGCTAGTGGTAATGATGTTAACTAATTTTTGATTTGTTTCTCTCAATTTTTAATTCCTCTACATTAATATATTTAACTGTAGTAGCTATTTCCTCATTGCTTATAAACCCATTTTTGAAGAATTAAATTGTGCTCATCAATGATTAAAGAAAACTCACTAGTGTTGCCCCACCTCTTATGAATTTACCGTATAAGACACACATTAATCCAATAGTTTATTTTTTAAAAAAATATATAACAAGTAGATCTAAAATACAACATATCTGAGAAAAGTGTTAAGTTGAATAAACACGCAGAAGATTTTGCAGGCTTTAGGGACAGCATGGGATTTTTGTTGACAGTTGCAACACAGGCAATTTAGAGAGTAATGCTGGATAACAAATAACTCAAAGAAGCAGCTTCAGAAAAAGTATCTGCAAAACTAAGTATAAAAGTTCAGTAATGTTATGGTTTGTGTCTAGTTGTCCCCCCAAAGCCTCATGCAGTCATGGGG
>NW_004524641.1:11800093-11802296 GCF_000260255.1 Octodon degus
AGGAGGAGGAGGAGGAAATTACATTCTTGTGAGTACCCTGAGGAGGAGGAGGAAATTACATCCTTGTGGGTACCCTGCCAATCACCCAGTCTACAAGGGAGAGAAGGGAGATTTTTCTTTTTTTTTTTTTTTTGCAGAACCGGAGATTGAACTCAGGCCCTACAAGCGCTTATACTACTGAGCCATCTCCCCATCCTCCAGATTTTTTTTAAGGGTGTGGAAACTTCTGCCAATAAAATTCATCAGTTGTCTAAAACACATGGATCAGGGTCTTCAGTACAATGTTTCAGAATATAGGTATTAAAGCAGGGAGGAGATGATGTGTGTTTTAAGAGAGAAAGGAACTTGACCTTGCGGTACCTGGGGACCATCACTGCCTTTCCTGACTCCTGTGTTTCCACATATATCTTGTGACTTGAATCTTTAAAAAAATAAAAAGTATTCTGCTGTAGTTAAGGGATACTATTTCTGTTCTATAAATGAAGCAACATGCAGACAAAAAGTGCCATGTCAGTACAGATGTCCCTCACTTTTAGGATGTAGTTCCTTTCTGGAATCCACAAAATAACAGCAACATTAATAGAGTCCCAATAGGTTTGACATCAGCTATGAAAAATAGTGATGAGTAAGTAGATAAAGAGAAGGAGGAGTGAAACACTGCTCATTCCTTTTACTGTAACCAAGGAATATTTCAAGGAGTATACTTGCTGCCAAAGCAGGCATGCACTGCTCCAGGGACTGAAAGCTAACTACACAAACAAGCAGGGACCATGAGGAGCCAGGGGCATCAATATGAGTTGTAGTATAAGGCAGATCTAGAGGAGAAGAGACCCAAAGCAACTGCTATAAACTTGTATTTTAAAAGCTAGCTGGCAAAGGGTCTAGGATAGACAAAAGAACCACATAAATACAGTTAACTAAACTTTTGGAGTGCAGGCAGTCTGAACCTAGGAGCCTTTGCACTGAGCTATATTCCCAACCCATTATTTCTTTTTTATTTTGAGATTGATCTCGCAGAATACTAAGGGGGTGGCTTGGAGGCAGAAGCCTCAAACTTGTAATCTTCCTGCCTCAGCCTCCCGGAATGCCAGGGACTTACAGACGTGCACTACTATGCCCAGATAACAGTTGACACAAGAACAAAGGCAGTTCAATGAAGAAAAAATAGTCTTTAATCAAATAGTTCTGGAATAATTAGATATTCATGTGTAAGAGATTAATTTTGACATACTTAATACAAATTAACTCAAAATAGAACATAAACCTAAATGTAAAACGCAAAAACCATAAAAGTCCAAAAAGGTAAAATTGCAAATGACCCTAAGTTTGGTGGTGACTTTTTATATACCATACCAAAAGCATAACAAATGAAAGAAAAAAATGGATAAACTGATGTTAGTTAAAATTAAAAATCTCTGCTCTACAAGATAATGTTAAGAAAAATGAAAGGATGGCAGATACTGTGGTGACGCCTGTTAATCCCAGCTACTCAAAAGGCTGAGGCAGGAGGACTGACCCTTGAGGCCAGCCTGGCAAACGAGCAGGAGCCTGTCTCAAAAATTAAAAATATATAGCTGGGCATGATGGTTCACACCTGTAATCCCAGCACTTGAGGGGCTGAGACTGCAGGGTGTTCCTGACTTTGAGGGTAGCTTCAACTAGACAGTGAGACTTGTCTCAAAAAACAAGAGACTGGGCGTGGTGGCACACACCTATAATCCCAGCACTTGGGAGGCTAAAAAACAGGAGGATCACTAAGAGTCCAATCTATGTCGTGATACACTATAGACACTGTACTCAATACATTTTTAAAAAATCAAAAATGCTAAGAGTGTAGCTCAGCAATAGAGTACTTACTGCATGCATAAGGCCCTGGGTTCAAACTCCAGTAGTATAAGTATTTTTTACACAAATAAACTAAAGCACCACAGAAAGAAAATTCTTGCAAAGCATGTGTCAGATTAAAGAATAACTGATATACCAAATATTCACACAAAAAATAAACTTGGAACTCAACAATAAAAAATGTCCAACTCAAGAATGAGCAAAGGGCTGGTGAAATGGCTCAGTGGTCTAGAGCACCTACTTGGAACAAGCTTAGCAAAGCACAGGGACCGCGGTTCAATCCCCCAGCACCACATGCCAGCCCGCCCCGCCCCCTGGTGGGCTGAGCTGGCCACACACACACACACACACACACACA
>NW_004524641.1:11802536-11819632 GCF_000260255.1 Octodon degus
GAAAACTGGTTTGGTACTTTCTTCTAAAACCTAGGACTGAGGATACAGCTCAGCAGCACAGCGCCTGTCTGGCAAGCGTGAGGTCCTGAGTTTGATTCCCAAAAAAAAAAAAAAAAAAAAAAACCCTACACATATTCCTAGCATATAATTCAGCAACTGTAGTTCTGGGTATTTACCCAAATGACTTGGAATTGTATACTTATAAAAACTACACAAACATATTTGTAGCAAATCTATTCGTAATTTCTAAAATATATTTTCAGTGGGTTAATGGATGAACTGGAAGAACTATATAGTGGAATATCACTCATCCGATAAAGAACTATCAATGAAAACACATGGAAGGACCTTAAATACATAATCCAAAGAGAAAAAAGCCCAGCTGCGAAGCCTATACTCCGTATAAGTCCAACTACAATATATGACATTCTCAAAACTGAGAGTCTATGAAGACAGTCAAACAAACCATGGTCCCCAGGAGAGCAGTGGCGAGAGAAAGAGGGATGGACAGACATGGCACAGGAGATTTCTGAGGACAGTACAACTATTCTGTATGATAGTTATGAAGGTTAAAACATCTTTGTCTACTTTTATTGAAACTCGCAGGACATGGAACACAAAGAGTGAACCCTGATATCATCTATGTACTAAGTTAATAATACACAGTGATTCCTTGGTTTATGACCTTAATTCTTAGCAAGATTCTTGTCTCAAACCAAACTGGATGAGAACCAAATCAAATTTCCCCATACGGCCCACACTGAACCTGACCACTGAATTTGCTTTGGTTCTCATCAAACATCGTTTGTCACCAGAACTGTGGAAAGATGGAAGAATTCATGAACCTAAAAATGACCATCAAAGCTGGGTCATCGGCTGTGACAAAGGCACCATGCTAGCAGAAGGAAGGAAGATGGGGTGTGGTGAGGGGCTTACCAGAAGCCTGGACTTGTCATTCATTTTCCTATAAGCCTAGAGCAGCTGACACAGAAAGCCACTGAATTAGAAACTATCATCTCTATACATGTTTTTTTCATTAACTTCCAATATGTCTACTATTTCATGTGTTTATTTTTTTTTTCATGTGTTTATTTTTAAAAATAGATGCATTCTAATCCACAATGAGAAGAATGTGAGGCATTATTTAAGGCCCAAAAATTTATCTGTGGAAATAACCCTCTTCCTATGTCCTTCAAAACAGAACCAAGGCAGCCTATAATGACCCTTCATGCGGCTAGAAATATCACTGTATCAGAGTTTCCATGTAAATGCAACTAGTGAGAGAAATTTTGGCTAAAAAGGAACTAAGGCCCCTGTTCTTGTCTGCATTTAAAAATGAAATCCAGGGCTGGGGAGATGGCTCAGTGGAATAAGCGGTTCCCTGGCAAGCACAAGGGCCTGAGTTTAAGCCCCAGTCCACCAAAGAAAGAAAGAAAGAAAGAAAGAAAGAAAGAAAGAAAGAAAGAAAAAGAAGCCCACACATACTTTCCTTGAAAAACACATAAGTATAAATCCCCAGTACCACGCAAATACAACCAAGTAGTCAAGAATTTCTAGCTGTTAAAGAGGAGGCAAAACCCAAGATGTAAGATGATGGGTCTACAAAGATGTGTATCACCTTAGGTTACAGTGGACAGGTGCTTTTTTTTTTTTTTTTTTTTTTTTTTTTTTTGCCAGCTTCTCAAGATTTGTAAAGAGCCTGGTATTGAAAACAAGATTTGTAAAGAGCCTGGTATTTAGCCCATTTGTTATGCTAAATGGTATTTCTTCTGATTATGCTTTTAACAAAGAAGACCTAGCTTTTAGCTTAGAACAAAGTACTACAATATTTTTAATAAATAAGGACAAATCAGTCTGTGTGTGTGTGTGTGTGTGTGTGTGTGTGTGTGTGTCTCTCTCTCTCTCTCTCTCTCTCTCTCTCTCTCTCTCTCTCTCTCTCTCTTTCTCTCTCGGAATACTGCCACTAGGGAACCTGTTATAAATGCATTCCTAGGGCCTTTGAGATAGCTCAGTGGACTAAGCACCTGCTTCAGCAAACTCAGGGACCGGGTTCAATCCCTGGCACATAGCACTGGCCCCAGGCACCCTGAGCTGGCCAGCAAGACTGGGCGTGGTGGGGCACACACGTAATCCCAGTGCTGGGGAGGCTGAAAACAGGAGGATCACTTCGAGTCCCAGCTGCGTAGTGAGACCCTATGTGAAAGAGAGAGGGGGGAAGGAAGAAGGAAGAAGGAAGAAGGAAGAAGGAGGAGGAGGAGGAGAGGAGGGGGGAAGGGGGAGGGGGAGGGGGAGGGGAAGGAGAGGAGAAGGAGAAGGAGAAGGAGAAGAAGAGTTCCTTTTCCAGATTCTGGGGATGGGGCCAGCTCTTTGTTCTACTGAACCTTCCAGATGGCTCTAATGCCCCATGAAGTCAGAGAGCCACTGTTGCAGAGGTGGGTAAATATGAAAGCAAGTCTTACCTGTATTTCTCAGAATCAGCTGCATTCCGATGTTTAAGTGAATTCCAGTCCTCAGGAATTCCAATCCTCGGGAATTCCAACCAGCCTCCCCCTCCTTAGGACAACTGCCTCAGTATATCATCTCTGACCCTGCATCCTACCCACACAAAGCAATACTTTTGAATGTTCCCCTAAGCTAGGAGAAAGACTCAAGTTCAGTGCCAGCTCCGAATCTGCCTTCTCATGGGGGTGGGGGCATCGAAGGCTCATTCTCAAAAAGGCTGTCCTTGCCTCAGCCTCCCTTTTCCATCCCACACCAGCAAGGAAGCACGCAAACAGGCCTTCCGATCTTCACTCCAAGCACAGCCCCCTACACTGTCTTCATAAAAGAAATATTAGCTTGTGACCTTGGTTGAATTATCATATTTCTATAAACCTAATATCCACATTGATAAAACAAAAGTGTTTACGTGAGGATTAAATGTAATAATCAGCACAAGGCCCTACGAATGGCACCAGGCACATGTACAACTGCAATAAATGCTAGTCATAACCACTGAAGCTACTACACCACCACTGCTGTTACAAAGAGTCCAGTGAACGGGCAGAGTTTTAGCTTAGCCCTGTTTTCTTTTACTCCTGCCTTCACTCTTTTCATACTGTCCAGAGCATCACATGCTGAATGTTTATGCAACACATATAATCTCATCATCTATTGGGCTATGACAGAGTTCACAAGAGATAAAACATCTGGGGGTAAAAAAAAAAAAAAAAAAAAAAAACAACCTTTAAGAAATGGGTACTTTACTACTAGCTATTCCAATCATCCATTTTATTTTTAGTCTAAAGATGACTAGGCATGATGGTGCACATCTGTCATCCCAGCACTGGGAAACTGCGGCAAGAGAAGCATGAGTTTAAGCCCATCTTGGGCAATATAAAGATTCAGCAACGGGCTGGGGAGATAGCTTGGCGGCCTAAACACCTGCCTGGCAAGCACAAGGACCCAGGTTCGATCCCTGGTACCACATGCCATGCCAGCCACCGAAACCAGGCATTGTAGCACACGCCAGAGCTGAGAAGGCTGAGATAGGAGGATCATTATGATCATTACCCTGTACTAAATAAATAAATAAATAAATTTTAAAAATTAAAGATTTAACGAGACCTTGACTCAAAATAAGAACTAAAAAGAGCTAGATGCATAAATCAGTGCAAAGGCCCTGGGTTGAGACGCTAGTACTAGAAAATAATAAGAGACAGAGAGACAGGGAGAGAAGAGAGAGGAATTAAAGGGATTAGTTCTTCTAAATATAAGTCAGATAATTATATTAAATGTACATAGCGTTCAGGTGGACAGTTTCTTAAAACTTAAGAAAAACAAATGGCTTAAAAGTAAAACTGGAAACTGAAAAGCTGCCTTCGGCTCCAGGCCACTACATTGATCAAAAATAAGTCGGAACTCCCAGTGGATGAACCAGAAACAGAACTTGTCTCTGAGCAGGTCCTTCCAGATACAGGCCGGACTGCAGCCCTTCGAAGCTGACAGAGCTGAAATCCTACTTTTGCTTGAATTACAACCTCCAGCAGAACCAAAGGAAGACCCCTCACAGGATGACTCATCATAGGCAAAGCTAAAGGCACAGCTTGCAGCGCACACTTCCTGGGAGGCCAACCTTCCTGAGCTCTGCGAGAGGGGCTGCATGCATGCAGGGGTCTCTTAGCTTCTCTCAGCACAGCAGCAAAGCCCACAGGAGCTGCTGACTTTGACAACTGCATGAGCTCCTGCATTTGTCTTCGTAGAGGCCCTTGTCTCACTGCTTTCCAAGGCCACTGATCTAACCCACCATGACTGATTATTTAAATCCACTAAGCAAATGAGAAATTAATATTCACCTAATGCATTTCAATTAAACGAAGATAAATTCAACAAAAACTCTTCCTTGCAGATCAGGGTTCACCACCACCACCACTCAATATTCTCCAAGTCTACACTTACAATCTCATTTAACTTTTCCATGTGACAAGAGATTAAAGTCTGAATGTTATGAATTACTGTAGCACTTCTACTCCAATTATGAATTCCACAAATGAAATTTTTCATGTTTATGTGCTTACTGAGGCTTCTCAAAATGCCAATGGTGCCATCCCCACCCCTGGGCATGCTGAGCTGGCCACCAAGACCTGCCATGGTGGCACTCACCTGTAATCCCAGCGCTGGGGAAGCTGAAAACAGGAGGATTACTATGAGTCCAAGCTGCTTAGTGAGACCCTATAATAACCCAATACATTAAAAAAAAAAAAAAATCCCAAGGCAGGGCAGGACACCATGTGGAGGAGATGGGACATACATAAGTGCACCTCTTCTGGTATCTCTCCTTTTACTAACAAAGCCACCAACATCCAATCACAGAGACACCACTCTTGACAGCCTTACCTGATCTTAATCACCTCCTGTGGTCCCGTCTCTAAACACTATATTCAGATAACCCACACTGCCACCCTCTGAACATCCTCGCAGTGGAGATTAACTTTCAACATAGGAATCTTTAGGCTTATAGCCACAGCAGTCTTCTAACAGAATTTTTGAAGGTATTTTGAGCAACATTGTGAAAGATTCTTCCACTCTTACTCAAAAATTTCACCTACACTTAAAACTGTTGCATTCAAAAGGGAAATAACTTCTAAACAGAAACTACTTTTAAATCAAATATAATTATACTGGTACTATCTCAAATTCATCAGAACCCTAAAAGATCATGCTTATATTTATGTATGAATGACTTATGAGCTCAGGAGGTAACCATTATTTGGGGAAAACAGCTAGTCTTTCAGATTATCCACAACCTCAATGTTACCCTTACTTACCTTACATCACAGGGTAAGCATCTTTTTTCTTTACTAAAGTCAAAATGAAAATTAATTTGTACAATATGAGGCAATGCCATGAGAGTGGGAGAGTATTTTTTGTCAATTCATTTAGCTTTGTTTTGTTTCATTTTTGCAAAATGAACTTGGGTCTCATACATGCCAAGCAAGTACTCTCCCACTGCAGCATATCCCAGTATTTTTGAAACAGGGTCTAAGTTACCCAGGCCAGCCTCAAACTTCCAATCCTCCTATCTCACCCTTCCAAATTACTTATAGACATGCGTCACCAGCTTTATGGCATTATGACATTTATGACATTCTAATGGTCAGCTTCAGACCAAGAGAAAATGATGATGGATAAGGAATTGTCCAGCAAAGACTGTATTCCTTCCACTGAATGTTTACACACCTAGACACTTCAGTCAGCTACAGGTGCTGCAACTCAACCAGGAAACCCAAATCATCACAGGCAAAAAAACATTTTTTCAAAAGTTAATTTGCTGCTCACAGCTTGGAACCACCCTTCTTTCAAACTAGATACTCCTAGGTGATTCCTAGTGCAGGTACCTGCCTGGAGTCCAGCTCCAACCGGTGCTCAGATCCACTGAGGTCATGCTTCATTCCCACGTGCTTTTTACTGCACAACCTGAGGGAGCCCAGGCCTCCAACTACTGGACTTTGCCCATGTGTGCATGGTCCTTATCCTTGCCTGTGGCTCTGACATTCTGCCCAAGACTTCTATTCTTGACTTATATCTCCAACCAACTCTGGCTTGTCTAGAGGTTCAACATTTCACTTTTATTCTTACTTGGGTGAGTGCCTACTCTGTCAAGCGTGATTTTCCCCAGGCCTCATTTGTCACCCTAAATTTAGTGGCCCAGCCCAGAATCACAAAGCCAAAGCTGTGCTTATGAGTCAGAGGAGAGTATCTGGGCCTGAATAAACTCAGAAAGAACAAAAGCTCAAAAGCGTTCCTGTTGCTCCAAGTTCATGGGTCCTTCACCCTACCCACACCAGTTCTCAAGCACAGTGATGTCTTCACATGTGCGCCAAACAAATAAAATCAAAAAAGATAAACATATCTCTTTCTAATCTTAACTCCACCACTAAGGTCACACCACTGTATCACCTTGGGTGACTCATGGATCTGTTTCCTCATTTGAAAAATGAAGATTTAATAATTTCAAATTTCTTCTCCAGCTATGCAATTCTATTACATTCTGCAAAAGAATCGCAAATGAATTCCCAGATACGTTTAAAGGCCTAAGAGAATATCTACTACTATTTACTACTGTAGTTTCTCCTGTCCATTAGCATGCACAAGGCAAGACCATCATGGAAGATTCTCTATAAACTTCCACTCTAATAGCACATCTGATGCACAAGTTCTGTCCCTCTTGATAAAAGCATTCTGAAAGACTCCTCCATCCCAACTTCTTACAAATTCAGAAATGAACGATCCACTTGCTTGGCACCCACTATGGCCAGTATCCTAGCTCTCTTTAAGGCAGTATCATCTCCACCATCAGAGAGGTTCTCTAATTTGCCCAGTGTCAGAGCTCTACAGGGTGATGGCAGGGTTGAAATCCAACAGCCCTGCTTTGGGCTGGCCCACTGATAAATACTGGAGAGGCATTTAACATCTCAGCTTGGGTACCAGTAATCACAGCAGTCTACACTGTATGCATGCAGTAAAGTTTTGTATTGAATTTAACAGCAGACCTTCCCGGAAGAAAAGAATGGATTCTCCTAGAAATGGCTTCAACTTTGTCATATGTGGAAAAAAATACTAAGTCTATAATTTTAAAAAGTTACACAACACACACACACACACACACACAAGCACATCTTAGTATTTCTAAAACTCTAGCAAGAAATAAAAGCATGTCAATGATACTAACATTATGAATAACGACACAATATGTAATGAATAAAAAGGAAGATTAAAATAAATGGTAAATATGAAACTATCTTAATTTTTTTTTTTTTTTCCTGCATTTAGGACAGGGTCTACAGGGTCTACAGAGTCTCACTATGTAGATCAGACTCATAGTGATTCTCCTATTATCAGCCTGCCAAGAGCTGGGATTATAAGCACCCATAACCACACCCAGTCTTAACTGCCACCAGCATGCCCCAGGGATAGGGCTGGCTCGTCACACCAGGGATTGAACCCCAGCCACTGCGTTCTGCCTAAGCCACTTTAGTCTGCTGAGCTGTGAGGCCAGCCCTAAAACTATCTTAATTTAGTCTTTAAAAATTTATAGTAGTTAACGTTACCACACAAGAGATAATGTAAAGCAGTTAAAACAGTCAAAACACAAGGAAAATTTAGGATATGACAGGTACAATTTCAAATAAAATAAGAAAATATAGATTGTTTAATCAGTCACATTAGGACAACCACCTTGGCAATGGCAGGAAGAAAAGTAAATGTGGAATTGTTATTTTGAAATGAAAATTAACGAACTTCTCCTTTCCCACACCAAAATTAATCCAAGATGGGGCAAAGACTTAAAAATATACAACCATAAAAAAACTAAAAGAATTTTCACCAAACATAGAAAAAAGGGGGCCTGCCCTTTAGCTCACTTCTTTAAGTGGCTGCTTCAACAAAGCAGTCAGGCTCAGGTTGCTGTGGTTGATCCCCACAACTCAAGCCAGCCAAACCTGCCCTGAAGGCATTTAGAGCAAAAAAAAAAAAAAAAAAAAAAAAAAAAAAAAAAAAAATCCTAAACATAGAAAAAAAAAATCACTAAAGAATAAACAATGTAAAACCCCAAAGGGACAAAAGATGATAACTGATAGGTGATGCTACCCCAGATTTTGGAAGATGGAACGCAGAAAGGGAAGCCTAAGTACTTAAGCCCCACCTGACTGCAGCCTTGGCCAGCTAGGCAGCCGCTTACTTTTCCTAAGGAAGGGTCATGGCAATGGCCAGTGAGAAGGGTCTAGGGTGGGGTCTGCAGTGTCACATTTCTAATAAGCTCTCTAGCTGCTGGCCAGTGCTCCACACCTGGAGAACTGAACAGAAGGCTTTCTTATTGATAATGTCAGAACTTAGGAGGACAGGCACCAGCTGCCTCTGGAGGTCAGAGGTCAGCGTTCACCTGGAACAAGAGGACTGGTTCAAAGTCTACATAAGGAACAGAAAAACCTCCCCAGACTGGTCCCGGCAGCCAGGTGACTGCTCACCTGAGCTCGGCAGAGGAGGGTGGTTTACTTAGAAAGGCTGAATCAGAGGACTTGGCTTTGGTGACAACGAGCACATAAAGCAAGATGGAGGAGACTCTGTGACAATCTGCAAACTAAACAGGATCTTCAGTTCTGCTCCAGTGCTCGGCTCAGCAGGATGGCAACAGCTTGGGCCCTCCGGGCAAAAGCATTCTGAAAGCAGATCAATCAGGAGGACCACATAAAAAATAAAATCTTGGGCAGGCAAGATAGCTCAGCAGATTAAGTACCTGATTAAGCAAGCTCAGGGAGCAGGGTTTGATCCCTGGTACCCCATACTGAGCCAGCCCCACCCCCAGGCACACTGAGCAGGCCAGGGAGACCTGGCATGGAGGGGTGCTCCTATAATCCCAGTGCTAAGGAGGCTGAAAACAGGAAGATCACTATGAATCCGATCTGTGTAGTGAGACCCTGTAGACCCTCTACTAAATACATTAATTTTTTTTTCAGGGTCTACAGGGTCTATAGGGTCTTACTACTAGATTGGACTTGTAGTGATCCTCCTGTTCAAAGCCTCCCAAGTGCTGGGATTACAGGCATGCACCACCACACCCAGTCTCAACCGCCTTCTCAGCATGTCTGGGGGTAGGGCCAGCAGGGAAGGCCCGGGGGGTCAAACTCCTGGCCCCTGTGTCTGCCTAAGCAGACGCTTTAATCCACTGAGCTATTTGGCTGGCCCTTAAAAATTATTTTTAAAAAACTAAAATCAGGCAAATATTTACCATATGTATGAAAAATAGCAAATTTCTGTTTTTGCTTTTCATAAACAAGAGACCTCAAGAAATAAACAAAAAATCAAATAATTCACAGAAAATTAAATATAAGTGGTTCCAAAAGATACAAACAAGTGGTAAACTTCACTTAAATATACAGGCAAATCTGAATATCATTTTTCATATAGTCAATGGACAAATGTTTCAAAGTTCAATTGCATTGACAGAAACTTGGCTTGCATTAGTGGGACATACACAGGCACAATCAGGCTGGGAGACAATCTGACAACACCTAGCAAAAGTTAAATTGATCCAGCAATTTCACCTTAATAGAAATTTATCCTACAGCAATTTACATACAGGCACAGGCTTTAAAAATAGACAATGTGATGCTGCTTTTAATAGCATGTAACTGGAAATGACTAAACATCCACTGATAGGAGGGTGGTTAAATTATGATTGCTACATATATTGAGAGCTGGGGGTGTAGCTCAGTGATAGAGCATCTGCCTAGATGCATGAGGTCCTGAATGCAATCCCCAGCATGGGATGGAGGGGGTTGCTAAATACAGTATATGTGTAATTGGTTGAAATGCTACACAATCATTATTAAGAAAAAATCCTGACTTCTGTGTATTTTCTTTCGAACATATTGAGGATATAGCAGTACATGAAAACCAAAATGCAAAAGAATATATAGAGTTTGTTAAACAAAATGTGCAGAGAAACATATTGAATGTTTGTAGCCCCCAGAATTCCTCTGTTGAAGGCCGACTCCTCAATGTGATGGCTTTGAGAGGTGGGGCTTTGAGGCAAGTGAAAGATAAAGGCAGAGTCATCACAGATGAACAAGGCTAGGTCCCTTGTAAGGAGACACAGAAGACCCTCCCGGCCCCGCCCAGTCTACCAAGCTAGTGGACAGCAAGAGGATGGCCATCAGTGAACCGAGCAGTCAGCCATGGCAGCCAGCAGATCGGCCAGTGCCGAGCTCTTGGGCTTTGTAGCTTCTTACATGGTAAAGACCAAAAGCCCCTATCCACAGCATCCTGCTGTGGGAACCCATGCTAAGAAATACAGAGCTGGACATGCATGTAAAAAAATTAGAACACAGTGGCAAAGGGTTTTTCCTAAAAAGGGAGACTTAGTTCATTGTTTACCCACCTTATGCTCCTGTGGAACACTTCTCACACTGTGAATATATTGCTTCTTGGTCAACTACCTTCCCAGGAACTACAGAGGGTCAACTGACAACAACTGTTTGGGGCTACAGAGAGGAGCACAGGCAATGAAGCACTGGAGTTCTGATTCCTTTTCCTGCCCAAGAATTGATTAGGAAAGATGATCTGACCTCTTTTACTACTCATTGTTTCTGCAATGAGAAATTGGAACAATAATAATAATAATAATAATAATAATAATAATAATAATGTATTTTAGTTTGTAATTTGAACCCTGCAACCCCCACTGGAGCCATTTATTAAATAAACAACATCCTCTATACTTAAATCCTTTCCAATTGCTTTCTGCTTACTTAGCTAACAGGAATCGTGAGCCCAAACTTGTAATGCAAGAGAGCAATTTTACTCCACACTAACAAAAGTCTGATTTAGGGCTCTGAAGCTGCAATGGTACAAGACCAAGCATGACCCACAGAAATGTAAAGACAACTGCAGCAGAAACAGAAGCCAGTAATCTTGAAAAATGTTTGTTGAATGGACAGGAGCCTAACAAGTTTATTTATGATCCAATGCGCTTTATATTGATTTCCAAAAGCCAAAAAATAGTGTAATAGACAACTACTTAACTCCAAGTACCTCTGGACTTGGACACACCTTCAATGAAATACCTAGAAAAACATTGCATATAATAAACCATTTTTCATTAAAATATCACTTCTAGCCACATTTTCAATATAGCCATTCAATTTAGTCACTGAGTCTAAATTATGGCCTTACTTTGCCTTATAAATTTACCAAGTCCATAAGCACTACATAAGATTTCTACATCTTTGAAGCTATCTATTCCAAAAGGAAGAAAAAAGGCCAAGCATAGTGATGTACACTGTAATCCCAGCAGCTGACAGCCCAAGGCACAAGGATCACTAGTCCAAGCCCAGTCTAAGCTAACCTAGTAAGTTCAAGACGGGGACCAGCCTGGGCTGCACATTTCTTACTGTTGTAAGAAGAAGAAAAAAAAAAAAAAACCAGCAACAACTCCACAAAACAAAATTTTACAAAAGTAGAAAAACTAGATAATACAAAATTAATATTCAAAGAGTCACTTTCATTTACCTACTCACTAATGCTTTCATTCTTAAAGGACAGAGCATCTTCAGGTACTCAGGGCTGATGGGTTGTGAAAGCAAGAATTTGCTTTGCATGGGATAGAAAAAAGAAAACATGATAAAATGTCATCAATCTCTAAATTCGGGTGGTAGGAATATAAGTATTCATGCCAAATACTTGTTAGATTTTCTCCATATCTGAATGTCTTCCTAAAGGTCTAAACATTTAATACATCCCATTCAATGGGTATAAGAACATAACTTCTCCCTAAGTGGAAAAGTATGATGACAGAATATAACCAGGAGTGGGGTTGGGCAGGTAGCTGTGCAGGGTAGGGGGGACTTTTAGATTTAAAGCCTTCCCTTTAGTTCTAAAATCTTAATTATCGCTGAATCTTAGTGACTTGTTTTATTTCTTAGTGACTTGTTACTTGCCTACTGTAGAAAGGAAATGTCAGCATCATCAGGTTAACTCAACAGGATAATCTAACTCTAAGTAATTAGGAAATGTCACACAAGGAAGAGACATACTTCATTCGTGGTTTCCAGTGCATGATTTAATAATATACTCGTGATTTGTATTTGTCTTAAAAACCACTGACCATGTCTATTAGCTAAGTAGTGCTAAGGCAATGCGTTGGGAAGGGTGCAAATACATGATATATGTGTGAAATAAATAGCTGCAATAGAATATCTCAGAGTCTAAAATTATAAACTTGAATGTACTTGTGTGTGTCTGGGTGTCTGGGTGTCTGTGTGTCTGTGTATGCGTGTGTGTTTCTGGGGACTGAACTGAAGGCCTCTACACTGTACCTCATCCACAGTTCTCCTTTTATTTTTCACTTTGAGACAGATTCTAAGCCACTAAGTTGCCCAGGTCAGCCTCCAATTCATGCTCCTTCTGCCTCAGCCTCCCAGAGTGCTGGGATTACAGACTTGTGCCGCCACTGCAAAACGTCTTTTCAAGACAGATCTTACTAACCTTCCCCTTCTTGGCCAGAGCCCTAACCTGCTGTTCTCCGGATAAGCCACCATGTTCAAACAGCTGTTTTCTTTGTAAACGAAGACAGTTTGTCAAAATTACATCAAATTTGCCGCAGGGGAGAAATCACATGAGACAAGGGTTTTCTCTTGCAGCTTGGTGAGGAGAGTAAATTAGTGTAATTTTTCTTGCAAGGCACTGGAAGCATTTAAAATGTTAACCCTGTACTTCCTCTAACCCAGACATTCTACTTATATACGGTATAGAAATACCAAAATACAAAGAAGCCTTTGGAAGAACAAAGTGATAGCACTGATTCTTCCAACATCTATAAAGAAGTAGTGAAGTGAATTATGAAACATACAAACCATGGGATGCTGAGCTATCACCTTAAGAAGAACAAAGTGGCACTGCATTCACAGCATTGGAAATGCTCAAGACCTGACGATGCTAAGTGGGGAAAAAAGTTTACAAAGAAGGACTTGCATGTACCACTCATGTTTTACAGCTTTCGTTTTTAAAACAAATTTTATAGTTACATGAGATGTACATATGTAGACAAATATGTTGAAAAGTTCTGTACGTAATTGAACCTGCATTCCTCCAAGATAGAATTTTAAGCCAAAGTCAAGTTTTTATGCCCCCTTTTTGTATACACACTCCCAAAGAAGTACTACACATACACTGTTAGGTGATTTTTAAATGCAAGGGGCTTTATGTCTGTATGTTCTAAATGTTTCAAATCCCGATTTTTGTGACTATTAATCATGATAGACCTTGAGACATTTTAAAATCCACTAGTTAAAATTAAAATACTAAAAATTAATAAATGGTTGCTGCTGAAATAATAGGGTACCAAGAGATTCACTACATACTGCATTTTTATATTTCTAGGAAAACTGGACAAGATTCAGAGTTCCCATTTAAAGTTAGTGCGAAAAATCCTTTATCCCTTACAGGCATCATTTGAAGAGTATTACTGTAATACAACCCCCATGGCTATCAAAAATGTGTCAGAAAATGTGTACCCTAAAATTCCCATGTAAGGGCAATTGACCATTTTTGTACATGTGTGCAGTTCATAAATCTATCTGTATTCCTTGGTGGTGGGGGTACACGTACCTTGGAATTCCTTTCCTCATCTCTTCCTTCCTCCTTCCCACTTCCTGCATCTCTTGATCCCTTTCCTATCTGAGAAAGACCTATCTCCTACTTGCTATTGTCTACCCTTTATTTTGCTCTTTTAAGACTCATATGAAAAGGAAAATATAGAATAAGGAATTTACCCATGAAATGATATTTTATTAAAGAATACTATTCTACCTATTGCACTATGACCCCAAAACAACAGATTTAAACAAGCTGATTTTTTTTTTCAGGCTGATTTTACATTACTCTTTGTAGAAAGATCCAACATTTTATGTTGATTTGGGATTAGAGGACATTGTAGGGACTTAGATACAAAACTTATAAAATGTCAAAAGGAAGCCAAATAGGAAAAAATTATCTATTTAAAAAAAAAAAGTAAGGGACAGCCAAATTGCTCAGTGGATTAAAGCACCTGCAAGCAGGCTCAGGAGCCAGGGGTTCGATCCCTGGGCCTGCTGTGCCAGCCCTGCCCACGGGGTACACTGAGACAGTGACTGAAACTGGGCATGGTGGTGCGCACCTGTAATCCCAGCATTTAGGAGGCTGAAAACAGGAGGATCACTACAAGTCCAATCTGTGTAGTGAGACGCTGTAGACCCTGTACTAAATATATTTTAAAAAATGATTATAGAAAAGATGATGGACATGGAAAGTAAAAAAAAATCTAACACATGTATAATTGATATTCTTGAAGAAGAGAATTAAAGATAAACTCAAAGACAGATTAGAAGTTTTCTTAAGAAAAAACTAGACAGATACATGTTTTGTTGTTGTTGTTGTTGTTGTTGTTGTTGTTGTTTTGTTTGTTTGTTTTTTTGTGGTACCAGAATTAAACTCAGGACCCTGCACTTATCAGGCAAGCGTTTATTCTACTGAGCTATCTCCCCAGGGCTGAGATACATGTTTTTAAAAGAAGTACAAATTTAAAAATATTTCAAAAACAGACATAGTATTTTAATCCCACAAATCAATAATGTTCAAAATACCTGGCTTTTGCAACCCAAAGTACACAACAGCTTTGATATCCTTATTCCTAACTAGGAACTGCACAATACTATCTACTCAAGAAACAGGACCCAAGCTTACACAAACTAGTCCCTGCTTAACATCTTTACTTCGTTTTATAAAGATGTAAGGACACAGTATTTTTGCCTCAGACTAATGCCTGTCTTTATAGAATACTACCAGCAAAATAAGTTGTGAAAGACAGTGGGTACTCTGGCTTCTCACCTGCTCATATTCTCACACCTTCTTCTCATTCATTTCTAAGTCATTTCTTTCATTGATTAAAATAAATAGGCAAATACTAACCAGGTTTTTTTTTTAATATAAGCATCCACACAAATGCATCCACACATAGCATGTATATGAACTTGACACAGAGAAGAAAGTATGTTGAGTTTGTAGTGGCAAACAGCCATGCCTGCATTCTCTTCCACAGGAATCAATGGTCACAAGAGGAAGTGAATTTTGTTGTACTGATCAGGCCTTGCATTTTCATGCTGCAAATAACTGGTCCTTAATTTATAAAGATAGATAAATACTAGTAAAGAGGAAGCTTAGGAGGAAACACACTAGGAATGTTCTCTTTCTTTGCCTGCACTCTACCTAGGAAAGACAGAGTATTTTCTCTTTGGTGTGGTAACTCAGTGATCTATCCATTCAGGTGTACTTTTCTGCATGTTTTTGTCATATACTATTCACACAGAATAGTATAAGACCATGTGAACATTTGTTATGAAAGTGGTGATTACACATTTGAGTTCTGAGGATTACAACTAATACCCACTAGGTTGTAGTCGGAATTGAACCAAGGTTCCACCAAGATGGAATTTTGAACAGAAAGTAGGGATCTAAGCCCTGCTGTACTGTACTGTACATACACATAGACACACACACAGAATCAGCCAATGTTTGTGCTCTCATTTTCTCTCTCCCCTCTCCCTTCCCCATCCTCCTCATCCCCCCAAGCTGCCTCCCCACAAACCTGAACACTAGCTCTCTGAATCAAAGACTGTGTTTAGCTCCACCTGCAAAGATAAATATAACCTGTTGTCAACATCAAAAATATACACTATTTACTTTAGCATTTCCCATTCAGAACAGTATTTGACTCTTAGCTGGGCTTTTAAAATAGGGCACTGAGAAGTTTCTAATGTAGAAAAGATTTAGACAACTGAAAGGACTGAAATTCCTTAGATCTGACCCCTCAGTAAAGGATTGGACATTGGTTAGAAATTGGAATGGGAGCTGAAGGAGAGAAAGGCTAGTGTGGTTCTGCTTTTTACATGACACTTTTGTCACGTCTTCAATTCTGAAAAGGGGGGAAACTGCTTGCCAAACACAAGAAAGTGTCATTTCAAAATTGTGAAACACAAAAACTCAAATGTATTTCCTTTTTTTAAACAGGAAAAAATAGTCTAAAACCATGAAGTTATCTTTGAAAACAGTAAGAACATTTGTTCTGTGTTATTTATTGCATGTTTGCTAAAAGTTAAAAATTTTTAAATTAAAGTTCTACAAGCTCTTAGGAACTATCCTTCTAACTGGATTTGCCCAGACTCACTGCTGCCCAGCAAGCATGAGTACTGCAGATCCCCTTCTCAATTTGGAGAGCCATGACCCCAGGGCCCCTTAGATGTGAGGACTGAACTGGTCCTGAGCCATAGAGGACAAAATATGCAGAAACACCAAGCAAACTGTCACCAGCCGTGGAAAGGAATGGTAAGTCACTGTCCTGAAGTGGGGACTGGTTGCCCTCCACCCAACTTTCCATGACTAGATGCTGCACCAAATGTGGACAGCTGGGGTGGATGGGGACAGGTGTGGCCTCTGCCTGCCCTGCTTGGAGACCTACAGCTAAAGCTTGCCTCTGAGGGAGATAGCCTCAGAGCAGCTGGGATACCTAGCACTCCTCTGCTTACATTCTAATATACCATTAGTTCCCTGGCATGTTAATTTCAGGAGCCTCATTCTTTCAAATAAACCACAGGTCTTCAACTCTAGCAAAAGTTTTGCCTACTCCCAACAAACAATGCATGTGAAATACGCATCCAGCAAACCACTTGACGGTCTGCACCTTTCCCTTCGTAGAAATAACATCTGGTTAATAACCACCACCTGCATTATCTATTTTTGTTCTTCCCCTGTCCCCGTACAGTGTCACAGGCAGCAAATTAAGTAGGGCTTCTCAAGACTGAAAAAGTAGCACCTGCTGCGTTGAGGAAAACAAGAACCTATGCATCTCGGTGACACAGGCTCCACACGCCAGGCAGGAAGTAGCATACCAAGAACTTGCCCTGGGTTTATCACAGAATGAGTTCTGCTCTCTAGCAGCAAGCCATGATTGATGGGAAGCTCTTTGACTGCCTTTTTTATTGAGAGAGAGAGAGAGAGAGAGAGAGAGAGAGAGAGAGAGAGAGAAA
>NW_004524641.1:11819732-11869101 GCF_000260255.1 Octodon degus
AGGGAGGAAGGAAGGAGAGAGGGAGGAAGGAAGGAAGGAAGGAAGGAAGGAAGGAAGGAAGGAAGGAAGGAAGGAAGGAAGGAAGGAAGCAAGCAAGCAAGCAAGCAAGAAAAAGCGAAATGTGGCACCTGGACAATGTGGCAGGCCACACACCTCAGCCACCAAGGAGGCTCTTCCCCCCATCACCCTAAGTCTCCTTAGGAAGAGGCTGTTTTGTTGTGGAAATGCTTTTGGCTGGTGACTAGCCCGTGTTTAGTAGGCTGAGCAATCAGACAGGGTGAGCAGTCAGGCTGGGTGACAACTGTTCCAGTTCTCCCTGGGCTGATGACTGCCCCCACAGGTGGCACTGCCTGTGCTTCCACAGCAGCCAGTCTCTGCCAGGCCCTGAGAAAGATACAGGAAGCAACTTCATAGCTCCAGGCCTCGACCTCTGGATAGGAATGTAAGACGGAGGTGGAACATTTTCTTCTGTTTAGCTGCTGCCAGTATTTCTCAAAAAGTGGGGCCTTCAGCTCACCCATGCCTACACAGTGTATGCCAGGGGTGCCAGGGGTGCCAGGGGTGGTGAGGTTCAGGAGCAGTGTCCTTTAGTGGGGGAGGATTTTATCACTTCTATCACTGCTATGTTTATAACTGGTTTCACAGAATGCTCATAAAAATCAGACCAACTCTGAGTCAGTTATTCTGTTGTTCGAATCTTCTACAAATAGCACACCCCCTTACCGCATGCACCCTGCAAGAGGTCCCAGGCCCACTCTCCATTCCTACAGCTGCCTGGTGCATGATAGACCCTATATTTGGAGTAGACACACTTTAATTTTCTATGTAAAAAGCCTAGGATTCTACTAAACTATGACTGAATTGAAAGGCCATTATTCTGGTAATTTGTCCTTCCAGTTTAGAGCTCTGTGATTTCACCTTTGCTTTTCTTTCTCATTTAAATAACAGTCCATCACAAATGTCACATTTAATGACCCTAAAATGCTCTTTATTGATATCTCTAAGGTAAAAGATTTTTTAAATTACATGGCTGTCTTAGTTACTCTTCTCTTGTTGCTGGGACAAATACCTGACACCCAAAATGAAGGAAGGAAAGGTTTATTTAGCTCACAGTTACTGGATGGAGGTTTCAGTCCATATTCAGCTGGCTCCAAGGCAGAGGGGCACAGGGCAGAGAGCAGTACTTCATGGCGGCCGAACAGCAGCAACAATAACAACAAGGAGCAATGGCTACAGAAAGTCTATCTCTCTGTTCTTATATTACATTCAGGCTCTCTGCCCCAGGCTAGGGGAAGTACTCATACCCATAATCCCAGCAGTACTAAGACCCATAAATTCCAGCCTTGGATCACACATAATCCCAGTGGATCATGAGTTAATCACAAACTTTAGAAGCCCCCACCCCATGACTGCATGAGTCTTTGGGGGGACAACTAGACACAAACCATAACAGTGGCCAGGTATTTACAAATTATATTTAAGTTATGTAGAGCTGGGGAAATGCCTGTAGGTGAAAACAGATACAAATCCTTTTGAACTCATTTGGTCAGGTGAGGTTAACCACACTGCTACCAATGTAAACTCAAACTTGGACGTGTAGGTTTGTTTCTCTTAAGGAAAAAAAAAATATTATATTATTTTCAGCCAATTTTGCATGTTTCCATCTTTGTAAACAATCCATCTCAGTGCCACTAGAAGAAAGAAATGGAATTTCTTTCTTCTCAAAGATCAAATTGAGATAATCCAGTTGTTTTTTTTTGTTTGTTTGTTTGTTTCCAGAACCAGGGATCAAACTCAGTCCCTTGCGCTTGCCAGGGAAGCGCTTATTCCACTGAGCCATCTCCCTGGCCCCTCCAGTTGTTTTAAAATTCTGAAAGAAATCAATTAATGTCGGTCTCAAGAGTTTACTATTTCTAGGAGGCTTTTACTAGAAAAAAATAGTTTGGCGCTATCTAAACATTAATGTATGGTCTCAGCACAATGTAGCACACAACTAGGAGGTAGACAAGGTCCAATTCTTCAGTGAGGTAGGAGAATTGTTTTCTGTCAGCTACCTCTGAGGAATCAGAATCTTACTCAGCTTAGGGGCCAGCAAGATAGGTCAGTGGACTAAGAGCCTGCTTTGGCAAGTACAGGGACCAGGGTTTGATCCCTGGTCCGGCATGCTGGACCAGCCCCATTTCTGGGGCGTGCTGAGCCGGGGGACCGAGTCTGGGCATGATGACATATGCCTATAATCCCAGCACTGGGGAGGCTGAAAACAGGAGGACCACTACAAGCCCAAGTTGCATAGTGAGACCCTGCACCAAATACATAGATGAAGGGAAAAAAAAAAAAAAAAAAACTTACTCAGAGGAAGAAGAAAATAGTGAGAGTGAAACTCAAATGACTCCATCAAAAACCCTAACCAGTAAAAAAAAGGTCTATTACACAGTAATGGGGCATGTCATACACATCATCACATACAACTAAGGCCAGCAACAGCTCATTTCTACAAATCAAAGTTCTACCAAACACTCCAAAAGTAATGGTATATAGATGTGTGCTGATCTAAATAAATTGGAAGAACTAGAATCTCTATTCCAATAGGCTTACCCAACTGCCCTCTACTCAATGCATGCATTATCTTATTTAATCCTCAGCACAACTGAGTTTCAAATGGAGCTATGCTTGGAGAGGTTAATTTGCTCCTAAACCTGTAGCTAATAGGTGCCAGGGCCATATTACAGCCCAGGCCTTAAATCAATAGAAATGCCACATTTGATGTTTGCCATTGCCAGTGCTTGAATCGCCAATCCATTTTCCATTAAGACTACACACAATAAAAAAGGAACCTGAGGGGGAGACTGGAGTTGGAAGATAGCTTGGGATATCTGCATAAGGCTCCCAACTACTAAAAGGTAATTTTCTTATGAAACTCTTCCAGTGCAAAGCTATTCTCCCAGCAGCTCTCTGCCCACCAGTGGTGCAGAATCCAGGGATACTAGACCCAAAGTGGCACACAGCTGCCTTGTACTTGTTTCAAAATTCACTGTTGCCAAGTACAGTGGATCACAAATTTGAGGTCAGCCCAGGCAACTCAATGAAATCCTGTCTCAACATCAAATTTTGAAAAGGCCTGAAGACATAGCTCAATAATAGAACACTGGCCTAACAAGGGCTCAGTCCCTGGCCCCCCATCCAAAGAAAACCCTCACTATTAGAAATAGTTCCCTGAAAACAAACAGAAATGAGTTCCTGGTGTAAAATACACATCATTAAGAACAGAGAAAAAAAACACTTCAACACATTCCCTCCCTAAACAGGCGTAGTGCTGAAGCGATCACAGAGTTTCAAGGCCATCTGACACTCTAAATATTTACTCTTCTATGGAACAAGTAAATCCTCTAGTTCCAGGATCAAATACACATACAGGCCCCATGGCCTCCACAAGCTGCACCCATGGCCAGCTGTGCCTCTACACACACACACACACACACACACACACACACACACAAAATCACATCACAGAACAATCTCAAGTAGGTTCTAAATACCATACCATGGTATCAGTTTTGTCCTACACCACCACATGTACTTTTAAGAACCAGTTCTTACTGCATCCCTTTTAAGTAGTTTTCCATGGAGTCCTCCAGTAACAATGCAGGCGTAGTACCTGTTTCCCAAGTGAAGGCACCACATTTCAGGAAGCCAGTAAGGGGCAATATCTGGATTTAAACCCAAGTTCTATAATCTTCCTGATATAACTACCCACATTTCCTTTAATTCTAGTCAGGAATATAGATTTCTAATTAATTACAATGAACACACAAAACATGAATGTAATTTAAATGCACTGGCACCATCAAGCCTACCCAAACACTCAAAGATAGCAACACATTCTCTGAAAAACAAAGCCCTTATATTCTCCTAATTTCCATAATGCCTGAATGACAGATCGCTTGTTTCTCATTTTTCCTTTGCTTTAGCTATCATATCCAAACTGCCCTCTGCTTAAATGGCCAAGTCACTTCATTCTGCTTTGAAAAGGTGATCTATTACAAGATCTACAGAACCACTCAGACTAGCTGGCAGCTTTTACTCTGATACTGGCCCAACTATGTCCCTGGACAGGATTTTAGATTGTTTTCTGTAGCTCCTCCTCAACTCTAAACTCTTTGTTCTCTTTCCAGTGATTTTAAGGGGTCTGCTCCATGACACTTGGAAAAGAGGGAAAAGAGAAAGAGATAGAGGGGCTGGCAAGAAGGGATGAAGAAAGAAAGAAAGTACAATCTCAACTCAAAGCTTTAGGACAGCAACAACAGCTTAGTAACCTTAAAGATCTCAAAAATAAAATGTGACATTTACGTAGACAAAGCCAAATCACAAACAAAAGTTAGTCCTCGGTCACTCAGTGAAAAGGATTACCTAGTATATGAATGCATCCCTCCTACAATTAAAAGCCATTTGTGTATTTTCAGACCCACCTCTGCCAAAAAACAAAAAGGACAGCAAAGAAAAACCCAGGGGCAATTATGAGGACATACAGGCAAAAACAGGACTAGGAGACAGCCACGTGCCAAGAGAAGTTCATTGCAAAGGCCAGTTATAAGGGAAATGAAAATTTTTTCAAAAAATAAAAAATAAAAAACAAATAAATGCCCAAAAGATTTTCACAGATGAATTATGAGTTTTGTACAATGACTAAATATTCAGATAAACTTCAAAAACTACTGGCCTATGCTTCCAATTTGACTGCCTTTATGATACACAGCTTTTGAGAAAATGTATCTTCAATATTCAAATGCTTGTTATCTGCTTACAAAATGTGTGTAAAGTTAAACTGAAAGAGAGGTAGAAAAGTCTTACCTGACTTTTAACCTATCAAAGCTTCCATAGGACCTATATGTGGCATAGGTCACTTGGCTGGGGAGAATTTGATCCTATTATGCTGCTTTGCTTTAAGTGGATTGTGTACTCACTGTAATCCTAGGGAATCCTCTGAAAACTACGATGCACTCTTAAAGACCCTTGGTTCTCTTTTTCTGTATACTCCCTTTACAATTACTGAACTGGACTTGCCTGAAGTTGTTTGGTTCAAGTGCTTTTGAAAAGAGACCCAGGATGTCTGTGCGCTCTCTGAATCCTAAATCTTCTGTCCTTCCCCTCTCCTAGATCTGAGGGAAATTAAGCATTTTAAAAAATCATGCTTGAGGAGAGCCAACCAGATAGCTCAGTGCACTAAAGCTCCTGCTTAGGCAGGCACAGGAACCAGGGTTTGATCCCCAGAGTGCCGTGCTGTACCCACCCCAGGGCACACTGAGAATGTGAGTGAGACTGGGTATGGTAGTGTGCGCCCGTAATCCTTGCACTTGAGAGGTTGAAAACAGGAGGATCACTATGTGTTCGATCTGTGTAGTGAGACCCTGTAGACCGTGTACTAAAATATATTAAAAAAAAAAAAAATCGTGCTTGAGGAAGCTGAGATTAAGAGGACAAGGGTGTGTGTTTCAATCAGAAAAAATGCCAAGCCTAGCAAGAGAAGATAGCTTTTTCTAGTACACTAACTTTTTGTTGTCAGTGAACCTTGGCTATTATAAACAACAGTGCTAAAAATTCTGGTGTACAAATGTCATTTTGAGGCCCTGGTCTCAGTTTTTTAAAGCATATAATCCGAGGAGGAACTGCCATACCATATTCTACGGCAATTTTACTTTTAATTGTTGGAGGGTCCCCCGCGCTGCTTTCCACAGCAGCTAGCCCCTTCCATCTGGCCACCCACAGGGCGAGAGGAATCCAATTTGTCTTCATCCTCGCTGACACTTCTCCTTTGCCACTTGGTTGGTTGGCTGGTTCGCTCGGTGAGCAACCGCCCTAATGGGCATCAAGAGGCAGCTCACTGTGGTTCTGATTTGTATTTTCTTAGTTTGGGAAAACAACATAAATAGGATTAGGTTCCAACACTGAATTTCAATTCATAAAAGTCTTCATTCCCTGCAGTGCTGGTGATGAGACTTAGGCCACTATTCATGCCAGGCAGGGGCTCTCCTGCTGGGCTACAACCCCTGCCTCAGAACAGCCCTCGTGAGGCTCCCTGTTCCTCCCTGCCTCCCTCTCCTCGAACTCAGTGCCTTCACAGGTTGCTGCATCCCCAGTCCTGCCTCCCTCTTTTTCTATCTTTTATTTTCTTTTTCCTTTTTTTTTTTTTTTGCAGTATCGGCGATTGAATTCAGGGCCTGAGTTTTCTCCCAGGTCCATATGTTTTATTTTCGAGACAGGGTCCCAAGTGAGTTGCTAATTTGCCCAGGCTTGTATAAAACTTGAGCCTCCTGCCTCAGCCTTCCAGAGTACTAGAATTATAGGTATACACAGAGCCAGATTCTATTGCATTTTGTGTAATAAAAGTCTGCATGGCATTTTCTTCATCCTCTTGAATGTATCTCTCCCTTCATAACAATAGGAATAACCTTTTTAAAATAAATTTAAAACTAAAAAATAAAAAGGACAAGAGATTGACTAGCTTGTGGAGAAGGCAGGACACAGAAAGAAATAAAAGAGTATAAACATACAAATAGAGAAACAGACAAAAACACAACCATTCTACAATTACAAAGTAAAGCAGGAAAGAGATAAACGAGAAGGCCTTCATTTTCCTTAAAAAAAAAAAGATTTATTCTCTTTTTTATAAGACTTTCTGATTTATATCTTAAACTCTATTTTGAAGATAATGATATAGTGTTATAACTATTGTTATTATTATTTGATCATAAAAATTTTTTGATAAAATTAATCTTTAAAAGACAAATCCTCACTTCATCCAAATAAAAAAATATAAATTTATTCAAAGAAAGTGAAATACTAGTGATTAATAAGTATTTAAGTAAGGTCAATCATAAGTGGTATAAACACAGAATCATATTACAAAGATAACATTTTTTTTTCAACTCACAAAGAAAACTTTACTCAGGGATAACCTGCATTCTGATCAGAATTTGCAAAGGAGTACAGGCTTGCTAGAGAATTACTTGGTATCTATCCCGAACATTAGAATACTTAGCCCTTGTGGCTCAGACATACCACCTCTAGAAAGTATTGTTCATCATTTTTTTTTTAATCACTGTAACAAAATACCTACATAAACATAAGCAGCTTAAGGAAGAAAGGCTGACCTGGTTCACGGTTTCAAAGGTTTCAGTCCATGGGGCTCCACTGCTTCAGGCCTATGGTGAGGCAGAAAACATGGCAGGACAGCTGCCCACCTCAGCAGCAGCAGAGAAGCGGAGGGCGGGAAAGAGCTGCGCTAACTGCCGCCTGCCTTCCATTTTTGGTCCGTCTGGGCTCCCATCCTACTGGGCGGTGCTGCCACATTCGGCCTGAGGCTCTCCCATTGGTTGGCTGTGCCACCTGCCAGTCTTCTCTGGAAAGACCCTCACAGACACAGCCAGAGCATGCTTTACTAATTCCCTAAGTGTTTAACTCAATCAAGTTGACTATCAAGATCAAACACCATATGTTTCTTAACAAAACAGATTTGCTCAGTAGAATAAGCGCTTGCCTGGCAAGCTCAAGGACCTGAGTTCAATCCCCAGTTCCACAAAAAAAAAGAAAAAGAAAAGAAATAAATAAGAGTTAGTTATATGCATAAACAGCCCAAATGTCCAACAAAATTATGGGAACTGAGATGTGAAATATGGTATACGCACAGTGTAGAACAGTGGTGCTGGGTGAGCCTGTGGCGGGCCTGGCACAGCAGCCTGCTGGCATCGCTGAAAGCTGCTAAGAGGTCTGCCATCCCTGGTGCAGAATACTGCAGGCAGTGAAAATATCTTTGAGTTAGTTTAATTACATGGGCAATATTTGGACTATATCATTAAGTGGAAAAGGCTGCATATAAACACTGTATATATTCATGACATTTGCTTTGAACTCAGAGATTTCCAAAATTATTAGATCAAGAAACATAGTTCAATGTGTCTGCACTGTGAGCTGTATAACATTATACACTTTTTTTTTAAGTTCTCAATTCTCAATTTCACCTTAAAACTGGGTAAAAATTAGTATCTATCTCATAGGACACGAGAAAGGATAAAATGAATAAACCAAATAAAGTAATAAACTTATTAAAGAATAAATATTAATTCACATTGTTTCCAAATTTTAGAAAGTTGCTCTCTTAAAATGTTAATTTTTGTAGTAGTTAAACATAAAACAAAATAAATAATGAACACCAGGTCGCAGTGATTGGTGAAGCATATATGACCTTATAACAAGAAAGGGCCAGCCACACAGCTCAGCAGATTAAAGTGCCTGCTTAGGCAGACACAGGGACTGGGGTTTGATCCCTGGTGTGCTGTGCAGGTGCCAGCCCTGACCTCGGGGGTGCAATGAGACAATAACTGAGAGTGAGCGTGGTGGCACACACCTGTAATCCCAGCATTTGGGAGGCTGGAAACAAGAGGATTACTACAAGTCCGATCTGTATAGTGAGACCCTGTAGACCCTGTATTAAATACATTTTAAAAAAAAAAGAAACCCCCAAAATACATGTGAGAATCACCATACTGCATTGAATCTACGATGATATAAGTATTTAAAGCAGATAATAAAGATTATGGTGTCAGAAAAGAGTGACCGAAAGTAGCTAACAAAAATCAGTTTGAATAGTAGGGAGAAAGACATCAAAGAAAAAAATTTTGGAAAATTAATGAAATTTCCCAGGACATCTCTAATACAGAATGATGGCTCTAGTATACAAGGCAATCTTTCTTAAGTCTTTAAAAAAAAAAATGAAAGAAGGGGCTGGTGAGATGGCTCAGTGGTCTAAAGCACCTATTTAGAACAAGCTTAGCAAAGCACAGGGACGGCGGTTCAATCCCCCAGCACCACATGCCAGCCAGCCCCGCCCCCTGGTGGGCTGAGCTGGCTACACACACACACACACACACACACACACACACAAAGAAAAAAAAATGAAAGAAGAACAATTTCTAAAAACAGTAAGTGACACAACTATTACTAGTAAATAAAATGTGGAACCCCAGTATCCTGACTAAAATGGTCAAAAGAAGCTAAGACAAAAAAAAATAAATGAAATTTTGAGAGCTGTGTCTTTATATGAAATTAATAATCAATAGTGTTAGAAAATCTGGATTTCTTTAGTAATTCAAAAAGAAACTGAAGTGTATTTAATAAGCATTTAAATTCTCAAAGTTCAAAAATAAATAAATAAATTCTCAAAGTTCAGTGTGTTTAGATTCTAGCACTGGCTATCAAGGTTTAATCAAGTGAGTAAAATAGTTGAGGACCAGTCTAACATTGCCATGAGACTGGTGTGTTGATGGTAGAAAACGACCTGAAACTCCTGTCTCTTCCACTGTCACCCACCCTTCCCTTCACAGAACAACCACTTCTGAAAGGCCTTATGACTGGTAGTCTAAGAGAAAACTAACTAACCTTGCCACAGGGATCAGATGTCCTCAAGGAGAAGTCCTAAGTAAACTCAGAATGTTAATTTTCTACTGTGAGACGCCATGAAATAATGTCATTAAGTTGTCATGCTGACCTCTTCCACCACATTAAGGCACTGATGTTCATTAAAAGTAGTTACGCCCTTTTACCCACAAAGCAACCTACTACAAATATCTACACTATTGCACCCTGCAGATGCAAAACTTTTATTTTGCTACATGAAAAAGTTGTGCCAGGACTGGGGAGGTAGCTCAGTGGTCTAACCTGCCTGGCAAGCGCAAAGGGCCCAAGTTCGATCTCTGGTACTGCATGCCAAGCTGCATAGCAAGACCCTGTACCAAATACATAAATTTAAAAAAAAAAAACTTTTAAAAAAAGTTGTGCTAAAGTTCTGCAAAGACTACCACCACTTTTTCTTTCTTTCTTTCTTTTTCTTTCTTTCTTTCTTTTCTTTTTCTTTTTCCTACCACCACTTTCATTTTAGGTTGTTTTCCAACAAGACATCTATTTTTTAATCCATTTTTTTAGCCCAGCCAGAATCTGTAGGAGGCAACCTATTCCTCTGTAGGCCAAACTCTTTGTCTCTTAAACCAATCTCTATAAGAGCAGGTATCCACTGTTTCAATCTAAATCTTACCATCACTTAAAAATCTAACTAAGAGCATGTATAAAGATTAGTATACAGGGCTAACTGCATGAGAAAGTCATGTCTGTTTGCAAATTGTACCAAACACTTTTGAAATATATCTGAGAACAATGGTCTCTTTATTGTATTATAGGAACATCCTTCAGAAACGAACTTTACCTGATAATCCCCCCTCACCCCATTCATCTCCCCTTCTCTCTTCCTACTTCCCTGTCTCCCTTCCCCTTCCCCTCAAAGGCAAGCAGTAAACCCTAAAAAGCTCACTGGCCAGACATTTCCTCTAACACAAGGCAATGCTGTTCTTCAAGGATGGGGGACAGCAGATCATTCTGGAGTTGAATGCCCCAGGATGGGCTCGTGTCAAGCCCTTGAAGTATGACACTCCTCACACAGCTTGGTAGCTTCAGAGTCACCCTGTCAGAAATGAACTATTCACTACCTGCCCAGGCAGGTGTCAGGCCTACTTTGGGTTCCACCAAAAAGAGGTCGGAGGAAAGGAAGCAACTGCTTTCTTTCAATAATCTTTATAGTCAATTATTCTGAGATACTGTAACTTTTTGGAGCACCTAGGATAACAGCCCAAATGATTCTTTTGACTCAAAACTCATTTTAAAATACTCAAAACAGGGGCTGGGGAGATGGTTCAGTGAAATAAGCACTTCCCTGGGCAAGCGCAAGGGCCTGAGTTCAATCCCCGGTTCCACAAAAAAAAAAAAAAAAATTAATTAAAATTCTCAAAACAAAACCACTGGCTAGTATGTGTCTATGGAAATTTTTTTTAAAAACCTCCTTATCCTGAGAGTTTATTTCTGCCAGCCCAAATGTGATATTTAATGTGTTTCAAAGTCTCATGAGATAGTAATTTGTAACCTTCAAATACCCAGGACCTACAGGGATCGGGGACACAGGAGGGAAAACCACCTTAGATTATGATGGCCATTTGATTCACCATATAAATGAGAAAATAAGCAGAGATAAATTAGGAGGCTGCCTAGCATGAGGTTGGTTTTGACCAGAATTTGAGTGTTCTGATTCCCAATCAATACTTTTTGCATCACTCTCTTCAAAGTCCACAAAAAAGGAAGTACATTAAAAGTTACCTTTGATAACAATAACATAAAAGAATTTCTCTTCCCAAACAGAGACTCAACAAAATTCCACATATATGAATACCACAGTCAAACATCTTTTTGTAAAAGTGAAATTGGAGAAAGCATTTATTGCACAATTCCTAAGAATGATTTCCTCAGCCTAAACATGCACTAAATCAAAAAATTAATTGGATGATAATGTTGCATTATTAAATCATAAATTTAGTACTGTCATCAAGTCAACAATTTCATATAATGACATGCACTTCAACTTTCATTCTAAGAGCAACTATCTAGTTTTTCTTAAAACAACAGATCTCTTACTATCAATCAAGTGGTATCTATAGCAGTCCCTACCCAGAGGCAAATGTAGTGCAAAGGCTATGCTAAAAACCACCAAGGATTAAGGTGTGTTATGTACCAGTATCAGCTCCTCAGGATGAATGTAATCACTCGCACTGCAAACATGTACTAATACAAATACAGATGAATAAACGGAAATAAAAATCTCTAAGATCCGGGCTATTCACAGCCAGCCACAAGAGTTAGTGACCTTAGGCTGCTCCATTTTTAACCAGCCACGCTGGGCTCCCACCCCACTGCCCATATGCTGCTCTAAGTGGCATGTTCTGGCCTCTAGTGCCTCTGCTGGCAATGCCCCAACAGCAGGAGTCAAAAGGAAAAGGCAGGGCTATTCCCCTGGCAAAGCCCAACTACTCAACTCATTAGTGTTTTTCTGTAGAGAGAAAAACATACAAGACTAAGGAGAAGGCATCCAAATCTACAACTTACACCTCAACAAAGGTATCACTGGCCTCACTTCATGGAAAACGAAGATCTTGGATGATCACACTATTTCTTAGTATGTTTCAGCTTTGAAATAAATGACAAGAAGCATCAAACAAAATTTTGAAGGAATTATTCCTATTACAAAAGCTTTTCATTTTACAGAGGGATCGCAATAGGCATGTTTAAATAATGTTGACTGTTAGAGAACACAGCAAAAGAAAATGATTTGTGATCATATTCAAAGTGCTTTAAGTGGGATTTCTAATAACAATATTGGCTGATGTAGCTACACTGACTTGACCCTTGAGGAACTGAGATTAGGCCACAGCCTGGATCCTCACCTGTGTCATTTAGGTTTGAGAAGAGAATCATGCAGAATTTCTAACTGGGCACAACTATACCGAGATTTTCAGAGACTCAAGAGTCTGAATTGCTAATACACGAAGACACAAAGTAGACACTCTTCCAAAAGCAGGAGCACCCTATGGTGTATGTGCCTCATTGGATTATTATTCCAAACATTAATCATTAACTACCATTTTCCATACAAGCCATTAAATGCCTTCTACTTGGATCAACAGCCTGAAAGAAACCAAGTCTGTATCTATCCACGTGAGGCACCTGCTATGCCTAACAGTTGAGAACAGCAAGTCAAGCCATAGGATCATGCAAAGGAAGAAAACTGAACCTCCAATCTTCGATTACTACATCAGTATTTGTTTTGCTTTGCTTTGTTTTGTTAAGGCAGAGAGAGATTATAAAGCTATCTCAGTTCTTACCATTTGTTTCCTAACCCAGAGAACAGCCCAGCACCAGTATGGAAGGAATGCCAGGCAAATGCAGCACTCTGCATAGTTTTCCAGCTCCCGGGCTTTTGGAATTCTACAGCAGTCCTTCAAAAGATAAAGACTGCAGCCTGCCTTCGAATGCATGAGCTTCCTGAAAGTGGATCTGGCCAGAATGTATGGGGCAACACTTATCAGCTAGCATTCAACACGTGACCTGTGCTACATGTCCACGCAGCGCAACCTGCTGTTCCTAAGAGGGCACATGTTTGTCTTTGGAAAGACTGCAAGATGAGACAAGACTTCCTATTTTCTGTAAGTAAACATTTGTTCTAGAGCAACTCTAAGCCTGCCAACACACCCACTTTTTCACTTCATGAGCAGTGGATAGGCTCAATGACATCTGTATTGGACCTCAATCATTTAAGTGGGTCTTTTAGTCTGTTCCTTTGTGCCTGTCAATTTCAGTAGTTCAACTGACTTTCTTCAGCAACAATACTATCCACCGAAAAATACATCTTCCTTAAACAGTACAGTTTTGTTCCTGTGAGCTTTGTTGCCATTTCCAGTAACAAATCATACAAAAGATATAATCTGCCATCTCCAATAGTAATAGGAAGCAGCAACAAGGTAATGGTGCAAAAGCTTAAGAAACAAAACCAAGGTGAGTTGGGGGCAAGAAGAGAGGTGAAGGGTAAGTGTTTCTTTCTGAGTTTTGTTTTAGAGTGCTGGGAATCGAACACAGAGCTTCCCAAACACTAAGCAGCCGCTCTACTACTGAGCTACACCTCCAAAGCCCAGGGGTGTGAATCTGCGATGGAAGAATTTCTGCCTTTCCTGATGAATGTGGAAGAGGGAGAAAAAAGGGGAAGGTGATGTTTTCAGTTAAGAAAAAGAAGTGTGTAATGCTATGTCAGTTTTGTTTCAATACTGAGGCACCCAGAGTCAAAATCTAGTTTAAACTAATGTTGGTTCAATAACAGTGATACAAGTGTGTTCGTGATACAATGGCAATAGTAACGAAACTGAGGAAATAAACCAAAAATTACAGGACAATTCTCTAAATCGTTTTAAGTATGTTCTGGCACCCAAAATAAGTTTATGATTATTTTCAGGGCCCAACTACCGACTTTGTACGATCATTCTGCAGGATGTGCACCCATCCTTAACCTCTGTTAAACAAACCACGCTAGTGACGTGGAGTGCTACAGTCAACTATTTCCCAAGATTGTGGGCCTGATGCTCAGTGACAGATGGAAACCAAAAAGCGACCACAAGCACCAAAGTCCCTGGTGAATTCCTCTGCAGCACCGTCCCAACAATCAAGACGCCAAGCAGTAGAGAGCAGAAGCGTGCGCGGCCGCTCCTTCCTCCGGCCGGTCCCGAACGGTCCCGCGGTCAAGTGGGTGGCGGCCAGCCCGGCAGGGAAGCCCAGCCCGGGCGCCGATGGAGAGGGGCTGAGCCCGCCGGGTGCCAGCGTCCCGCGGCCGCGCTCACCTTTGTTCGAGGAGCGCAGAGCCGACAGAGGAGGCCAGCGCGGGGCGTCCCCGCGCTCGGGGCGCTCCGGGCGCTCGAAGCAGACCGGACATCAGCCCCTCCCCCGAACAAAGGTTGGGAGTTGTGAGCGAGCGCGGGGGTCGCGGGGGCGTGCGCCACGGAGCACGCGAGTGTGCGTGTGCGCGGGAGTGGGGTGTGTGTGCGCGCGTGTGCGTGTGCGCGCAGGGGGAGGGGAGACGGTGCTCCGGCCCTTCTTACCTCTCGAAGATGAGCCGCACCATGAAGATGCAGAAGGCCAGGGGGAAGGCGAGGTAGAGGTCCTCAGCCTGCGGGAAGGTGGCTTCCTCCGTGTTCTTCAGGTCCGCCCAGGTGACATTGTGCGGAAGCCAAAACCTCTCGTTCCAGAACCAGGCTAAGATCCCTGCCATCTTGCTTTGGACACTGCTGCCCTGTGGCTCCCGAGGCCCGCCGAGCTATGCTCCGCGCAGGGCGCCGACCGGGGATGCGCGCCGGGCTGCCCCGGAGCCTGTGCCGCCGCTCGCGCCGGCCGCTGCCGCTTCCTCCGCGGCCGCTGCTCTCCAAGTCTCGCGGCGAAGCCCGGTTCTCTCCTCCCTCTGGCCGCGCTGAGAAAGGGGCCGCCTCGCCCGTCACATGGCAGCCCGGGCCGCTCGCCCTGATTGGCTCGAGCCCGCGTCAGGCAGCCCGGCACACGCGGCCAGCTCCGGGCGCCGGAGGGCAGGGCGCCGCCGCGATCCTGGGGCAGGGGCGGCCTCGCTCCGCGCGGCGCTACCGAGCCTGTCGGGCTCCGGCGTCGGGGACCTGGGATGCGCTCCGGAATTCCGCCCCAGCCCCCAAGTTCGTCCGCACATGCTCAGAATGCTGGCTTCTGCCCCACCGGAGTTTAAGCGCTCTCCTCCGCTTCCCGAGCGCCCAGGCAGCGGGGTGGGGACCCCGGCTGCGCCCCAGAACCAGCCTTGCACCAAGGGCGGACAGCAGAAGAAAAAAGAGGGCACAGAGGTCAAGGAGCAAAAACCTGGAGGGAAAAGATCGTCCAAAACTTGGACAGAGGGATGAAAATCGGGAACTAGGGTGGAGTGGTTTGGCAAAAGACTTCTGCCTTACCTCCAAGCCTGTCTCTCTCTGTCTTTGACCTTCCGACCTCTTTATCCTACTGCCTTCCATCCAACCAGCCACGTGGGGAGCAAAGCCCTTTATTTTAACTTATGAGGTGCTACAAGAAATTAGGCACTTAATTGCCAGTTATTACTATTTGATGACAGCAGTGATGATAATGAGAGCCTCCTTAACACAGCTGCTTCCCACTAACTAAAAGTGCTGCCGGACCTCATTCTGGCAGATTGTATTTGTCAGCTCTCCAGTTGCCGGACACAGTACTAGACACAGGCTCCCTCAGCAGGCAGCAAGGCAGGAACGTTGAGGCAGAAGGACACGGCAGAACGAAGCTGCTTTAGTTCGTGGCTTCCAGGGAGGAGAGCAGGGGCCTGGGGCCTGAAGAGGACAGACTAGGGGGCTGTATGCTGCGTAGTACCTAACATCATTATTTGTACCTTAAAAAAAAAAAAAAAACTTTGGGCATTAGGTGTGTGAGGCATAACTCCAGCGCTTCCCACACCATACATTTCTCCATTGATACAGGACCTAGCAGAAGATTAAGGGCCTTGTCTTGTGGACATAGTGCCAGGGGACACTCCGCTCGCTTTTCTCATTGTCAATTTTTTGCCTTGTTCTGCCAGGAAGTTCTACTGGACCTTTACAATGAGCAACACACACACACACACACAACGTTTGTTGATCCTTCCTCTCCCTCCACTTACCAACTTCTTTTCATTCGTTTACCCCAAAACTGTAAGAATGGCCCGTCTCCTGCCTGTAATTTCTATCTTCTGGTTGTCTTTTGAACCTTCATTGGCCCTTTGGCTGCTCCACGACGCTACTAAGGCTGCTCCTGGTCCAGCATCTCCGTGCTGCTGACACAAAAGCCAGGTCTGGCCTCAGTGCAGACCTCTTAGACTGGGTGACACACAACTGACATTTACTGCCCACACTTTGGAATCTGGAAAGTGAGATCAAGGTGCCAGCAGTTTCTCCCCATAAGGTAAGGGCTCTCTTCTTGATGCATGGATGGCTGTCTTCTTCCCATGCCAGAGCCGGGAGACAAAGCAAGTGTTCCTGTATCTTCCTACCAAAGCACCACACCCATTCATGAGGGCCTGCCCTCACAAACTTACTACTTCCCCAAATATCCTCCCTTTGATGTGCAGCTTTTCAACCTATGAATCTGGGGAGGACACAAACATTCAGTCCACTGCAGTTTTCAACCCCATTATCGGAAGTCTTTGGTCTTCCCTGGTGAGTGCCTTGTGAAACATTCTTGTCATGGCTTCCAGAAAGCACACTCTTCTGTTTTTCCCTCCTCCTTCACGGCCACTTCTGCTCAGGTTCATGTTGGTTGTTCTGCACCTTCCTGATGCCTACCAGCTGGGCAGGCGCAGAGGCAGCTTTTCGCCCACATGGCATTCCCATCTTTCTCATCTGTTTGGTGGTCTTCCCAGTCCTGAGGCTTTCACTTGCATCTGTACAGCCTCCCATGTCACACTGTGACCCCCATATTTCTATCTCCACCCATGAACTTTTCCCTGCACTTCAGTCTCCTGAATCCATTGTGAGCTCAACAACGCCACCACCTTGGGCTGGGGAGATAGCTCAGTGGGATAAGTGCCTGCCTGGCAGGTGCAAGGTCCTGAGTTGGATCCCCAGTACCAAAAAAAAAACAAAAAAACCACCACCACCTCGTGGCCAAATTACTAATTGCTCCAAAACCTCTCCCTTCTATAGTCTTCACTCTGACCAGAAATGTAGTCATTTTCCCTTTCTTTTTCTCCCCAACTCCTTATCTAATCATCACAAACCCTGTCAACATCATTTTTAAAACATGATCTCATCCTCTTCTGCTACCATCTGATCCACACCACCACTACTTCTCACTGAATCACCCCAAGAACCTCCAGCTGCCCAGTTTCTAGGTCTTTCCATCTGTTGTAGCCTAGTCTCAGCCCAAGTGATCCTATCACAGTATAAGTTACATTACTCCAGAATTCAAACACCTGCTCCTCCATCCTTCCCCAAGAGGAAGCCTAAGTGATTACAGTGTCCCAAGATACTTGGCTCCATCTCCTCTCTGACCTCATCGGGCTCTCTCCTCTCCCTCTGCTTTGGTTTCTGGCCTCCCTGTGCTTCCTGGAACACACAGCTATGCCTGAAAGCTTTTCTCTCTACTTGGAACTCTTTTCCCTCACATGTGCATGTGTTTTGTCTTTAATGTGATGGTGGACTCTTCTCTTGCCACCCTGGATGTCTACAACTCTCCTCAAAGCATTCTTCCTGATCACACTACATATGTTCTAGTTATTGTTTTCCTCCTCCACCCCCCCCCACACAAATGTAAGCTTGAAATGAGTGGATATATTTTTACCCCATTCCCTCCCCTGGACTTGGAACACAGAGACAACATGCAGTCGTGTCCCTCAGCTTATTTCAAAGCTGTGATCTTATTTCAAAGCTGTGGTCAGCGTAGTAACTCAGGGGCTGTGTTTCCTCTCTCTCTTTGTCTATCTCATTCACCTTGTCCCTTATTCCTGCTTCCCTCAAACTATGCCTCCCTGAAACCTTCTTTCTAGAAAAGCCCAAATAATAGAAAAGCAGAAGACAATCTGGGACACAGCAGTGGAAATGCAGCAATATTTTGAAAGATGGATTTCACTGAGCCATTGAAAGAGGTGTTAGTATTTATCTGGGATTCTTGCACAAGTTGCTTAGTTTCTAAGAGCATATCATTGTCCTCCTCTGTAAGCTGTGTAGCAGTAGTGCCTGTCTTGCCCCGGACTTGTCATGAAAGTCACAAGAGATAAGATAGGGAGAAAGGCTTATAAAGTCTGTGCCCATGTTTGAACAGCAAGCCTTTGGGGCTTTCAGTCTAGCATGCCTCCCTCAAGCAAATGCCCCTTCTAGCATCTTCATTCCAAATGGTTACTGCCAAAACCCAATACAGTGAATTATCATTCCATATTTGACCACACTTTATTGATCCAAGGAGTGATCCAACATAGCCATTGAAGTCCTCCTTTGGGTGCATTGGTCAGAAGAGAGCATTTCTATGGATATTTGGACTCAAAGATTTCACACCTTTCAAACGGTGGCCCCTAGACATCATGGTAAGTTGGAAAAAGCAGAGGCTACCCCAAGAGAGAATAAAACAGACCTGGACAGTTCAGTGAAAGCCAGAGACACAAGGTCCTGTTGGCATTTGAGCTCCAGGTTCTGCACAGTACCTGGGGGCTGACTGCCTTCCTGTGGCTAGCTTCCACAAGCCAGCATATCTTCATCTCCAATTCCCTTTTGGTTTGGGTGGCTGTTATTTTCATGTAGTGTATTCCCACTGTCCCAGATATTACGCAAGGGTACATGTCTACACCTCTGCTGAGCTCAGCTCAGACCCTAAGGAAGACTAATCACAAGAAGGACTTAGTACAGCACCCTTCCAAGGAAGCCACTTCACACCTGTGAAGAAGGCATCTAACTGTCCCCCCCATGACTACAACCTATGCACCAAGCAAATACAATGCCCGATAAGGAAATGAATTGTTATTTAATAAGTGGAAGAGACAAGAAGAGAGGAAAAATGAAAAAAAAAATCAGCAGCAGGAGAGTGTGCTACCACTTGCAGTAGGTGTTAAGAGAACATGATTTGGGCCCTGAAAGTGAAGTGGCGCATGAGAGTGTACCCACTTTTCCAGGACCTGGAAAATATCAGCAAAACTGAGCTTTATTTCTGTCAGGTTCACACCCACATCTCAGTTCTTCCACATACACTTGCATTCACCCTATAGGGAATCATCACTTGGATGCAGGAGGACAGCCAGAAATTTCGATGAATTTCCACTATGAGATGTATAACATCGTTGTACTTGTTCTATAAAAAGAAACCAAAATCAATCTGAGGAGCAGGTTGTGCTCACACAAAAAGCCAGATAGCAATATACACCAGCACCACTCGAGATGGCCCTAGACATTGGCTAAGTGCCCGTATACTCAGATAGCAAGGGTTTCCTGCTCAAAGGAGGAAATAGACATTCTGTTCTGAGGAGGTCAAGGAAACTTCAAAGAGGCAGAGCAGAAATGGAATCAGGCTATGAAGAATCAGTAAGATTTGAAAAGGCCTGGGCAGTGGTAAAAAGGAAGAAAGATCTGGGAAGGGCACTAATCAAACTGCTGATACACTGGACTACACACGCATGGCCTTAAGTGTCAGGCAGAAGGACACTCTTGTTTAGTGAGAAATTTAATGCTGATTGTAGCGCAGAAGCAATTCTGTAATACCATGCCTGGTACACAACATATGCAACTATTGTGGATTTAAATTCTCTCTCTCTCTCAGGAGAGAGAGAGAGAGAGAGAGAGAGAGAGAGAGAGAGAGAGAGAGAGATTCAAACTAACTTGTTTATTGCTCAAAACATAGGGTGGTGCTAAGGGTGAGCATTTAATTTAAAGAAATTAATTTTAGGTGAGGTGTATTTTTTGCTTTTGGTACCCAAGGATGCACCCCATGGCTTCCAGCTTATTATACAAGTGTTCTACTGCTGAGTGTTCTACTGCTGAGTTAAATCCCCAGCCCCATTGGTGGTGCTATTTTGGTTTTTTGGTGGTTTTTGTTGTTGTTGTTTTGTTTTGTTTTGTTTTTTTGTATCAGGGATTGAACTCAGGACCTTTGCACTTGCCAGGCAGATAGATACTTCTACTGCTATCTTTCCAGCCTGAAACTATTAATTTTAAAGGATCCTGGTTTTCACTGGGAATAATAAGGAAATCCTGCAGAATCTTATTTCTGTAGTTATTCTTCACAAATATAAAACCTTCTGGCTGTGGTTGTCAAACACATCATAAATGTACACTCCTTTTTTGCTGACCCATTACTGGTCTTGCACTTTCGTTTATGTGTCTATGAGTATATGAGGTAGGGGCCCAAGGGAGTGGTTCAGGCAGGACACCCATGAGATTCCCCCCCCCCCCCCCGTGTGCAGCTCTCCCACAGCAGTGCAAGAAACAGCCTCTCCAGCCACCTGGAGAAAATAAAAAAATTATTTAGCTCACAGCTTTGGGGTCAGTCTGAGCTACAGTACAAAACCTAAACAGGACTGTTGAATCCCATTATTTGCTGGAAGCTCTCCAGCAGGGCTTGCTCCCTCCCTCCCATATTCAGTCTTTTTTACAACCATGTCAGCTATTAAAGATCTTTCTCCTCCCTCCTCTTCCCTGACAGCTCCTACCTCTGAAAGAAAAAGAAAGCCTTCTCTGAGATAGACAACCATCAATTAGTCTGATATTCCGAGCTAAGCCAAATCACTGGCTGCATTTTCTATTGTCTCTGCTACAATCAAAATCTGTTTGAATGTTAATTTTCCCCTTGAATCGTTAACCCACGAATATTGCTTCAGAATCCCATTAAAATTTTTAACACACTGATGTGTGAAACTAGCCAAGAAAAGTAAAAAATAACCAGATTATTTGACTTTGGGTTGTCCAGGTAGGGATTAAGTTCACTTAATTATGTTACAGCTTCTAGCCCACCTATATGCATGCATATGTGACTAGCATTTAGCAAACAGGACATCTGATTTATTAGCCAGAAATTCTGATTTCTCTTTTCACTGTGCAAATTAGAGAAACAAAAAGCTCAACTGATCATCCATCTAATTTTGAGTAAATAACTTAAATTATTGCTCAAAATTAGTGACTTTATACAGAAACATAGGATTTCAGGGCTGGGAGGAAGCTATGGTGCCAATGACTATAATTCACCCTCAGTGATCATTCATACTCTGGTTAAACATCTCCAGCAACAGAGAGTTCACTACTTAACAAATTGATCCATTCCATTTTGGCACCCGTAAAACTACTAGAAAATCTTTAATGAAGATATGTTCTTAAGAAGCCTAGAAAAAAATCCCTTGCATGTTCACCTATATAAAGTGAAGATAGTATTTCTATGTTGCCTCACTGAGCCTAGCACTCAGGTCAAGATTTGGGTCTCGTCACATGTCACCTTGAACAACACACATTAAAGGATTCAGGAATATCTGAGTGATATTCTGCGTCATCCAGGAGCACTGTGTATCTGTGATGACAACACAAACAAAAAATAACCTCCCTGCAGAGTGATCAGCCACTTGCCTTACGACCTATGGAGATATCTATGTGCCTTTCAAATTAGGGCTTGCCAGGGAGATGGCTCAGTAGAGTAAGAGCTTCCCTGGCAAGAGCAAGGGCCTGAGTTCAATCCCTGGTTCCGGAAAAACAACAACAACAACAACAACAAAACCAAATTAGAGGTAAAAGGAGTGGCCCAATATCCTTGAAAAAAATTCACTAACCAGGTTTCATGAAAATCATCTGTCATTTGTGTAGATAACAGACAAAAAAAATTGAAGCTCTTGAAGTTTAAATCATGACGTTAATGATTTTAGTGCATGAGATAGCCTGATTTTCTTCTAAGTGTGAAGACAAGCAGAGAACAGAGAGGCTGCACTAAAGGTGGGAGGTAGGTGCTTATCTCAATGCATTCATTATCTGAGGCACTAGCAATTCACATTCATTTCACAGCAAGGTTAGAAGTTACCGTCAGCCACAGACCTGTGGAATTACTTGAGAAGAATTACAGCTACAAATGTCAAATCTACCAATGCCAAGAATGTGCCAGGTTCTAAAAGGTAGGAATTTTAAACTGAAATAATTTTAAGAGCCAGACAAGTTAACAAAAAAAAAGAAAGAAAGAAAGAAAGAAAAGAAAAGAAAAGAAAAGAAAAGAAAAGAAAAGAAAAGAAAAGAAAGAACAGAACAGGCCAGGGAAAAGAAAATAGAGTGAGCTAAAGATTATAAAGGCACTCAATTTCTCTTCCTCTGCTTCCTCCTTTCTGTATTTCATTGTTGAAAATACTATCCCAACACCAGGCAGAGTGGTTTATGCCTGGCAATTCACACATGCCAGCTACTCTAAAGGATCACAAATTCAAGGCCAGCCTGGGCAACTTAACAAGACTCAGTTTCAAAATAAAACGGACTAAAGGGAGCCAGACAAGTAGCTCAGCAGACTAAAGCACCTGCTTAGGCAGACACAGAGGCCAGGTTCAATCTCTGGCCTGCCATGCCAGCTCTGCTCCCAGGGGCACATTGAGAATGTGACTGACACTAGGCGTGGTGGTGCACACCTATAATCCCAGCACTTGGGGGCTGAAAACAGGATCACTATGAGTCCGATCTGTGTAGTGCGACCCTGTACACACCGTAGACCCTGTCCTAAATACGGGGGGTGGGGGGAAAGCACTAAGGATGTGAACTCAGGAAGCACATGATTTAGCAGGAGGGTAGCCTGGGGTTCAATCCAGTACTGAGAGAAGGGGAAAAAAACACTACAATGACAGGGAAGTCAAACAGATCTGTTGGGCAGTGTTTGCAGTCTCCAGCCACTTCCTTCTCTGCCCTTAGAGGACTTTTTTCATTTAGGTGCCCACGTTGTCAAAGAACTATCTTTTGATTTTTTTAGAGAATGGAATCTATACAGAGAAATAACAATCAGAACGGTGAGGGATATGTACATGGGGCATTTAGTGTCCAAGACTTGCTATGAGCACCAGCTTTGGAGGTCAATTTTATATACATAGCGAATATATTTTGCAGCTTTGGCAGTAATAATCTATTTTTTCATACTATTTTTTTCACAGTATTTTTTGTTACTTCTTGAAGGTTCAACCTCTTTGAAACCTCAGGATTTTACATGCACAAAGGGAGTAGTACTACCTACCACATGAGATTAAAGCAGGATTGAATGAGAGGGTACACAGTGTCTGATGTTTAGGTGCAGGCAGTTGTTATTTTTTGTTTGTAATATTATTATTAGGTATTGGGGCCACATAGCTAAACCTCCTTACTGCAGGGAAGGGAGACGCAGACCTTGTTGAGATGATTTGTCTTTCAGTCGCCATGGAACCAAAGGCCCTCAGGACAAAGGAAGGGACAGAGAACAGGAACGGGGGGGGGGGGGCAGCTTCAGATGGCTGTGCACCTGGCATGTGATTCATCATGATGCCAGAGCTGCCATAAACATCTTTAACATAGTGCTGGGCATGACAGTACAAGCTTATGACCCGGCACTCGGGAGGCAGAGGCTGAGAAATCTAAAATTGAAGCCCAGCAGGGAGGTTTATCGACTATCTCAAACCTAAAGAAAAGAAGAGGCAGTGCAAAAGGCCCTGCATTCAATTTCTAGAGACATACATACACACACACACACACACACACACACACACACACTGTTTATAACCAGTGACATTTTGTGGAATCTTATAAAGATACTTTGTTTTGATTGAAATACCAACAAGCAAGTCAGCATCTAAGAGGAAGAAAACTTAACAGTTTATGGAAATAGATTGTGAGTTTCCAGAGGCAGAGGAACAGGTGAAATCCACAGAGACACGTGTACTTCAGGACCCTGGGGACCCTGGAGGATGCAGAAATGAAAAGGTGCTCAGAGATCACACATGCCCTGAGCTGGGAGGGCTGTGGGGTGCGGGTTAGCTTGATTTGAGTAAATCCAGAGGTCCACTGGCCCAAACCCCTGGAAGGCCAACTTCATCCTCTGAGAAGCAAGGTTTAAAGCTGGCCGAGGGGAATGCACAGCTCCGTCAGGCAGTGATCTTCCTTGTCATCACAGGAGTGCTCAGGCCCCCGGGGAACTTTCATCCTGAATGCTGTTGAGGTTGATCTTGTTCTTCAGTGTCATCCTAAGGGCACTTTTCTCATCCTCAGACACTTTGCATTAACCATCTCAATTGGTAAGAAGGAAAGCCTAAAAGAAAAAGAACATATGCACAGAAGTGTGGTACCCAAGATGCAAGAAGCCCCACAAAGGTACATGGATCATGATTATTGATCCATCATCTGATGGCAACTGCAATTGATCATTCTGATGAGACTGAAATTGTTTTTAAAAGTGTGGTATACCTTCAAATGATGTAATCGTATCAGTGAACTAATCAATTCAAGGGCCATATGGATCTTCAAATTTTTTTTTCAGATTTTGTTCTTTATGGGTGCATGTCTGTTGTACGTAAGGATCGGCTCCTCGTGGAGAGCTGGTACAGGCGCACATCTCCGTTCTCTTCTCACCCCTCCCCCAGGTTCCCTCCCTGCTTCTTCCATTTCTCAGTCCCCCTCCCTTTTGCAAAAGAGAAGCCATGTGTTAGTTAAGTGCATGTGCCTGACTTATGTCACGTAACATTATGGTCCCCCAGTGCATTCATTTTCCTAGAGATGACTCCAGTTTATCCTTCTTCCTGGGGGAGCAGTGCTCCATTTTGGGTAAATACCACCTTTTCTTTATGCATCCATCTACTAGCTATTGTGGATTGTACTGCTATAGGCACAGGTATGCATAGGACACTATAATATGATGTCTTTCACTCCTCTGGGAAATGGGTCTTCAGGTAATTTCAATTTCTTTTAACATATTTTTGTATCTTTACAGAATGCCTCATATTTTTAAGTAGACAACACAGGAAAGAACTTAGATGAGGGAAGATAAGAAATATCTGTATCAGCCAAAATATGGTCTGTTGTACTATGGTAGTGAAAAAGCTTACAGTGGCCTGATGTAAGAACAATTATTTCCCATTCAAACTCACTGTCCTAGGTTGACCAGCAGGGGCCTCTTTTAAATAAGAGATTGCAAGGGGCACATCTTCTGTCTCTATACATGCTTCTTGATTATCACCACGGGGGGGGGGGGAAGGCATGATAGCCACCTACTGGTGCTCATAGCTTCTACCCAGAAGTGACATTGCTACTAATACCTTATAAGCCAAAGAAATCCAGGCCAGACTTCAAAGTGGGGCAGGGCATAAACCGCTTCTTTCTACAGACCAGCAGAAAATCTTCTTGTCTTCTCTTTTCAATTTTTTTTTCCTTTTTATCTCTCCTTAATCTCTTAGAAGTTTTTTTCTTTATTCTTCCAATTTTGCATGCATATATCTGGTAACCTGAACAACTAACTTGAAGATAACACTATACAATACAACATATACTGTCAAGTTCATATTATTTCATTTAGTGAAATTCCACATCATTTGTAATTTTTTCTGTTTTAATTACTATCTTGTATTCTCTTTAAAAAATTAAGAAATCCAAGTGGGACATGGACATTCTAGTCAACCACTGGGAAATCTCCGCTTAAACTTATTTGTGTCTTGACATTGTGGCTAACAGTGAACACTGTAGTCTCATGGTTGAAAGCATGGTTTCTCAATTCACATGCCTTATTTTGAGGGAAGGACTACTCTTCACAGGTTGTGTGACTACTGAATATAACATCCTCTGCTCCCACTAAAGACGTGCGGGGAAAATATCCCCTACCTCAGAGCAGGGTTCAGAGTTTCCAATGAGGTAATGAATGTAAAGCACATGTAATAGCACCTGGAACGTGACCAGTGCTCCATACAAAGTAGTTTCAATTATTTTGCTAGTGTCAAAGAGAAGAAAAAAAAAAAAAGACACAGAAGAGAGGAAAGAATTTCCTCTACCTGCAGTTCCTATACCACAGCACTCTTGGAGTTCATCCACTCAACACGTATTTGTGAAGCCTGATGCTCAGTGGCAAACCTATGTTTGGAGGCAAAAGAAATACATTGCGTGCTGTTTGGGAGCTCACAATCCAACAGGAAGTACATAAGGGTATGACTGGCTCAGGCAAATCCGAGAAGGCCTCTTCCAGTACCTTGTGTATTTCATGCTTACGTCAACTTGCCATCCAAGTGTCTGTCTCTGGACTCCTGATTGTTTGTATGGTCATATTAAATATTCGCTGTGGCCTCCCAGAACTTGTACTGCCTGTTGTCCCTAGATATCAGCAGGATTGTTTGTAAGCTCCACCCTCAGCAGTAGCACTTGCACATCAGGCCCTGTTCTGCTGCTGCTCAGAACCTCTGGTAATATAGACAATGCACCAATACTTGGAGACCTCCTCTGTCCTAAATTTCACCTTTTTAGAGGGAAGAGGTAAAGGGGGATGAAGAATACATGGATAAAGAAAGGAAAAGGCAGGCAGTGATTAAGGCCAGACAAGATGATGCTCAAAAAGAATAAAACAAAAAAATGTTTCAACCTAAACTGGATGACTTTGTGCTTTCCCCCATACCAAGTCTTGAAATGTTGCTCACTGAATACTGCAAGGTACCGTTGAGAAAAAACATCACATAGTTAGGGTGACAGCACCCCATCCCTAGCACTTTGAACATTATTCTACAAGTTACTGGCTTCCCTCCCTAGTAGCCTGAACATAATTCAGTACTATATTAAATAGTGGAAAATTAGAAATCAGAACACTCCCTATACTATCTGAAAACTGGTGAAAGACCAAGTGACTCTATTCCTCCTTTCCCTCATCAGTTGGAGTTCAAGTTCATTCTCGTATTTGCGTCCAACAAAGAGAGCAGAATCGCAAAAGTAACCTTCCCTTACAATGATTTTTCATCATTAATTTTGCCTTCACAAGTGCATTGAAGGCAAGTGTTTAGGTGCAAGTCTAAAATAATGCATAAAAGAAAAAAAAGAATAAAATAAAATAATAATTACCTGGAAATCATTAATATATATTAATCTCTATGTGCTCATATTTAGAAAGTACAAATAACTTTTAAAGTCTTTCTCTTAAAATAAATCTATACATAACCAAATAGATAAACTAATTTCCATTGTTAAGTTCACTGCAGCATAGTTGCTTAGGCAAGAGAGCTGGATTGTAAATATCCTAAAGAACTAACTGATCTCATTTAATTGAAACTGAGACCGATAAACCATAATTCCTCCCACTGCCCTAATTGCATGCAATATTGTAAGTGATCAACTTCACTTGATAGATGCGTCTAGGCTCAGAAGTTTCTATTCGTCTTGAATTTTTATGATCTCTAAATTCACTTAAACTTTAAAATGCAATTAAAATACAGCATAATCAGTATTTAGGAAAAACAAGTATTCAAAAATGTGCACAGATGTAGGTTATTAGAAGATTTAGGCACTCTAAATTCACCAGCTATATATTTTTCAGAAGATCTCCCCAGAGAGTGTTACAAAATTATTAACAAAATCCAAAGGCCCGGGAATTTTTTAAAGATTTGTGAATAATTTGGCTTAAAAGATTTTTGTAGTCTTCATTTGCATTGTAAAAGTGACTTCAGATTTAAGTTTAGGAAGAATTTTAGAAGCTTTGACATGGCATGTTGCCATAAAAAATGTTTTCCCTGTGGGGAAACAAAACTCAAGTGTGCTAATTATGAGAGTTTAATATGCCTCAAAATTAATTCTTTGTTACCTGCAGTGTTTTAATTATTCCCTTATGGGAAACTCAGAAATGCCCTGTATCTCTAAGTAGCAGTTGGCCACTCATTGACACTGAGTCACCAAGCACTCTGGAAGGGTTTCATACATTTACTGGTTACAGAAGGGCAGCCACAGACAGAGATGCTATGTGAACAATAAGACAAATTTCCACTGGGGATTTACAAAATCATTTTCATTGGTACCATCATAGATCAAATAAAAGAACCACCAAGAAAAAGTATGACTGCTATGGTTCTGATCTAGAATGGCCCCTGAAGGCCCATGTGTGGAAGGCTCAGTCCCCAGCTTGGCACTAGAGGTTGCAGGAAGACCTTTAAGAAACAGGGCTGAGTAGGAGGTCTGCACTGGGGGCTGCCCTTGGTGGGAATAGGGATTCCAGCCTTGCCTTGTTCCTCTCTCCTTCACTTCCCAGTCACGAGATGAGTGGTTTTGCTCCACCAAGGGCTCTGGCCATGATGAACCCTCAAAGGCCCAAAAGCAATGGACTGAAGTCTCTAAAATTGTGAGCCCCAATCTGTTGTCTTTATAAGTTAAGCATGGAGGGCTGGCAAAATAGCTCAGCGGATTAAAGCACCTGCAAGCAGGCACAGGGGCTAGGGATTCAATCCCTGGGCCTGCCATGCCAACCCTGCCCCTGGGGCATGCTGAGACAGCAATTGATACTGAGTGTGGTGGTGCTTGCCTGTAATCCCAGCTCTTGGGAGGCTGTAAACAGGAGGACCACTATGAGTCCAATCTAGTAGTGAGAACCTGAACACCCTGTAGGCCCTTCCCTAAAAAATAGAAAAAAAAAAATTTAAGCATCCTTGGCATCTTGCGTAGTAACAGAAAACTGGCTATCATGATGACAAAAGTGCAGGAAGGGGGCCAGGCATGTAGTACAGTGCTATACCACTTGCCTCACCCATGTCAAGCTCTAGATTCAGTCAGATCACCAACACCAGGAAATAAGCAAATATAGGAAAATGAAGGCAGGGATGGGCTGTAATTAACTGCAGTTTGTGCTCTAAAGCTTCAGCCATAGGAGCAGTCAGCTAACCACTGACACTGCCCACTGGTAAGTAGCTAGGGCAATAAAAAACAAATATCCTCAGAGGATATCAGCTGAACTTACAGCTAATGAACCAGGTATGAAATTGTTTATCTAGTGATGGTGACTGTTATTCATGAAACTATTGTTCCTTCTGGAATCTTTCTGGAGTCAAGTTCCTCCATGTGACTCTAAGCAGTGGACACACAGCCTGAGCTCAAACGTCACTTCCTTTAAGAGGCAACTCTGACTGCACTCTCAGGTTGCTACCTGATTTCGCTATCAAATCCCTCCATGCCATGGTCTTCATGTGGCTCCTGACATCTCCTAGATTTGCTTATCTGCTACTTTGCTTCCTTCTTCCCACCAAGAGCACATGGGCACTGGTTAGGGAGGGCCCTGGCCATTTTAGTCACTCTTATACGTCATGGCTTGTACTGTCCTGGGTACATGGTGGCTGCCAGCTGACTCATTTTGAATGAGTGAAATGAATATTTTTTTAAATGTCAAAGTTTATCAAAAAGGATATATTCTGGAACTTGATCCAAGTGTGTGGGAGTGGAGGCGATGGGTGTTTAATTAGAATAGTCGAACGGACCCAAAATCCCATGTGCACACACACGAAGTTTCACCTCAGGTGAGTGTAACCAGAATCAGCCAGGTGGAGTCCAAGCCAATTGTCTGGCAAGTTCCTCACAGCATGTTCACTGTCCTTCATCCTCCTGGTGTCTTCAGGAATGCTTTAAGAACAAGAAAATGCTAACAAATGCTTCAGGGAAGATGGGCAGCTCAGGGCTAAAATAGGACCCAAAGTGGGTGGGCTTAAGTACTGATGCATAATTCATGATAATGCACTCCCAGCCTCCAATCTAGAGGCTATTTTCTTCTACGGCTGAAACAGAGGAAACACACTGAGGCATTCCCTTAGCTTTGCTACAAAACTACAAAGTTGGCCATTTCAAGAAACTTCCTTTTTTCTAAGACAGGGTCTTACTATGTAGTTCAGGCCAGCCTTGAGCTCACTTTGGAGCCCAGGCTGGGATTCCCTGGCCTCAGCCTCCCCTGTGCTGAGATTACAGGGGTGCACTAACCACACCTGACAGAAATTTCTTTTTCTTCTTTTTCTCTTTCTTTCTTTCTTTCTTTCTTTCTTTCTTTCTTTCTTTCTTTCTTTCTTTCTTTCTTTCTTTCTTTCTTTCTTTTTTGTGGTACCAGGGATTGAACTCAGGATGTTGTGTTTGCCAGGCAAGCACTTATTCTACTGAGCTATCTCCCCGGCCCAGAAATTTCTTAAATTAACATTATTGCACACAAATATACTGCAGTATGTACAATGTGCCCTCAAAACACAGGATCTGTCTAAAAGGATGATCTGTAGAGCACAATGGGGGACATAACTTTGGATGCATGCCAAAGGCTGACAAGGATAATGTCTTCTTTCACTAGACCACTCAGTGAGTCTCTAAGCGTCTGTAGGACTGATTGCATTTTGACCTATATTTGAAAAGTCAAAGGTCTGCATTTGAGGCCCTTCGTGAACCTAGAACGTGTTGATGAACTCTGAGCAAGTCTCGACATTGGCCCAAGGCCTGTCTGTCTTGACATGTGGAAGCCATATCTGTACTTCTGCTAACTTTGCTTGGACCACAGAGTTAAGGAATTTACCCCCTGGCTGGGTGAACAGTTTGCCTGGGTGTGCATGATACTTCTTTCTGTGTGTGTGTGTGTGTGTGTGTGTGTGTGTGTGTGTGTTTTAACATATTTGGTTGTTGCAGGGTCTCACTATGCAGCTGGGATTACAGGTGTGAGCCACTACGCCCTGGACTCTGGACTCTGGCTGATTCAGCCTACCCTGGAGGTGGGACTGGCACAGCATGTGGTAGGGGGATTGAACCAGGATCTCTGTGCTTGCCTAAGCTTGCCTAAGCAGGTGCTTTAGTCTCTGAGCTATCTCACCGGCCCCTCCTTCCTATGCTTTTGATTCCCCTGTAGTTCAATCACTATTTCAACCAGTGGACTAACATTCAAACTGCAGGCAAGAGCTACTGGTCACCTGAGGGGAACCCCAGTTGTCCATGTGGAATAAGACCATTTATGAACTAGTCGATTTGAAAAAAGAACCTTTCTTGGAGGCAAGAGGCCTGCCGTATGTTATCAGCAGATCTGAGCATGCTTTCTCTCTCGCCACTCAGGTAGCACAAGATGAAGAGATAAAGAGATCATATGGCCACGCTAGGTGTCGCCCAGACTCCAATCCATTCTCTGAACTGCTAAGGTCCACTCTCACAGATCTATAGGACAAACACCACTTCTCGCTCACACATTGTTCAGAAAAACTTCCTTCAGACTTTGCACTGAGTTACATCCTCAGCCCCCCGCCACCTTTAAAAAGTTTTCTTCTTTGGCCAAGGATATAGCTCAGTGGCATAAGAACCTGCGGGGCAAGCACTAGGTCCTGAGTTTGATCCCCAGTTACCCCCTACACACACTTCCCTACTGCCTCAGCAGAGTCTAAATTGCTAAATTGCCAGGATTGGGCTCTAATTTGTAATTCTTTTGCATAAGTTTCAAATAATAGGAATTTGTTTCAAAGTTTCAGGACTAAAAACAAAAAGATGAGAGGCTGGAGGTTTAGGTCAGTGGTAGAGCCCATGCCTCGCCTGCACAAACCCTGACTTCCATCTCCAGGGTCCCAGATAGATTGATAGACGACAGACAGACAGAAAGACAGAAAGACAGAAAGACAGAAAGACAGAAAGACAGACAGACAGACAGACAGACAGACAGACAGACAGACAACAGATAATGCTATTAGAGCTGTGGGGCAGGCTATGACCACCAAATAACCCTCCCAGTGGCTCCTTCAGACTTTGGAGGGTTTGCTCTCCTCCCACACACATTCTTCCCCTGATGAATCTTTGTCCTCTCCGGAAATGACTGCCAAGAGGCAGCCTTCAGCTCTGGCTGAGAATTTCAGCACGCTTCTCAGCCTTCTTTCACTCCCTGCACCATTGACAAATATCTCAGTAATCAGAGAGCCACCCGAAAGACAATGCCATCAAAATCCACCTCAAAGAAACAAAATAGAACCCTAAGGGGGAAAACTGAGTTTTCCATGGATTTCTGCCCAGGAATTGGGGCCCTTCCTTTGGCTCACTTGGGAGGTGGATCCGAAAGACTCGGCCATCTGAGCAGTGGCCGGAGCTGCCTGGTATCTGAGGTACTATGGTGTAATTCTGCTTCTCTGCTGCCTGACTCTCCCCTTCTCCAGATCTCTAGGAAGGCCCTAGAGCCCTCACAATGGGCTTCGCATCTCTCCTCTGATCCCTCTTCCAAGACAGTCACAACTGTGGGCTCCACCCACCTCCTGAGGACCCAAGTTTCCTCTCTCTACACTGTGCTTTGTAACAGCCCCTCCCCACAAGTTCCTCCTGTTCTGGATACCTTTCCCTCCCCTTTCACCTCCATCAAAATTGTATTTGTAAGCTAAGTTAAATCTCAAAAATCGCCCTCTGCAATTGTTTGTAGATCAGAATTGGGAGCAATTCCTCCCTAGCTGGTGTCAGCTGAGGCCCTAAGAGCCTTCCTAGCAGGCCTGGTGTCTTCTTCATTAAGTCACTGCTCTGCCCAGTTTACTGCGGTCATCCCAGAGGTAGCACAGGTTTGTGTACACAGTGAGGGGTCACTAACGTGGTGGCATCTGGAAAACAACACCTAATAGTTTAAGGTAGGAGACAGTTGACAAGAACAGTGTGAAAGCTCAGAAGTGTGTTAGTTAGCTTTCTGTCACTGTGCCCAGATACCTGAGATAATTAACTTACACTTTTAATTTTTGCAGTGCTTCGCTAGGAATGGAAACTAGGGCCTCGTGCTTGCTAGGCGGGCGCTGTGCCGCTCAGCTGCATTCCCAGACTCAGATCATCAACTCAGAAAGGAGGCAATAGCGATCCTGCCTCACAGTTCGGGGCTTTCAGGTTGTGGTTGGCCGACTCGCTTGCTTCTGCACCTGTAATCAAGCAGATCAGTGTGGTCGGGAGCAGGTCGGAGAGCACAGTCGCTCGTCTCGTGGGGCCATGCAGCAGCAAGAAAGGCAAAAGCTGGGCCTGGCGGCTTAGGCCCTTTGGGAGGCAGAGGCAGGAGGATCACAGATTTGAGCTCAGCTCCAGCAACTTAGTGATTTAGTAAGAACTTGTCTCAAAATAAGACCTAAAAAAATAGCAAATAGAACTAAGGATGTAGCTCCGCTGAGACCTCTGGGCTTGCACAAAAAATGACTCCACCGCTGCCCCCTCCCGTGCCTTCTCCTTTTCCCTTTTCCTCCTCCCTTGTTTCTGCTGCCAAGTGTTATCCTAACACCCTCAGGGAAAGGCCAGCTGTGGCAGGGGAAGCCCCAGGTGCCCCACTCTGCCAGCTCCCATCCCTGGGCTCTGTTCAGGGAAGATTTCTGCTCACAGTGTGTTCTGACGCTGTCAACAAACCCTGCCTTGAAATCTTGATGGAGTAAAGTGGCCCTTTGGGGAACATTTTTTGAGCTTTAAGCAATACCCAAAAAGAGAGTTTCATTTTGCATGAGCCCCTCTTTTGTTTTGGGAAGACTCTCTAATATATATAAGGGTCCACCCTCTGTTTTGGTGGAGAATGTGAGAAGGCCAATAATCAGAAGACCCATGCTGATCCCCAGAAGCCAAAAATTATGTTCAGTATGTAGATTATTGTTTTATTGAACTGAACACTATTCTGTACACTTATGTTTTTCTTTTTTCTCTTCTCTCTCTCTCTCTCTCTCTCTCTCTCTCTCTCTCTCTCTCTCTCTCTGTCTTTTTGAGATAGGGTTTCACTATTCAGTTCAGGTTTGGCTTGAACTCATTTTTTATTTTTTTATTTATTTACTTATTGTGGTACCTGGAGATTGAGCTCATGACCTTGTGCTTGCCAGGCAAGCACTTATTCTACTGAGCTATCTCCCCAGCTCTGACTTGAGCTCATTTTGTAGCCCAGACTGGCCTCACTCCTGCAGGGATCCTCCTGCCTCAGCATACCCAGTGCTGGGATTACAGGTGTGCACTGCCACTCCTGGCTATGCCTTTTTTTCCCCAAAGGAAAATGATAAATGTTCCAAAGCCTTGAAGGAGTGAGTTTGGAGACCCAGCTGAATTATGGCTCACCCTAGAAAGCATGGGAGAGGGCTTGCTCCTGTCTCTGCGTAGAACCATCTCTCTGGCTCTCCCAACCTCTGAGAAAGTGAAAATGGAGCTCCTTTGTTACAAAGTTCTCAGAAGTCCCAAGATGGGCTGACAAAGCAAAGAAAGGGTAACTGTCCCAGCAGGCAGCTTGTGGGTGTGGGAGACACACCGCTTTAGGAACTAGAGAATAGGAAAGAAAGTGAAACAGTTTGAGTCAGTGAAGTCAAGAGCTTGAATTACTAAAGGACTCAGCTCTTGTAATTTGGTATTAAAAATTATTACAATCTCATACTATCCCTTCCACTCCACATCTCTGAAGTCTGTGGCACAGTTTTTATCATGGAAATTGAAATATATTATCTTAAACTTGAAGTAGATAATGTTATGTAGTAGTTTTTAAAATGAGAAATGGACCCTGAACACCAGTAGGTTTCTCTGTTAATTTTTCTTTATATTAAGCTCACGATCATAGGCAACTTATCTATCCTTTTTAAACCTCTAATTTTTCTTGTGTAAAATATAGGTTCTGGCCAACTGACTTTTCTAAAAGAGGGCTGCCCTGATCTCACACACACACACACACACACACACACACACACACACGCACGCACATGTACACCCACACACACAAAGCAGTTACTAAGCAAAACTCTGAGCTGAATGAGGGATCTCAATAGATGCTTTTTCTGGTTCTTCTAATGGATAATCAGGAGAAAGATTTTTGTTTGTTTGTTTGTTTTTCAGAACCAGAGATTGAACTCAGGCCCTTGCACTTGCCAGGCAAGTGCTTATTCTATTGAGCTATCTCCCCAGCCCCTAAAATGTTATTATTATCATTATTTTTTTTTCAGTACCAGAGATCCAACTCATGACCATGGGCTCTCCAGGCAGGCGCTTAGGCAGCTGAGCTATCTCTCTGCCCCCTCCCAGGAGACAGAGATATTGAAATGCTCAAGAAACTGACTTTAAAACCATTGGTCTGTTTGATTTGTGCTTAGAATGGTAATTATAGTCTACCTATACTCTTTTTATTTCTCTAGAAGACACACCTTGTAAAACCCCTGCAGCTAGAACCTCAGACTGGAAGAAATAATATATGTGTAGGGACCACTATCATATCCAGGTCCCTTGGAACTGCTAGCCCACCATCCTGTGCCAAATCCTTGTCTAAGAGAAGCTAGCTTCTGGGAGATGTTACAATTATCTCTCTAGTCAATTACCCTCCCCATAACCTATCTCATGCTGATCTAATATTAGTTTCTTGGAATAGTGCAGGGAGGTATCAGATGTCATAAAGCCCTCTGTAAAGCCAGACAGCTTTAATGGGAACTTGGGGACACGCCAGGCCTGTCTCGCAGCACCAAGGAAATTGCAACTCTATCATCTTCAATTTGAATTCGCTTGAGTTTCCAGAGCCAACCATAATTTTGATGTAGGTAGACGGAAGCAAGCGATAGAATATTTTCCTTTGGTTCCCAGTGCCCAAGGCTTTCAATAGGAAAAACAAAGACAGGGGCTCGTTTTTACACCTAAGCTTTTTCCTTCCAAGGTACAAAAATGATATAAAATATGATGGTCAGTCATGAAATAAAGACAGTAAAAGTAATGGAGAAATATATCTTTGTCTCCCCTCCATTGATAAGTTCTCTGCTCCTCCTTCTCTTTGTTGTTGTCCTCTTCCTCCTCCTCCTCCTCTTCCTCTTTTTAGGTGTTATGACACCAAATTGCCAGGGTGGCCTCAGACTCACAATCCTCCTGCCACAGCCTCCAGAGCAGCTGGGATTACAGGCCTGCTCCACCATGCCTTGCTCCGAAGCAATTACTACATAAGAAACTATGCAAGAGACACGCAAGACTTAAAACCTCTGGCACTTTGGCTGAAGAGCTGGTTGTTGGGTTCAAGGGCATTTTAATATTCTCAAGTCATCCTCTAACCCTGTTAATATCCCAGAGACCAGTATAATGAGACCCTACAGATTGGATACTTTTTCTTTTTCTAGAACTGTACTATTTTCTTTTCTTTCTTTCTTTCTTTCTTTCTTTCTTTCTTTCTTTCTTTCTTTCTTTCTTTCTTTCTTTTTCCTATGTATTTAGTACAGGGATTAAGGGTCTCATTATGTAGATCAGACTCATAGTGATCCTCCAGTTTTCAGCCTCCCAAGCACTGGGGTTACAGGCATGTGCCACCATGCCCAGTCTCAATAGCCACCTCAGCGCACCCCCGGGGGGCGGGACTGACATGGCACACCAGGGATCAAACCCCGGTCCCTTAGTCTGCCTAAGTAGGTGCTTTAATCCACTGAGCTATCTGGCCAGCCCCCACTGTACTGATTTCTAACCAGAGCCACTGACTTATCACCCAAAGGCAACGCCTTGGCCTTTCCCAGCATGCTCTCTTGCAATTGGCTGAGGTTCCCTCTGCATGTGCATACCTGAAGCTGCTCACCCTTAGGACAGCACAGGAATGCCCTCCTCTTTTGCCCGCTTGCCATGCCTCTCCCTGTCTGTCTCAGCCACCACACAGGAAGCATTTTCCCACTCTGTCCTAAACTGTCCTAGCAAAGCTACCAAATAGAAATTCCTTAAGTCACATAGGTAATTTTAAATGTTCTACTAACTACATACAACAAGTAAAAAGAAACAAGTAAACTCTGCTAAATCCAAATGTATGAAAACTAGTATCACATTAGCATGTAAGCAATATAAAAATATTGACAGGCTTTACATTATTTTCTATGAAATCTTAGAAATGGGATGTACCTTTCACACTTCCAGTACATCTCAGGGAAGAGAACTGGTTACATTTCAAATGCTCAGGGAAGAACTACTTGTGGCTGTCATGTTAGATTATGCCATTCTATAGTATTTAGCACATATCATTTGCACCTTATTTTACATAATATAAGTGTCTTCAGGTCAGGAGGCAGGGCGGGATCGACTGTCTTTTCGCTTCCCAGCGCCTCCAGATTGCCCTGCATAGCAGGTGCTTGAGTCAGTGCGTGAGCTGAGAAAACAAGTCTTGCAGTGCTAGAAGGGAAGCATCTGTGTGACACTAGAGCTTAGGTGCAAGTGTTCTCACAAAGCGAAAGGCACCTTTGCACGGCGACCTTGCAAGGCGCAGGGTGCTCTGAGAACTGGTCCTTGAGGACAAAGCTATGAAACTGAGAGGGACAAAAAAAAAAAAAAAAAGAAGAAGGTGCTAGGAGGGCTGTAGAGCAGAGAAGACAGAGACAGAGATAGCACCACGCTACTTGCTGGTTAGCATCAGAGAAAAGAAAGCGAGATACGCAGCCATGAGAGGGCGCCAAGGCACTCCTCACCTGTTGGAGGGAACCCAGGGAAGATTGCACTGTGCACGGAAGGATTCTTTAAAGCCCCCCCCCCATGTGTCTTGCACAGTTGAATTACACAGTGAGCAAATACTTCCAGCATGCAAAGGAGGCATTTGGGGAAAAAAATGACTCTTTGGCAGTTATTTAGGTCGTACAGTACTTGGTTGACTCCAAACTAAACAGGTAAAACTCAGCTTTACAAAACAGCTCTTAACATCCTGAAATGTTGCTCAGCTTTACTTCAGTTTTTTTTGCGAGGAGTGATTGTTAAATGTAAGAGTACAACTTGATGGCTATCTACTGTATTAATATCTACTATATTGTTTGTGGACTTGTACTAAAGTTGTTTTCTCGGAGTCTATGATAATTCATGGCATGCCCTGAAAATCGTTACCTTCATACGGGATGTGCAGCTCGCTTTTGCCTGTGTTATTTTGACTTCATCCAAATCTCCATAATATTTGTGTCTCTCTCAGGGGTCTACTGGCAAAGATTCCTGAGCTGATAAAATCAAGGGCTCAGACAGTAGAGATTGTGTTACTTCACACAGTTGCAAAGGGATTAAAATTCTGTCTTTTGAAAAATTCTAACTCCCCCATAAGTACATACAGATCTGGTCAGCCTAGGAGCTCTCCAGCTGCTGGCTGTGCCGTGGAGATGGCAAGGTTTTAGAAAGGCATTCTTTTCTTTTCCTGATGCATGTTGAGTTTTCAGCAAAAACATGGAGGACTGAGATCATCACCAGTCAAGGGCCACTGGTAAAATAGAATAAGGCCCAGTTTGTGTGTTTCCTTGTTAAATTCATAGCCCACAATAACAATAACAATTTTATATTTCCAAAAGAGCATTTTAGATGTTTTTACCACAAAGAAATTATGAAAATTTAAGAGGCTGAATATGCTAATGACTTGATTGTCACCAATGCATACATGAGTTAAAACATCACTTCCACCACATAAATATGTACAATTACTATGCACCAATGAAAACATGAAACACTGCCCCTGAAGTGGAGCCCACAGCACTGTCACTTTCAAGGGGAGGCCTGAAGCAAGTGAGGGCGGCCAGGGGCTGCTGGCTGGACGCGGGCTTATCTGCAGGCTGCAGGCGGCAGGCTGCCCAGCCTCATCCTGAGTCTTCTCCAAATCTCACCAGGATGCAGGTTTTTTTCTGTTCTCCAGTTCACCAAGCAGATCCGATGGTTGGCAACAGAAAAAACTCAGGATGTAATGCTATTCCTCTTCTCTTTCAAATTGTAGGCTAATTTTTATTTACGTCCTTTAGCAGCCAGACTTACAGAGAAGCTTTCTTCCTTCACAGAGTCATTAGGAGTGAAGTGTGGACCAGGTCACTATGTGCTCTGTACAGCCAACCAAGCTTTAGGAGTAACTGAGTGGCCTGAAGTCTGATCCAATGATAGTCTTAAAGCATTTGAAATGAGCCAATGCGCTGGGGAGACAGCGCAGGCGTCTAAGGGCCTGCCTGGCAAGCTCAAGGACCCCAATTCAACCCCCAGTAACCACATGCTGGGCTGGCCCCAGAATCCTGGACACACTGTGCTGGCCACCAAAACCAGGAGTAGTGGCATACACTTGTAATCCCAGCACTGGGGAGGCTGAGACGGGAGGATCACTATGAGTCTTAGACCCTGTACCAAATCCATACATACATAAATAAAAACAAATGATTAAAAAAGAAAAAAGAAATGAGCCATTGAGGCTTCATAGGATCAACCCACAGTGTTGCAGTGTGTGATACCTAGGATTTGGGTCAGATTTATTTATATCAATGGGCATTGATCAGGATCCTTCCCAGAATATCAGTGTTCTGGTTTATGTCTAGGTGCCCCCCCCCCCAAGCCTCAAGTAGTCAGGGGACAGCTTCTAGAGTCTGCGATCACTTCATGATCCCACTCTGGGATTATGGGTATAAGTGCTACACCTGCCCTGGGGCAGATAGTCTGCACTACAGTGTAGGAGAGGAGAGGCTAGCTGCCAGTAGCAGCTCCCTTTGCTCTTTGCTGTTTTCCCCGCTAAACTGCTGCCTTCTGCCACTCTGCCTTGGAGTCAGCTGAGTATGGACTAAAACCTCCACTAACTGTGAGCTAAATAAACCTTTCCTTCCTTCATTTTGGGTGTCAGGTATTTTGTCCCAGCAGTGAGAGAAGAGTAACTAAGACAATCTGGCTCTGATTTCTGGCAGTCTAGGGCTTATATGGGATAAGCAAGCAGCAAGTGCAGAGGCAGAATAGCTTGTCAATAAAGGGATTGACTTTTACAATATGTATCAGAGTGACCAGCTGTTTCTAAGAGACAAGAGATAGAAGTAACCAGAACTGGAACAAGAGCTATTACCTGGGCAATCAATGAACAGAAGTCTACTGGCTGAGGGGACATTTTCTGTTGGCAAGAATACAGCAACTTTCTTGTGTGTGTGCATGTGTGTATGTGTGTGTGGGGTGTGGGTGTGGGGTGGGATTTAAACCCTAACTACAGTAATAAATGTTCAGAATATTGCCCCCCAAAACGGCAGAGTTTTAGACTATTGCCAACGGAGATTTTCATTAGTATATCTCCTAGCAAATAAATAGAACAGTTTTCTGAAGGTGTTTATATATATAACAGAAAGGTATGCTATTATTTAACATTTTTAATTATCAGTCTAAATCCCACACCAAATACAATCTTCTTTCAAAAATGTCCCAGATATTTGTTCTGATGTGTAAAAAAGAAGCAGATTATTTTATTTTATTTTTGTATTTTAGGGAAGGGTCTTCAGGGTGTCTAGGGTCTCACTGTTAGATCAGACTCCTAGTGATTCTCCTGTTTACAGTCTTCCAAGAGCTGGGATTGCAGATGCGCACCACCATGCCAGTCTCAATTGCCTTCTCAGGGCCCCCTGGGGGTGGAGCCAGCACAGCAGGCCTGGGGATCAAACCCCAGGTCCCTACACCTGCTTGCAGGCGCTTTAATCTGCTGAGCTATTTGACTGGCCCCTTTGAATAATTTTAACAGAGTTCTTGTTGTGGTTGTCATTATTTTTGTTTTTTTTTTTTGGCAGAACCGGAGCTTGAAGTCAGGTCTTTGCGCTTGCCAGACAAATATTTATTCTACTGAGCTGTCTCCTGGCCCCGTGGTTGTCATTATTTTTTTAAAAAAATTTTTATTTATTTATGTGTGTATGTGTGGCCAGCTCAGTCCACCAGGGGGCGGGGCTGGCTGGCATATGGTGCTGGGGGATTGAACCGTGGTCCCTGTGCTTTGCTAAGCTTGTTCTAAGTAGGTGCTTTAGACCACTGAGCCATCTCACCAGCGCCTGTCATTATTTTTGAGACAGGGTCTCACTATGTAATTTAGGCTGGCTTTGAACTCATGGTAATCCTCCTGCCTCAGCCTCCTGAGTGCTGGGGATTATGGATATGAACCACCACACATGGCAACAATATCTTATTTTTATACCGATGTAGACTGCCATCAGGACTATACTGAAATGAAATTCAGATAATCTTTTTTGAAAAGCTAATATCCTTCCCTTGTAAGAGGGAAATAAAAAGGAAGCAATCTACAAAATACATAAAAATACGCATTCAATATGCAAATGCTTAGCCAGGAGCACCCTAGCAAATACAGAATAAGTGAGTTAAATGGCTGTGGTGCCAACAGAACCCAGCGGATGCAGCAGAGGCTGAGCAGCGCTGTGTTTCAGTGACAACACGCAATCTCCTTTGCCTTCCTGAACGTGATACTCATAAAGGAGACAGACTACTGGGGAACTTCTGGGCAGGGTGAGATCTTCCCAGAAAAACAAAAACAAAAGATTTTTTTAAAAACACATAAAACAAGGTAAGGTTCTAGGGTCTGATCATTTTAAACAATATTTTTTAATCTGCATGAATGTCCTGGGGGCATTTGCAAAGGGCAGCTCTTCGTTTTGTGGTACCATTGTGCACACTGGGGGACACTCGCAGCTCTGCTCCTTCCCAGCGTCAGCATTCTCTCCTAAACGTTGCGCCATCCAAAAATATCACCTCAAGTCCCTTCATGCGAGAGACCCGGAGAGAAAAAAAGCGCTAGCATGGCAGGAGGTAAAGTTCGAAGGAAGAAGGAGGACAGGGAGACACTCCCCGAGAGGCCTGACATTCCATCTTAAGCTGTTTCCTGTTTTATGCGGTGATTTCAATTGCTATTTTTATCTGAAAAGCTCTGGCAAAGCTGGAGAATCAGACTTGGAGATGAAGACCATTCCCCGGCTTCCAAGCTTCCACGTCCAAGTGTGGCAGACACATCTGATTGGCGCAGTCACGTGTGCTGTTCTAACCAAAAGGGAGGCTGGGCAGAAGCCCGGGCATCTTTGGCTCCCATCCGGGAGGCGGGCTCTGCTTCCGTCCAATGTGGGGAAGGGAGTCGGCAGCGCGAAAGAGGCCTGTTAGAGCCCATGCTAGCGCACCAGGTTTGTTCCACAGGAGAGAGATACCATGGAATTTTGGAGCACAAGGTAGTCATCTGAAGAGGCATAGACGAGGAAGGCTTTAGGTGAGAGGGAGATTCGATCAAGTCTTTTTTTTTTTTTTTTTTTGCCGGAACCAGGGATTGAACTGAGACCCTGGCACAGGCAAGTACCTAGTCCACTGAGCCATCTCCTCGGCCCTCGATCAAGTTGTAAAGGGTGAGAACATTTGGCAGGGCTGCAGTTGGGATGACAGTGGGAAGTGACATAAATGGAATAATGAAGCAAGAATGCCAAACTGGGAAAGCCAGTGTGGGGCTGGGAATCCCAGCTTACAGAGCTGAGGGGCTGAGACAGCAACACCCTGGGGAGCTGTGGGTCACTCACCACCGATTTGGGGCCTGGAGTGCTTCAGGCTAGGGCCCAGCAACCTTGCCAAGAGGGGACTTTCAAGGTTCAAAGAATTGAGGTCCTTTCTTTCACAAGATGTCTTTTCTCATCCACATCCTAAGATTACAGAATTTCTGTGACAGAGGAGAAATTCCCAACAGTGGAACTCCCTCAGAATCCCCTATTATAGGACAATTCACCAGCGCAGGTGCATTAGAACTCCATATACCAGAGTTGCCATGTGCTGAGTTTTTCAAGATAAAACAGTCTTCAAAGATGGGCTGGTAGTGATTGGAGCCCTCAGATGGAAAATACAAAGAGTACTGGACGGTTACAGAAGGGAGAATCAGGACGCTCGGCCTCAAGCCCAGGAGGCCTGGAGGTTAGCACAGAGAAAGGCAGATCGCATCTGAGTTCTGGAAGCCACAGGCTTACATCTCAGCTCTCTCTGGTCACACACTCCTTAGCCAGCATGAGCCTCGGTTTCTTTACCTGGGAAGTGCAGGTAAGGAAAGTGGAAGCTGTGGAAAGCTTCTGCGAAGATGAAATGTGCTGTCAAAATGGTTGACAGAATGTCTGTTAGCCAGTGAGGGTTAAATAAACATAAATTGCTACGGTTACTTTTTTTCTGTAAGTACATTTACAACCTTACCTCTCTGCAGTTAGTCTGTGTGTAGATGATTGAAAGAAAAATCACATTTTAATTGTCTTAAAAATTATTTTTAAAGCATCATTAAATTGCTCAGAAGGGAAAATGTCTGGATCCTTTAAGAAGAAAAAGACACATTTGAGCTTGCAGTGGTAACAGCTAAACTTGCTAAGAGAACACAGCCACCTGGTTAGTGGAGAAATCATTTTTTCTTTTTACTGAGCATGAAACAATCATCTGGTCTATATTCCCAGCAATTGGGGAGGCTGACGTAGAAGTATCCCAAATTCAAGCCCAACCTGGGTAATTTGGTGACTTAGCAAGACCTTGTTTCAAAATTATATATATATATATATATATATTTTTTTTTTTTTTTTAAGGGTTGGGGTGTGGTTTAGTGGAAAGGCTCTGGAGTTTGATCCCTAGTTCCCCTCCCAAGGGGTAATATACTGTTTTAGATGTGTGTCATATTGATGGGTCCTTGTTCGAGGGAACTGAGGTAAGAGGCAGTTTCTCACTGTACAAAAAAGAGGGAGGGAGGGAGGGAGGGAGGGAGGGAGGGAGGGAGGGAGAGAGAGAGAGAGAGAGAGAGAGAGAGAGAGAGAGATGCACAGAGAAGCTGAGAGCTATAACGGCAGCTGACACTTCAGCGAAAAGTGCAAAGTAGATGGAGATTGCTAGGTGCGTCTCAGCCCGACAGCACGTGGACAGCGTGGTGTCACACCCCGGAGACACGTCTTCTCTACGAGCTGTGTGGAAGCAGCAAGGTGGAGGCCGACGGATTCAGCGCAGCGTTTGTGAGACCTAAACTCAGGTGTTTCTCCCCTGTTCCCCTGGTTACGGCAGCACAATGCTAAACAAATTGCTTGTGCATAAAAGCAGGGGCAGCCCTTCCCCTCGGTGCTTGTGTGACCCTGACGCTGTCACTTAGCCTTTCCGTCACCCCGGGCGGAAATATCAAAAGAAATAATGCCATGAACACACGTGGTACATCACAAAGCAGGATGCAAGTGTGGCTGTGATAATGCAAAATTTAACAATCAGTAAATAGCTAAATGCTTTCTATTTTAAGAGTATAGCGTTATAGGGAAAAACGAACGACCTCGGGTAGAAAACAATGTGCGTGAATAGTAGACTCCACGCTTAGGTGCCACCTGGTGGCATCTGAGAGTAATGCAGGTAGCTTGCTGAGCAACTGCAGAATGTTCCAGAAAGTATGTGGCCTGGGATATGAGACACCCGGGTGCTCGAAGGGAGACTTTGACCAACGTGAGCTGAGCTGAGGCTTGAAGCAGGAAAATGGATCTGGGTCCTGGTGTTCTATGAACTTCAGCAGGCTTACCACTGCTTAGCGCAATTGGAGCTAAATTAGGGAAAGTCACGCCTTCTGTTTATCCTTGATTTCCACGGACCTACACAGTCCTCAGCAAGTTTATTAAATGAAAATCAGACAAGGGGCCGGCCAAATAGCTGAGTGGATTAAAGCACCTGCAAGTAGGCGCAGGGGCTGGGGCTTTGATCTCTGACCTGCTGAGCCGGCCCCACCTCTGGGGTGTGCTGAGAAGGCAATTGAGACTGGGCGAGGTGACGAGCGCCTGTAATCTCAGCTCTTTAGAGGCTGTAAACAGGCAGATCACTGAGTCTGATCTAGTAGAGAGACCCTGAACACCCTATAGACCCTTTCATAAAATTATTTTTTAAAACAGAAAAAAGAAAAGAAAAACAGACAAATTAAAGGAAGGGAGGAATTAGGTTGAGAGAGAGGAAAGTCTTAATACAACTCATTGTATGTTTCAGTTAGATTTTTCTTCTTCCCTTTTAATAATGTTCAATTCGAATTTTCTTTTCAACAACGACAATCTTGTGTTAATTGAACTAAGTTAAAAGAGGATGATCTGGAATAGATGAACAGGAACAACATGTAAATTTTTAGTCACAGGACCAATCTACTTGGACCTAGAATGCTGGGAAGCAGGAGGAAGACCAAGTTTGAGGTGACCTGAGGTACATAGGGACATAGGGAGTTCAAGGCCAATCTGAACTACATAGCAAGAAAAACAAAGAAACAAAAACAAAAACCAAAAACCCAAGAAAAACAGAAAAAACAAAAGGCACAGGGCCCGGCACGTAAGACTTAATTTTTCCATGTTCGTGAAGGCCGGCTGTGCCCTCTCCCTTGCCTCGGATGGACTTCTCATCACAAGCCCCAAGTACAAGGATGGCTGAAAGCTCTAGTGCTGGGTGACTGCTGCCTGCCTTTTGACCCTGGCTGGCTCCGCTCTCTAACAAAAGTGGGGAGACGCATCCCCTGAAAGCCAGCTTTGTCTGAGCTTGACCTCCCCACATTTGACCTTCCTTTTCTCTTCTTCAGGAGGTTTCTGCCGAGCTCCCAGCAGCACAGCACCTCTAAGCTTGGTTATCCGTGGTTAACTTTTCATAGCAATGAGAAGATGTTTGGCGCACACAGAAATTTAACACTATTACCTGCATCATACCATCCTAGCAGATAGGACCACGGGATTCAATTACAGAGAGAATAACAGAAATCTTCCAATCATTTTATCCATTCCAGCCTTCCACTTAGAAATTCATTTGATTTACACACTACTATGAAATATTGTCATGACCCTAACCTTACACTCTATGAAGATAGAGTTCTGGGCTGGAATAAAGCACAACGGCAGGAGTTTCCCTAGCAGGTGTGAGGCCTTGGGTTTTCACTGCAAAAAGAAAAGGAAAGGAAAGAAACTAGGCTGTGTTAATTAGCTTTCTCATCATTGTGGGAAATACCTGTCACTCACAACTTAGAGGAGCAGAGGTTTGTTCTGAGTCACAGCTTTGGGGGATCCAGCCTAGTCAGTGGGCTCCATGGCAGCCAAGGGCCATGAGCCAGAGACGAACCCAGAGAAGGGGCCGGGGACCAGACAATGGCCCCCAGGTGGGCTGCTACCACCCTCCAGGCGCTAACCTAGGCACCCTGCGCCAATCGAGTCGATGATCATGATTTCTTTTTTATTTTTATTTGTACTTATTTTATGCTTAATTTATTACCATGCCATAAATTTTTGTTTCTTTAGTTTCTTCTGGGATCATTTTCTTCTGTACAACTTCCTCCTCTGGTTTAGGAACAACTTATTCCTTTGAGGTAAGCATCATCTCAGTATGGTGGGAGATCAGGGGTGGGTTAATCTGGCCCTGAGCTCTGTAAGTACGGGGGTGTATCTTGGGTGTTTTGTTCACCTGGATATGTTCGATGACCAGAGAATCTACATATAAACCCTGAAGTTCAGCATCACTCTCTGCATCATCTTTTTAAGCATGTACAGCAAAAATTCAGCTCTGTTTTAGGGCCACTGACACTGTGTCCAGCCCCACCGTTTGGCTTGGGCACACCTAACAACTCTACCATTGTAATGCTGGAATGGCACACATTGCTTCTTTAATGTGACATCCTTCAGATACTTGGTGGCCTTTCGGATATGCGTACCCTTGATGGCGTGGGCAGTTTCACACGTGTTCCTAAAACGAACACCAAGATTTGAGCCTCTTGATTTGCATGATTTTGTGGGGTTTTCTGGGTCAAGAGAGTAGCGAACCATTTACACAGGTCACCTCAGGCTGCTCACAAGAAGAGAGTCAGCAATCACCATTAAGCACACGTGGGGGTTCTTCCTTGGTGAAGACTAAGGGGCCGTGTGCATCTCCACGAGAGATCCATCTGGAAAGTAGCAAAGCAATCTTAGATGTTTATTGGGATCCAAAATAGGATACACAAAGTCCTGGCTTTTCTTCTGTCTTTTGCAACACTGAGAATTAATTAAACCCAGGACCTTGCACTGGGCTACATCCCTAGCCTGTTTTTATTTTTCATTTTTGAGACAGGATCTGGCTAATGTGCTACACTGCCCTGGCTGATCTTGACCTTTTGATCCCCTTGTCTCAGACTGCCAGAGGGCTGGGATTAACAAGTATGTGGAACTTTGCCTGGCAAATAATGCTTGATGATAAAGGGCTAGAAATTCATACAAGAAAGTCGGAGACAGATTGAGCTTGCTTCCTTTTTTTAATGTTAGATCTTGGAAATTAATATATTTAAGATATAAACTGTCAAAGTATATTTCAATCATGGTAAAACAATCGTGATATCAAACTGTCTTACTCAAGAGACCTAAAAATGCCTATTTCACTTTATGAAGCATAACAATCTAAAGGTCTCTGCTACCTTGATACATAAGAAAATAATATTTAAGTAATTTTGCATTTCTTTGAACATTTTTATATTTGTGTTAAATACATTTTCTGTCCTGCATATTATTACTATGTATTTTCTATTTTTCGAGCTTGGATACTACAGCTAATTTTATAACACACATTAACCTTTAGAAAGAAAAACAAATACAATAAGAGAAGGGTAGATTGTTATTATAGTCTGCATTAGAAGCAACAGATGTTGCAGCATGAGAATTCATTCAATAGAGGAGAGTCTTAAAAAACTCTAGGAACTTGCATGAAAAGACAGATGAGAGAGAAGTTAAATACAGAGAATGAAACTCATTCCTAAGAAAAGGAAGTGCTCCTGTAGCTGAATTTGGCAGTGGTAGTCAGAAGGACAGCAGGCAGCTGAAAGAGCTAAAATAGCAAAAATAATCAGTGGTGTACCTTAAGAGCACTGAGTTGAAGTAAAAGACCAGAGTACCATTAAATTGGTGAGTCTGTTTTTTTTTTTTTTTTTTTAAATGTATTTAGTGCAGGGTCTACAGGGTCTCACTATGTAGATTAGACTCGCAATGATCCTCCTGTTTTCAGCCTCCCAAGTGCTAGGATTACAGGCCTGTGCCACCACACTGAGTCTCAGTTGCTGCCTCAGTATGCCCCAGGGACAGGGCCAGCATGGCACCCCAGGGATCGAACACTGATCCCTATGCCCACCTAAGCAGTCACATTAGTCCACTGAGCTCTCTGGCCAGCCAGTGATTTTGTTCTTTTCTTTAAATTTTTATTATTATCATTATTATTATTATTTTTTTAAATTTTCTTCTTGACCCAAATGGAAAAGCATCAATCTCATTGACTTCTGCAGTCTCTTCCATCTGGAGTCCCCCATGATTCTAAATTCTAGTACTATATTGCTATTTATCGCATCTGATTTGTTTCTGCCCACTGCCACCTCGGAGAGAGAGAGGAGTGAAGATGTTTCCACCAGAGTTTTTGGAATTTGGTCATTTTGCAACAACACTTGGTCTTAATGGCTTGATGGAAACAAATGTGTGACATGATAAAAGATCAGTTAATCTCGTGAATTTTTAAACATAGCTCTCAAGGCAGTTTTCAATTACATGAAGCCATCATCTTAAAAAAAGACTATATTTCTGATGATAGTCCTTCTGACTGGAGGAAGGTAGACTCTCAGAGTTGTTTTGATTTGCATTTCTAAGGGTGAAATATGGTATAAAGATTTTTTGTGTACTTACAGGCTATGTACATTCTTCTTTTGAGAAATAGCTATTTATCTTTAAGCATGCAAAAAACAACAAAGGTCGGTGAGGACATAGGGGTAAAAGAACCCTTATATGTGGTTGGTGGCCATTGCCTACAATTGCTGTGGAAATCAGTATGGATATTCCTCAAAAAACTAAAAACAGAAATTCCACGTGGCCCAGCTACACATCTCTGAGGTATATTTTCAAGAGTTTAAACCATTGCATTTTACTATATCCAAGCATACTATATTATATGGCTCATATTTATAGAGGTACAATTCATAATAATCAAGCTCCAGAAATAGCTTAGCAGAACAGTTAAAGAAAAGGTGGTATACACACAACGGAGTGTTATTCCACCTTAAGAGAATGGAATTGTATTATCTGCAGGAAAATGAGTGGCTCTCCAGACAATATTAAATGAAGTCAGTCAGCTACAGTAAGTTCAATATTGCATGGTTTTTCTATGTGAGAAACACAACACATGAATTAATTAAAGAGGAAAATAAAGGAAAGATGGTAGGAAACTTTGGAGGCAGATTTTTTGGAGAGGGAAAGAGATCAGGAGATGAGGAAAGGCAGAGGATCGAGAAGTGGGGTAAAGGAATCCAAAAGGATCAAGAAATCATAGATCAGTGTACCTGTTCTCCCAAACAGATGTAACTATTACATATTGCAAATATATACTAACTTTAAAAAGAAAAACATACTAAGCTCTTTACTATCATTGAATTTGCTATTAATTTAATTCAAGGGATTTATTATTATTATTATTATTATTATTAGATACAGGGTCTCACTGCACAGCCCAGACTCCCAGTGACCCTCCCTTCTCAACCTGCCCAGCACTGAGATTACAGGAATGCTGCACCCGCCCGGTTTCAGGACAGCACACTGTGCCTAGAGTTCTGGGGCTAGCATGGCATGTGGTACTGGGGATCAACTCAGGTCCTTCCAGCTGGCAGGCAGGTGCTTAGACCACTGAGCTATCTCCCCAGCCAATGCAAGGGATTTTAAAAATTTAGAAATAAGGGCCGGGGAGATGGCTCAGTGGAATAAACACTTCCCTGGTAAGCACAAGGGCCTGAGTTCAATCCCTGGTTCCGCAAAAAAATAAAATAAAATAAAAATAAAAATAAA
>NW_004524641.1:11876811-11880742 GCF_000260255.1 Octodon degus
TAATTTTACTACTTTGACTTATTTAGGTTCTGGAAAAGTAAACATCAAGGCTTCAGAAAGACCTTCTCCAACCAAGGTCTGAATCCATTCCCAGCCCTCTTGGCTTCTTGCTGCACCCTGTGTTATCACCACCAATAAAGTTATCACCTTTACCACCCTAGCACTTGGGGACCGATCACTCTCTAGGCCTGAGGCTTCATAAGGCCCAGAGACTTCATCTGTTCAATTCACAGCTGTAGCCTGCAGCCTAACCTGCACTTAAAAGCTTACTTGTGGAGTGAATGAATGGGGAATAAACAGCAGTTTGCAAGCTGCTGATGTGCTATGGTCTTTATTTAAAACTGGTCTCCTGTTCACACTCAGTGTTCCTTACCAGATTGCTTTTCCCAAAATATCTTGCTTGAAGGGGCACACCCAAGACTGCCATGACCCTGGGACTGGATGGATCCCACATGATTCTCCTTTCTATCCAGTGTACCAGCACATGATGAAAAGTCTGGGGAGTTTTCTCAAATTAGAAACAAAATGTTACTAAAATAAACATAATTTCGGAAAGGTATTTTCTCAGTTTTCATGCATAGGAAAACATGCAGTCGAAGGCTTCAGCATCCCTCCGAAGCAATGCCATCAGGCAACACATGCTGTCAAACACTGACTTCAAGAACAAAGATCAAGTGGGTTGAAGGTGGGTGGAACCCCCCCACCCACTGGGGAGTTCCACTGGACACTGACAGAGGAAGCCAGCTTCTCTCTGGCCCCTGGGAAGGGCCCAGGTCCTTTGCACAAGAGTTGAAAGTGACTAATGCTAATGAAGAAGGTAGTAAGAATAGGACTCTTCAGATCAGTGGAAGAATGAAGACTCCACGGAAAATATGATTTCTGTTTGCTCCAGCTATTCAGATGCACACAAACCCATTCAGCCTAGAGACCTCTGTGACCTCAGAGGCCTGGCAAGGGCAGGAAAACCTTATCCCCTCCCCCCCCAGCAAAACCCAGGGCCACAGTTCCTTCAGCCACGGTGGACGTGGCCTTTAAACTTTGTTGTTGGTGTTAAATGTGAGGCTTTGCTTAATTAATGCAGGGACAAAGATTTCAGAGTGGTTTGTCACGGTAATGACATGATCAGTATCTTGATATTTAAATGTACTTGAGCGTTACGTAACTATGGCAAAGACAAGTGGTGAGGCAAGAAGGGCTCTGTCCTGGGCTCTTTGCTGTCCAGGTAGGTACCCCAGGTGAGTATGTGTCACATGTGCTGGGGGGTCAAAGAAGTGTGGGCCTGGCTGCCACCCCCAGGTCCCACCCCACCCCTCTTTTGCCTAAGCCTCCAGCCCCATCTCAGGGACCTCTTCTCTGCCTCCTCCTGGAACTCTCCCTACCTTTCTGGACATTTCTCTGTTCCTAGACTCTAAGTGAAGAAAGTGTTCCTTTATTTATACAGCTGGCAAATTGCAATTACTATTGCAATGACAAACTGCGCAGACAGGCGAGTCGTGAACATTCCATGACGTCACTCAGAGTAATAAAAGATTGAGAAGCTGAGCTTTCAAGTTATGTTTCAACCATAAAGTATACGGTGTGGTAGCTTGCTTGGAATGTTACTAAAAGATTGTGCCGCTGAACTTCGGGGCCTGAAAGGAAGCCTTGGGGGTTGATATACTCAAGAGCATGGGATTCCACAGAGTCCTGACAAGGGGCTTTAGTGGCACTTCCCAAGGCCAGCCATTTGGAAGGATTTCTTTGTTTCTTTCTTTTTTTTTTTTTTTTACATTAAAACCATCACCAATTATAGCCTTAATCCTCTTGCAAAGCTAACACAGGTGTTCTAAATCCTCTACACATTAAAGTAGCTCTGAGTAATGTCAATCTTCTACCCCCACCTTTCTCCCTTCAACTGATATGGACACAAATCATAGCATCACTTTAAAACCTTTGTATCTTTGGAGAGATTACAATTCTAGAAAATTTGAAGATTTATCTATCCTACCCCATCCCACCCCACCACTGCCCCTCCCCTCCCCACCCTGCCTTGCCTATCTATCCATCCATCATCTATCCAACCATCCATCATCTACCCATCTACCATCCACCCATCTATCTATTTGTTATTTACCATCTATATACCTGGTTTTTTCACTTCATGGAGGAGGAAGCCCAGCGGCTTCACACTGCACTACAACCCTACCCCTTTTGGGAGACAGAGTCTCACTAAGTTGCTCAAACTGTCTCAGGCCTGAGCTCTTTCTGCCTCAGCCTCTCAGCATTGTGGGATTGCATGTGTATGCCATGAAGTTCAGCTGCAAATTTAAGACATTCTTAATCAAGACCATCCCCACACTTCTTATTTAATGTATAAGAAGTTCCAGTGGGGCCAGGAAAGAAGCCTTGGAGATACATAATGGTGATGGTTTTTCATGAGCAGACACACTTGATACCCCTGAACTATCCCAGTGAGTGGTTAAAATGGCAAATTTTAAGTGTAAAGATTTTACCACAATAAAAAAGAAAAACAGTACAAAAAGAGGTTTTGCAGCTGCCTTGGGCTGGAGGTGGGGAAAGGAGGTTTGGGAGAGGCTTAGGGTTGCTACTTTTGCTCGAATGCTGCTCTGGCTGTTCAGGAATTGCTATACTTATATTTCTCTCAGCATATAACTCTGTAATATTTACCATAAAAGCATTAATGTCAAAGTTTCAAAAGGAGATTGTGCCAAGTGGTGAGGATGATGAAGGCTTGGAAGGTAGCCTGCTGTTTTAGGCCCATTTTAAATTTGTATTTTATTTCTTTATTTTTCATCATTATAGGAACAGCTTTATTGATATATAATCCACATATCACGCAATTCCCCCATCTGATGGGTACAAGCCCATGGCTTTTAGAACGTCGTTGTCATCCCAAAAGACACCATTAGTAGTCATTCTCCATTTCTTCTCACCATCACTTTTATTTTTAATGTAAAATTGAGTTAGATTCAAGATTTGAAAGCCTTGCTTGTGCCGGTTTTATGCAATTTATAAAATAACTGCTTGTGAATGAAATAACCACAAAAAGCAAAATTCCTAGGAGGGGAACTTATTTTTGGTTGTGCTTTCCTTCTGAGAAATTGAAAAACCAAGGAAATAAAAAGCCTTTAGGGCAACAAAACCCACTGACTGATATAAAGAAACAGATTTGTCAAAATAAAGTCTGAGTTCACCACTCTGAGATATGGAAATGCAGACAGAGGAATGATTGTCACTGAATCTAAGACTGCAGGGAAAGCAGGCTCCACAGAGGTCAGCTGGCTGGGCACTCCTGCGCTGGGACTGGGACAGGCCTTGCCCATGGCAGGGGAGGCCATGGAGCTGGCGCACATCCGGGCCCTCAAGCAGCTAAATGCAGGCTCGCTGGGGCCAGCTTGGCTTCCACATAAAACCACGTGTCTGTTCCGCAGTTTGTAGAGCCTTTGTCAGTATCAGCTCGGTGGAAGAGTCACGGCCATTGCTTGACCAATTTGTTCTCTGTGAAAGCCTGAGAGAATGTTTTCTCTCTAGGTCACTCTCCTTAGGCACATTTTACATTGTCGATCACTTTCCTCTGTGGCCTCATAATCTTCTTGATCAGAATATTTGGGACACCACTGAGTTACAGGATGTTACAGTATAGGTTCTCTTGTGTCCTAAGTCCTCACTAACCTTGAAGGGCTAGGGCCAAAATCTTGGCTATCCTTGTAGCCCTTCTTTTTCTCTAACTTTTGGTTTGCAAACTTAAGTTGTTAACCCTCCAGAAGAGAAGCTTAATGATAGTATTACCCTATACCATAGGCAGTTGAGCTTAACCTCCCTATCTGTCTGAATATCAAACATCTTAGACATAACATGGAACAGATATTTTCCATCATGCATTGATATGTTAAACTTTGAATCACTACAGAATGTGAAGAAAAAAATAAAA
>NW_004524641.1:11880842-11884415 GCF_000260255.1 Octodon degus
TAAATAAAAAAAAATTTAGAAATAGACCAGAAATACCCCCAAATCCTCTCATATTGATTAGGCAGGATGGAGTCAGAGACAGAGGACAACCCAAAATGACACAAAGGGAGAAGCCAGACTTTTGGGGGATTTTCTGTTAAGCTCTAGCTCTTCTCTGTGTGGCATCTTTCTCTTCAAAGTAGCAAGCCCCATTGTTCAGAGCCGGTATGTTCAGAGGAATTCTTAGCCAAAGGTCAAGGGGGACTGCTTTTTATCTTACCAGGGTCCAATTTAACTTAAAAAGTTTGCTCCTATGAAGTATCTTTATTTTATGTTTTCGATGATGGTCTTTCATGGTTCATATTCCAGTGAGTCCCCAGTTGTAGGTGGACTTGGTTTTTTACATCCTTCGAGGGTTCCCCTTACTTCTGCTATTTTCCTGCCTTCTGCCACTTCCATGTGTGACAGGGAGCAGACAAAATCAGTTTCATCGGAGTCAGGCGCGGACATGCCCTGCTGTGACTGGGCTCCCAACGGTCATGACACCCAGTTGCATCTCCCCTTCTCATCTGGGCTAAGGGTGAGCAAAACCTCTGTTTCTCCTCGTAACATTACAAGCGCGGAACAATTTCATGGATGGGGCGTAAGGCCGCGGCTGCACATCATGTGCTTTCATCTCTTGCTTTTTATTATAACTTATATAAATTGTCTCTTGGGAATGGAATGCTCTAGGCCTTTCTGTTCTGTTCTCTCTTAATAAGAATGCATCATTCTAGGTTTCCTGATGAAAGAAATGCTACCACATGACAAGTGGCTGTGAAAATCCCCGAGCTGGGATATCCAAGTTTACTCACACACAGTTCCCATTAGCCTTTTCGTGGCACTTTATTTTCTTTGTGGAACACCTCCTCTAGGCTTGGTAACACATTTTCTTCTGCTTTAGATGAATTCATAAGAAGCACGCATGTGTCAGGACTGTATGGTTTCACCACTTGCATACAAGACCCCCCACACTCAGGGCCCCCCCAGCTGGACTATGGGGTCAAGGGACGCCTTGCTGAAAGTTAAGGTCCACCCCCACCTACTGGGGCCCTATGCCCACATCCTCATTCCACTCTTCATGGGCTCTTTGGGCTGAGACTTTGTTTGTTTGTTTATTTGGTGGAATTGGGGACTGAACTCAGGTCCTTGTGCTTGCCAGGCAAGCACTAATTCTACTGGGCTATCTCCCTGGCCTCTGGCCTGAGACTTTGAATCCATGTGTTCAGACCTCCCTCTTCCTCCACGTTCCCATGCCTATGCTCACCTCAGAGCAGATCCCTGTTACCTGCCTTTTCCAGTCCTTCAGGCAAAAGGGCTGATACTGAGGTTTGTCTTCTGCTGGGGTGTGGGTGGGGAGTTACAGGAGAAACCACCACTCTTTTGGAGCATATTCCTCTAAAATGGCATTTATTTCAACATTTTTTTCAAAGTAACTGTTAACATGATGATTATTAAGTCTTAGGGGGAAGAGCAATTAGAATGATGAACTACAAGAACAGCACATGGTCATGAGGTGTTGAGTTGCGTAGGGGCTGAGAGCGTGACCCAGTCCCCACTCAGAGCCCACAATAATCACACAGGCAACCAGGTCTGGCACGGGCCATAAGCCAGGTGTGTGTGTCTGCTCTGCACGTCTTACCTGCTTGGACAGTGGCCCCTTCCTGCGGTTCTCTGCTGTCATTCCCTCTGCACTCGATCCTTCCATCCCCTTGTCTCCTATGTGCCATTCCACCACAGGTCTAGCCAAAGCCCCTCTCTGGTTCCTCTTATCCTATGACTACAAACTTACAAGACGTAGCTTCTCCTCTCAAATGTAGAGAGGGACCCCCTAAGAGAAGACTCTCAAAATAGGGAGTGGGGAGACATGGCAAAGAAAGGTCATTTGGCCCTGACTTCTTCACAAAGTGACTTAATTGCAGAATTTTAGTGTACTCCTCAGTGTCCAAACACATTCACTACATAACTTTGAGGCATGTTCCCCCATTGGCACCAACTTCCATGGGGCACAATGAATTCAGTTTCTCATGATTTGTAGTTGTGGTGACGAGCATATTTATACTACATTATAATTTATATTGAAAACGCTGTCATGTCAGACGTGGTGGTTCATACCTGTGGTGTACTCAGGAGACTGAGGCAGGGACCCTGAAGTCCAAGCCCAGCTTGGACTACATGGCAAGAATCTGTTGAAAAAAAAAAAAAAAGAAAGAAAAAAACCAAATCAAGCAAAACAAAAAAGCATTGTGATTTACTGGAAATAGTATACCATCCAATTTTTATAAGGTTATTTTAGATTTTTCCCTCTTGCTATCTCTCTCTGTCTCTGCGGCTCTCTCTGACTCTGTCTCTGTCTCTGTCTCTCTGTCTCTCTTTCTCTCTATCTCTATCTCTGTCTCTCTCTGACGCTCTCTCTTCCTGGTTCTCTGGGCTGGGGATTGAATCCTGGGCATTCACACACACTAGGCAAGTGCTCTATCTCGAAGCTATGTCCCCAGTTATGTTATCATGTGTTAAAATAATGAAGACTTAAGAAAAATGCAAGTGGCTCAAACTTCTCTCCACTTTTGAGAGACTCTACAAGCCTGTGACCGTGTATGATAGATACTGAGTTAAGCTGTCTATAATTGCTGCTCAGAGCTTGCAGGTAGTGTGGGCTAGCATATTACCAGGTAAACGTCAGGATAGCTGAATTTCAGGATAGTCTTTCATTGTATGCTATTATTGTGCCTCACCAGTGCTTCTCACCTTGCTGGCTTCTTGCACAAAAGGCATCAGTAAGTCCTTGTCTGTGAAATCTTGCCAAACCTCAAGGGAGCTGGGACCTTAGCCTCATCTGTCATTTGCTCTGCTCACTAAAGCAGCACATCCGTGCTCTGCCCAGCGACAATTTTGAGTCTCTAAGGACAAACGTTCTCAGTCCTCTCCCTTACCCTCCCTCCGTCTCCAAAACTGGGGCTTTCTGAAAGGATGAAAGGAGTCCTCGACACCAAACGTGGCTTTGGAACAGTCTTGTTTTCTTTTCCAGACCTAACCAGTCTTCTTCAGAAGAAGAGGAAGTGATTATTTGAAGCAGAGATTTTTGGGAAGGAAAATTCAGAAGACCTGTGGACACTGGATCTTCATGTCTGCATTTGGTGAGGGAGAATTTACATTTAAAAAAAATGCTTAACTTTGAGAGTTTCAAAGGAAAAAATATTAGAAAGAATAATACAACAAATGAATTATTCAGCAATTCTGAGTTGAATATTGATAATATTTTATCTCAATGGTTCTCAGCACTTCATTTATTGAACAGTACATTAGAGATGCAGGTCAGCCTCATCTAAACTCTGTCTCTAGGATGAATCCTTCTCCACTTCCCAGAATTCTTGCTTCTAATGGGTTTGTGGTGTTGTGTGTTGTTTTCCAATCTTTCGTGGATAGATGTATTGATCTATATGTCATTTAACACATCCCTACATATATTTATGTGCACGCTTATACCCACACATTTAAAAGCTCTGCATGTATAAAGTTAAACATAAAAATACATGTAGTAAGATAGGTGTAGTG
>NW_004524641.1:11895370-11895910 GCF_000260255.1 Octodon degus
CCCACGTGCCTGTCGCAACTCTTATTTTCCACATTCACTCAGAAGGCTTTAGTAGGCTCCCGTACCTAAGAAATGCCAGTCAACAGGCTTCTATTTTCTAAAAATCTTATTCACCTTGGCTTGCCCGAAATCTTCACCATCTTTAAAACTTTTTTGAACTAGGGCATCCTTTTTCTTAAGTGTCTGTGATATCATTTTGTCCTGTTTGTCCTTTTTCTCTGGCCCCTCCTCTTTACTTCTTGGGCTTCACCTTTTCTACTTCTGAACTTCCCAAAGCACCTTATACCCCAACAGCACGTTCAGAATTATTCTGTGTAGTATCATCTTGGAATTTTCTCTAACAAAAGAATTGACAGATCATAACATGGAGCCCAGGAATTGTTTTAATAAATAAAGTTTTATTGGAAACAATCACATCCATTTATTTATATTCTACTATCCTACTTTTGTGCTTCAAGTGGGAAAGCTGATCAGTTGTGACATAGGCCCTCTCAATACAATGTACAAAATATTTGCTATCTAGTGCTTTTTAGAAAATTT
>NW_004524641.1:11915912-11916940 GCF_000260255.1 Octodon degus
TCCTAGCTTCCCATGTGGAGCCTGGCTGGCTCTCGCTTCCCATCTCTGCAAGGCATCAGGGCAGTGTGGCAGAGGAGGTGGGTTCAGAGGTCAGAGAGCTTGGGGTTCACACCCTGGCCTCGCTCTTTATGTGGCCTTAAATGAGTTTCTCAGATCTTCCAGGCTTCACCTCCCCATCTATGAAGAAGTGCTAACAACTGTGCCTCATCATAGGATTGAAGACTTTAAGTATGATATGTATCATAAGAGTTTATGAAGTGTAATAACCAATCTAAAAATGGTTGACAATTGTCTTACCTTCTCATAATTGCATCTTCTTCCAGTCCCTTTCTATTTCTCTTTCTAACCCAAGTTTGTATAAAATGGATGCAATTTCTTCTCCAGTCTCAGTGCGTTGACCGCCAAGGTTAGAAAGTTGGGGTCCTCTGGGGGGTGAATGGAAGAGGGCAGTGAATCCATAAAGTGCTGTCATTTTGCCGCTCTACATTCTGCCACCCCAGAAATGCAGTAAGAAGGTCAAGGAAGTACATGAGGGATTAATGAAAAATGTGCTCTACAAGGGGAGTGACGGGAGCATGGCCACTTCGAGGATGAAGAGCATATGGAGTGCTCAGTTCTGGGAAAACACAGGACAATAAAGCAGAGAGGTACAGTAAGAGCAATACTTTCTTTTTTCTTAACAGGATCTCACTGTGTAGTTCAGGCTTGCCTCAAATTCATGGCAATTTTCCTGGCTCAGCCTACCAGGTGCTGGGAGTAAGAGAAATTCTGAAGGAAAATTAAGTCCCTCAGCCCAGTGGCCTAGAAAATGTTAGTGGAATATTATGTTGCTTTGAGAATAGCATTATTCGATGGGTTACTACCTCGATAATAATACATCAAGTATTATCTATGGATCAGGCTTTAAGATGTTAGTCACCACAGCAACTAAAATAATCAGACATTTACAATGCAGTGTGAAGAAAATAAAATCACCAGAGAGAGAGACAGACATATAGAGTGATTTATAGCATCAGAAAGTAACAATT
>NW_004524641.1:11917580-11918578 GCF_000260255.1 Octodon degus
CCTTTCTATCATACCTACTTTCTTTCCTCTTCTTTCCCATTTTGATGTCCCATTATTTTACCAGCTCTACCTTTGCCCACCGGCCTTTATGTGGCAAGGGGAGATCTACACACCAAGGGCAGCCACATCTTTTCTCACCTTTGTCCTCCCAAAGACCTGATGTATAATGGAACTTTTAGAAATACTTATGTTTTGTGTACAAGATTATGGGCAACCATCCATGGTGATGTATCCTTTTTTGATATATCCCTTTTTCTTTTTGCTCTTTAAAAATGTACTATATAGTTTTTAAGATTCACCTCAGTCACTGCCAACATTAATTCAAAATTTCCTGTATTCTCCATCTTGCTCTCTTCTTTCTTAATCAAATGCAAGATATAGTAATAATATGGTCACAACACAGCACTGAAATTTCAAAAGCCTATTCACTTTCTGTCCTGGGATGAATTCTTTAAAAATCAAAACTTATTAACTTCATCTTTGTCCAAGTTAAATCATCTCCTTTCTTCAAGAAGATACCAAAGGTTGAAGCAATTATTTTCCTTCTTTGACATGTTTAAAAGATTTTTCTCCTAAGGAAAATGTATGTTAAGTTTCAAGCTAGAACTGGGTAGATGGAATATTCATTTCTCTATCAGACTATAAATCACTAAACTAGGAAAACAATGACAAGGAGAAGGAAAAAAAAACTGACTTTTTTGTATCAATGTTTGAACTGAAGTGGAGAAACCTTGAAGTTTCTACATGAAACTTCATGTAATTTCTACATGAAAAATACACATTAATGCTTGCCTAGGTGGTAGTGTTCTTAGAAATACATTGAGTACATGAGTACTTAGAAATGCATTGAAATACATGAATGTAAGCTATGAATTCATTGTATATTGTTTTTATTTTTTTATTTTTTTAATGTCTCAGTTTATGTACTGATATATTCTTTTTTTTCAAAGTTTTATTGATAAACAGATAGCAACGAGACAGTTTCAAATCAAATCGGA
>NW_004524641.1:11919987-11932993 GCF_000260255.1 Octodon degus
ACAAAATGGACATTCATCGGTATACCCCATTTTTTCTAAGTTCCGTTATTGAATATTATAGGTGTTGTATATTGTTTTTAAAGAAAATTCTAGTTTTTGAAAAATGGAAGGATTTAAGAATATTGACCAAATATTTGAGATGGATGATATACATTTAAATGTCAGAAAGTTGGTCAGCAGTACTTAGTTAATTCCTTTAGGTGCCAAAGCTACATTTACTTTTAAAGTCTAAGGAAAACCAGACATAGAAACCCTTGGGTTCATCTCATTGTTCACCGAGGGAAGCAAATGGGTCACAGAGCACAGCCCACCAGGGGAGGCCTGTAGGCCAATCAGGTGAACCTCTTCACTGGAAACAATGTGAGGTTTCTTCAGTCTTTCAAAAGGGTTGGAATTACCGTCTTCCTGAATAAATATCACTTTACATAATAGCTTCTTCTTCACTCTAAGTGAATAATTAGAAAGAAAAATTCAGCAAATCTTCATCTTCCATCACGGAGCTTCCACCACTAGTAACACATGGCGAAGCTCACTTTTTTTTTTTTTCTTTCTTTCTTTCTTTCTTTCTTTCTTTCTTTCTTTCTTTCTTCCTTTCTTTTTTCTTCCTTTTTGTTATCATCAGTGTAGAATATCATCTCTTGATTCACTTTACCTCTATTTCCCCTCTTATTCCGTCCATCCCTTAACAACCTTCAATTCAGTTTTTGAAGCAAATTTCAAACGGAATATTACTTCATTGGCAAATACACAATTTCTCCTTAAATTCAAAGAACGATTATCTGAAATATGTAATACATCAACATTTATTAAAAAGCGCTAAAGGTATTTTCCGTGTCTAAGCATGCTTCCTGGTTCTTGACCTATCATAGCTTCTAATTTTAGTCCAAAGAAGATAGGAGGAACCAATGCTGGAGAAAGTCAAGAAGCTAAAGATTCACTGTCTTCCATGGTGCACATATACACCACATACACTGATTTTTTTTTTTTTTTTTCTGCTTATCATGGGCCTGTCTTTGTCTCTCTTTGGAGACTTCCTCCACTTAGGGCTTTGTGGAAGGAAGACTCTCTTTTCCCTCCTTTTCCTCTTTAGTAGGAGCTAAAGATGTGAAAGACTTACTTTCCAAGTCACTAAGACATACCAGCCTCAGATTTCGGTTTTTAAAAATTATTATTATTATTATTTTATGTATTTGGTACAGGGTCTCATTATGCAGCTTGAACTCATAGTGATCCTCCTGTTTTCTTTTTTAATGACTTATTCTCTTTAATATCCACTTATCAACATTATGTCACAATAATAATAAAAATAATATCTGTTTTCAAAAACCACAGGGAGTTGTCAGGGAGGGACCTTGTCTTGGGCTCTTACCCCTCACATTTGGAAACTCCTGGCCCAGTCCCAGATTCTTCAGCCTCCAGCCACAAGTTCTAGCTCCTCTCAGTGCCTGAAGCTGGGTCTTCTGGACCCCTCCTTGCCCACTGGGTCAATAAACATAATTTTCTGGGGGGTAGGGCCAAGGGAGAGTCGGGGATAAAAGGGGGCATGGGAGGATCAGAGGTTTGGGAGCTAGTGAGCAGGGAGGGGGTATAAGAGAGGAAGGGGAAAGGGAAAACTTGTGAAAGAGCCCTGGCAGCCTTTGGGGGGGCAGACCTCAGCCTGGAAGGCTTAGGGTGGGGTGAAAGGATCTGGATGTTTAGAGCATTGTGCAGGGAGCCAGCACCTAGGAAATTTGCTGGGAGACTGGTCCTCAGTGAACTTGGGAGAGTCTAAAGTAGGTGAGGAAAGGGGCAGCTTTGAGATGAACCCAGGGCAGAATGGGGATCTGCAAGGAGGACCCTGGTCTCAGGGGCAACAGCCCTGACACCTGACAGAGTCAGCTGGGGCCCAAGGGAACTTGTTGCTGTGGCCAAGAACTCCTCCAGGCAGTGTAGGGCCAGCCCCTCATCTCCCAGCAAGTCCAGCTTCAGGTAAACAGCCTTGCCCTCATCAAAGTTCACCTGATAGTACAGGTAGCAGAGCCCAGCCCTGGGGACTGTAAATTCCCCAATCTGATGGTTGTAGCACAGAAGGCTCCTTGGTCTTGTGTTCACTTTCAGCAAATTCAATACTCCTGTTTTCAACCTCCCCAGCACTGGAATTACAGGCGTAAGCCACCATTCCTGGTCTCAGTGGCCAGCTCAGTGCACCCAAGGGTGGGACCATATGGTGCTGGGGATTGAACCCCAGTCCCTGCACTTGTCTACAGGTGCTTTTGACAGCTGAGCTAGCTTACCAGCCCAAGTTTATCCTTTTATATAGCTAAGTGGTGCTTCGTTGTATAAAAATGCCACATCTTATTTATCCATTCCTTGGTTGATGGTCATTTGCATTGTTTCAAAGATTTAGCTATTGCAAATTGAGGTGCTATAAACACGAGTGCACATATATCACTGCAGTATGATGTTTTTAATTTTAATGGAACATCTAATCTTAGTTTTCTGAGAAATCTCCATAATGATTTCCACTGTGGTTGCACCAGTTTACATCTCCACCAATAGTGGAGAAGGGTTCCCTTTTCTCCACAGCCCCTCCAGCACTGGTTATTGGTTGATTTCTCAATGGCAGCCATTCTTTCTGGAGTGAAGTGGAATCTCAACATTGTTTGGTTCATGAACTCTCTGCCTACACCTATGTCTTTAAGATTCCTACCTACTTTCTCTTCTAGTAGATTCAGTGTTTGTGTTTTAAAATTTAGCTCTTTGACCTGTTTTAACTTTAGTGCCTGATGATAGACATGGGTCCGGTTTTAGTCTTTGGCATGTTCAGGGCCAGTTTTCTGCACCACTTATTAAAGCACCTATCTTTTTTTCCAATGAATATGTTTGGCACTTTTGTCAAAGATAAGGTGGTTTAGGGTGTTTGGAATTGTTTCTTTATCTTCTATTCTGTTCCATTGATCCTTAGGTTTTTTTTTTTTTTTTTTTTTTTTTTTCTTGCCAATATTGTGCCAATTTTCTCACAGTACTTTTGTAGTATAATTTCAAGTTAGGGATTAGGATGCCACTTGCCTTGCTTTTGTTACCAAGAATTGCTTTCACTATTCTAGGTCACTTCCGGTTCTACATAAGTTTTAGGTATATTTTCTCTAGTTTGGTGAGGTATGTTAGTGGTATTTTGATTGAGATTGCATTAAATCTGTATAACAATTTTGGGAATATGGCCATTTTCAGTAGAATGGATTCTTTTTTCCATGAAAAAGGAAGACCTGTCCATTGTTTTATGTCCTCTTCAATCTCCTCTTTCAGAGCACTATAATTTTCACTGTATAGATATTTTACTTCCTTTGTTTGATTTATTCCTAAGTATTTCATTTTTGGGGTGCTATTTGGAAAGATGTGATTTCCCTAATTTCTCTGTCAGTTTGTTGTTTGCATACAGGAATGCTATTGAGTTTTAGGTGGGTGTTGACTTTAGTTATCAAATCTAGAAGTCTGTTGGTGGAGTTTTTAGGGTCTTCTATGCAGAGTATCATGTCAGCTGTGAATAATGGTAATTTCTCTTTTTCTTTTCCTGCACTTAATTCCTTTTATTTCTCTCTTGTCTAATTGTTCTGACTAATGTTCCCAAAACTATATTGAGTAGGAGTGGTGATAATTGACATCCTTGTCTTGTTCCTGATTTAGAGTGAAAACTTCCAGTTTTTGACCATTTAGTATGATGTTAGCTGTTGCTTTGTCATAGATGGCTTTTATCAGGTGAGGCAAAGACCATCTATTATAATTTTCTGTAGAGTTTTTATAATCAATGAGGGTTGGACTTTGTCAAAAGCTTTTTTTTTCACATTTATTGAGATAATCATGGTGTATTATATTTATTGATTTGCACATGTTGAACAATCTCTGCATTCTTAGGATAAATCCCATTTGATCATGTATAATCTTGATTTGTTGCATTCTCTTTGCTAGTATCTTATTGAGCATTTTTGCATCTATATTCATTAGGAAGATTGGCCTATAGTTTTCTTTTTTAGTTGTATATTTTTCTGGTTTGGTATCAGGATAATACTTGCCTCCAGAAATGAGTTAGGGAATATTACTTCACTTTCAATATCATTGAAGAGCTTGAGGAGTATTGGTATTAAATCTTCTCTAAGTTTCTTGTAGAATTCATTGATGAATCCATCAGGACCTGGGCTTTTCTTTGTTGGTAAGTTGTGAATTACATTTTCAATATCATTAAGTAATTTCAGGTTATTCACAATTTTTATATCTTCTTAATTCAGCCTTGGTAATTCATATGTATTTAGGAATATGTCTATTTCTTGTGTGCTTTTTATCCTATGAAAGTAAAGATTTTCAAAGCAGGTATTGATGGTCTTCTGAGTTTCCACAGGACCTGTTGTGATTTTACCTCTTTCATGCCTCAAAACATGAATTTGAGTCTTTTCAATTTTTTTTTATGAGATTGGCTAAGCACTTAGCAATTTTATTTTTTCAAATAAATAGCTCTTTAATATCTTAATTTTTTGTATTGTTTTCTAGTCTCCATTGCATTAATTTCTGCTCTGATCTTTATAATTTTCTTCCTTGTATGGGCTTTGGACTTGTCTTGCTCTTCTTCTTCTAGAAACTTCAGATGCAACATTAAGTTGTTTGTGCTCATTCTGTTTTCCTGATGTGAGAATTCACTACAATAAAATTTCCTTTTAAGACTGCTTTTACTGTGTATAGTATGTTCCAATATGTTATATCTGCTTTCCCATTTAGTTAATTATGGTTTAATTTCTTCTTTAATTTTGTCTCTGACCCATTATTTGCTCAGGAGAGTGTTATTTAATTTCCATGTGTTTAAGGAGTTTTGTGGCTTCTCTTGTCATTAATTTCCAATTTCACTGTATCATGGTCAGATAACATGCACTGGATAATTTGAATTCCTTTGCATTTACTTAAGTATGTTCTGTGGGCTAGTATATGATCTCTTTGAGAGAACATGCCACGTACAGCTAAGAAGAATGTGTAATTTTAGGGACCGGGGAGATGGCTCAGTGGAATAAGCGCTTCCCTGGCAAGCACAAGGGCCTGAGTTCAATCCCTGGTTCCAAAATAAATAAAAATAAAAAAATAAAAACAAACAACAACAACAAAAAGAATGTGTACTTTCATGATGTTGGGTGGAACACCAATATTTGCTGTATATATATTTATAATCATTATCTCTTTCTCTTGAAGTTTTCCCTTACCAAGTATGTAGTGACCTTCTTTATCCCTTTTGATCATTTTTTGTTTGAAGTTCACATGTCTGCAAACATGTTTTTTTCTGGGCTCCTGTTGCATGGAGACTGTTTCCATCCTTTGATTTTTAGTCTATGAATTACTTTTTGAGTTAAATGTGCTTTTCATATACAACATATTGTCTGATCTTGTTTCTTGCCCCATTCTGCTGGTCTGTTTCTTTGATTGGTGAATTGAGGCAATTTACATTGATGGTTAAAATATGTATTAACTTATCTTTATCATTATCATGATATTTTCCTCCTCTTCTCTTTTTTTCCCTTCTGTTTAACTGTTTGCCTGGCCTGCTGGTTTCTTTCTGTTATTGTTCTTGGAATTGTGGTCATTTTTATCTCTGTCTAGAATATTTTTCAGTACTTTGTAGGGTTGGTTTAGCAGTTATGAATTTTTAGTTGTTCATTGTCATGGAAGTATCTTATTTCTTCATTAATTTTGAAAGGTAGTTTTGCAGGGCACATTAATGTAGGTTGGAGGTTGTTTTCTCCCAGGACTTGAAATATTTCACTCTATGCCTTTTCTGACTTGATGGTTGTGTTGAGAAGTCTGCCTTGATTCTGATGGGTTCTCCTTTATAGGTGATCTGTTTCTTTTCCCTAACAGTTTGTGCTGAATTTCTGGAATCTAATTATATGTATTGGTAATTTTATTTTGGTCATAGCTGTTTAGAGTACTAGATGCCTCACTTATTATATGTCAAATTCTTTGTCCACACATGGGAAATTTTCTACCATTATTTCTGTGAAGAGGTTTCTTTTGTTGTTGTTTTGTTTTGTTTTCAATAGTGTTTGTGCTACCTCCAGCTTTTTCACTGACCCCAATCAATTTTATGTTATTCTTCTTTGCTTCATTTTGTAGCTATTGGATTGATTTTTCATTGTCTCTTGATATTTTAAAGATACTATTCTTTTCATAATCACTAGCTGCAATTCTGTCTTCAAGATCAGATATTTAATCATCTATTTCATTCAGTCTGTTGCATATACTTTCAATGGAGGTTTTTATCTCTTGGATTTCTGTTTAGATCTGTTTTATGAATAACAATTCTTTCCTATATTGTACATTTTTTGCTTCCATCATTTTTCTAAGCTCATTTATTCTTTTATCTGTGGCTTCTCTAATAGTTTTGACTTTAGTATCATTTCTTTTTGTTCTTAAGAGATTATTGTATCTATAGCCTATTTCAGATTATATTATCTATAGCTTTTTCACTTGGTTTTTCATTTCTGTTGCTATTATTTCAGAATGTTCTAGTGTTTGACTTGCAAATTCATCTATCTCTTTGTGTTCTGGGCTTGTCCTTGGTGGGTTGGGGATCTGGGGTTATAGTTTGCTTCTGGGTCTTGTCCTTTTCTGTTTTTTCTTTTTTTCTTTTATTTTGTTTTCTATGTTAATGCTTGTCAGTTTCTTATGATAGCTTTGTCACTAGTATTGAGGCTTCCCTAGTCCTCAGGGGGTGTTCTAAATGTAGCTTCTTCTTTATTGCTTTCCAATTTGTACAAGTTATAAAGTTATCATTTGGCTCAGCACCTAATCATTTGGTACTAGATTGTGGATGATGATGATGACCCTATACAATCTCAATGCTATCAACAGGGAATAAAAACTGATTATAACACATGACATCCTGGATGAAATAGTTCAGTTAGTAATAACAATAGTTTCAAGTACAGCTTAGGGACTGACGAACTATGGTAACCCTTAACCTGCTACCTCCAATCACAGGAGCAAATTCTAAAGTTATATAACAAAATCAGTCATATTCCATGTACTTGTATGTGGTAATATTTTCCCTTTAGTGAAGTGATTTTACCCTTTTGTGAAGGTGGAAGGGGTTAAGATGAGTAGAGGACAGGATACAGATGGGTAGGGGACAGGAAAGGATAAAGTGATGAATGTGGTCACATATAGCAGAGTCAAGACTGGATGTGAAGGATGGTCATCAGAGTTTTGGGGAACTGGAGGACACAGGAAGGGAAGAATGAAGTAGCACGTGAAGGAGTAAAGGGAAGAGACAATGTGTACTCACTTAAAAGTTTAAATTCAAAATGCAGTTGAGAGAGAAAGATCAATAGAAGACAATGAAAAAGAAAGGTAACAAACCTAAACAGTGAAGAAAAGAATGAACAAAGGGAAAGAGAATGGAAAAGAAAGAAAAAGGTAGACTTGAGAAAGAGTAGAGAGAAACAAACAAATAGAAAAATCCTCCCCCCCCCCAAATAACCACAAATACAAGACAAAACAAGGCAATTTCTAATGAGTTAGGGAAGAGGTAGTCAATCAGACAAACAAGGAAGAATGAAAGTAGTAAGCAGCTCTGGGGTTGGGACTGGTCTTCTGTTGGTGGGGTTTTCCAGAGCTCCACTGTTGGCCCCTTCTCCTGCTTCAGGCTCTTCCCCCTTGTTGGTCTCTGTGATCATTTTGTATGCCTGGGCCACTCCTCGGGGTCTCATGGGTTCTGGTTGGTCTTCTGCCCTGTTCCCCTTTTATAAAATGAAACATTTTTTTTTTCCAATTTCAAGATCATTCTGAGAAGTGATTTGTAGTCCTCTATTTCCCTTTTCTTCACCATCATATTTAAATAATCCAGAGTTTTTTCTGCCACATTTACATTTTTAATTTGACAGAATGATCTGAACGTATTGTTCAATGAAGTGATGGTTGATGTTAAACACAGTTCTTAACTTTTTAAAGATAAATATTCTGCTGCCAGTGAATATAGTCTAACAAAGCCCATCAAAAGTAAAGCAACAAAGGCAATAACTTTTGAATGATTAAAAAAGTCCTTCATTTGCCTTAAAGACAATAGGGGAGCACATTCATTAGGCTGGTGGTGCTGATAATTGGCAAAGTCTCTGTCGCTGTTAGTGAACCTGTGGTGTGCAAATGGGACCACAGCCTTAAAGATGAGCCACAGTGGCCAAAACACTGATAATGAAAACATGGCTGCTCTGGAAGCCAAAATTTGTCATCAAATTGAGTATTACATTAGGGACTTCAAATTGTCATAGGACAATTTTTAAAGGAATAGATCAAATTGGATGAAGGCTGGGTACCTTTGGAAATAATGATAAAATTCAACAGACTCAACCATCTAACAGTAGACTGTCAAGGGAAAGCACTGAGAAAATCTAAAGCAGAACTCACAGCAATCAGTGGAGATAAAACTGAAATCAGATGTCCCAATAAATCATGCCTTGAAGTGGCTGATGAGTATAAAAATAATGTAAAAAGCAGTTCTGTTTATATCAAAAGCTTCCCAATGGCTGCAACCTTCGATAACATCAAAGAATGGTGAGAACATAAAGGTCAAGTATTAAATATCCAGAAGACAAGAACATTGAGCAAAGCATTAAAGGGATCAATATTTGCTGGGTTTGATAATATTGAATCTCCTAAGAAGTTTGTAGAAACTCAGAGCCAGAAATATAAAGATACAAACCTGCTAATACTTTTTAAGAAAGATTATTTTGCAAAGAAAAATGAATAGTGGAAGCCAAATTAAGAATTAAACAAGAGGGCCAGCCAGATAGCTCAGCAGACTAAAGCGTCTGCTTAGGCAGAGCGCAGCGGCTGAGGTTAGATCTCCAGAGGAAGTGCCAGCCCTGCCCCTGGGGTGCACTGAGCCTGCGATTGAGACTGGGTGCCTGTAATCCTAGTGCTTGGGAGGCTGAAAACAGAAGAATCACTAGGAGTCCGATCTACATAGTGAGACCCTGTAGACCCTATAGACCCTGTCCTAAATACATTGAAAAAGAAAAAGAAAAAGAAAAAGAAAAAGAATTAAACAAGAATAAGAATAAAAGCAGAAGATGCTGAAATGAAATCTCTAGAAGGTTGGATGCCTGCTAAAAATTTCAGAGAACTTAAGTGATCAGACCTGCACAGAAGATTTCTCAAATCATAGTGAAATAAAATAACCTTTGTCAGAGAAGCAAAAGATGGTATAACTATATTTAAAGAAAAAGCCAAGGAAACACTAAATAAAGCCAAAGATGCAAATAATGGCAGCCTACAATTAAGGAACAAAGAAGTTACATGGGAAGTACTAGAAAGAGAAGTGGAAAAAGAAGCTTTGAAAAAAATCATAGAAGATCAACAAGAATCTTTAAATAAATGGAAATTCAAGGGTCACAGATTTAAAGGAAAAGGAAATAAAGCTGCCCAGCCTGGGTCTGCTAAAGGAAAAGCACAGTTTCCAGACAAGAAAACAAAGTTTGATAGTGATGAAGAACATGATGAAAATAGAGCAGCTGACCCAGTGAAAAGAGCAAAAGGAGAAGCAGCGAGGAGCCCTCATCAAAGCAACTGCAAATGGAAAGCGGGGCCTGAGACCTGTAGTTCAGTAAAAAAAATAAATAAATGAAATTTTTCATCTTGGGTTCTAAGCTGCATTTTGTCTTTGGAGGCTTTTAAAAAGAACCAAAGGGCAGGGGGAGGGGGAAAGAACCAAAGATCCAGTGATATAGCTCAGTGGCACAGTGCCTGCCTGGCAAGGACAAGGTCCTGCGTTTGATTCCCAGTACCACCCTCCCAAAAAGGACAATTTTTTGCTATTTTAAATTGTCTTTTTGTGGGCTGGGGAGATGGCTCAGTAGACTAGGTGCTTCCCTGGCAAGTGCAAGGGCCTGAGTTCAATCTTCGGTTCCACCAAGAAAAAAAAAAATGTGTTTTTGTTGTTGCTATCTAAATGCATTTTTAATGTTTGATATTTCGACAGATAGGATAAACTGAACTGCATATACTGCAGGTTAATAATTAGCTTCTCTTCTGGAGGGTTAAGAACCTAAGTTAGAAAAATAAAAAATTGTTAATACAAAAAAATAAATAAATAAATAAAATTGAAGTGAAAAAAAAAAAGAACCTAAGTTAGCAGTTCAAAATTGGAGAAAAGGAAGGGCTGCAAGGTTAGACAACATTTTGGCCCTAGCCTTTCAAGGTCAGTGAAGACTCGGGACATAGGAGAACCTGCATTGTAACATGTAACCGAGTTGTGCTCCAAATCTTCTGATCAAGAAGATTATGGAACCATAGAGGAATGTGTTCGATGATGTATAGTGTACCTGGGGAGAGTCATATGGAGAGAAAAAACATTTTCTCAGGCTTTCACAGACAGTAAATTGGTCAAACAATGGCCGTGACTCATCCTCATGTCTGACACTGACAAAAGGATGTACAAAGGGTGGTACAGGGCTACAGGATAAATCCTGAGAGTACTTGGCTGAACTTACCAGATATTAAAGTTACATTTCTTGTTATATAGGGCTTGCTATATCTTGGTCTTAACCATCCAGCAGAAAAGTATAAAAACAAGGTATATAAAGTAAAGTCATATTAATACGATGAGCTATAAAGGGCTCAAGTCAGTAACTTCTGAGGATAACCCACTAATATTATAGACTGCTAGACAGTGTTAGGTTGCTTAGTTAAATTCAAACACCTATAGTATTTAGATGCCAATAGAATATTCACTTCTGACAGACAATAAAAAAAGGATAAAAAGGAAAGATCATTTTGTATTTATATATACAAAATAGTTAAGATAAATTTATAGCTACTTTCGCTTAATTCAATGAGAAGAAAGAGGTATACTAACAGTGTTTGGACAAAATATCCTGTCTGCTTCTTGTACTATGGATAAGATAACAATGGGTGCCGGGGAGATGGCTCAGTGTAATAAGTGCTTCCCTGGCAAGCACAAGGGCCTTAGTTCAATCCCTGGTTCTGCCAAAAAAAAAAAAAAAGATAACAATGTATAATGTATTGATGATCAAAGCTGTCCTATTAATCAGCTGTGAAAAAAATAAATACATAAATGCATTTTTAAAAAATGTATAGCCCAGATGATTCAAATATCAAAAGGAAGATTATTCCCCTGAATTGCCTTTGTAGTACGAGAATGTATTAGTAGAATATAACAAAATATATACTACATAAAAAATTTAAAATATAAAGACAATATGGCTTTTGATGCCTTTAAGCTTGTGCAAGTGTTAGAAAAAAGAATCTTTCCAGTTTGTTTCCTGGGTTCAGAAGCAGAAATTTGTGACTTATGTGTTTTGGTTAACTCCGTATGAATGCTGTCAGGAAAAATATGTATCCTCTATTTTAACACCCTAAAAACTTTAACAGTTTTTGTTACGGTTTTATCAAGCAATATGAGTCTACATCTGATGTATGGACTGCGTGATGGGAAATGCTCAGTGCTGTAGCCTGCAAATCAGAGATGCTGTCTCCAGATTGAGCGTGATGAACAGCATGAGGAAATCACCCAGCCAGGGGGAGAAAGGAAAAGATAACGCTTATTTGTCCACTTACATTAAAAGTAGATGACAGGAGTAATTTCTCTTATCCCTTTACCAGCCCACCATGAATTCATGCTCATTAGGGGGCTGCGTGTGCCATGGCTTGCAGGTGGTCTTTTGTAATACAGGAATATTAATTAAGTCTTTGCACAACACCCAGTGCAAAACTAATTACTATTCAGTGCTTCCAGCTTGCATACCCGTCTTTATGTGTTTCTGTTTTCCCTCCTCAGCCCGCCTCCTTTGCTTGGCAGCATTTGCATCTGCCTTTGCCCTGTGTGTTTGTAGCCTTTTCTTTCTGGTAGGTTATTTTTCAGTCTTCCTAGAACCTCACCAGTATCTGGATATTCTTTTGATACCATTGAAATTCTATTACAAAGTTCTCGCCACCTCCTCTCACCACCCACTATTTTCATATTTCCCTTTATGAAGATCCTTTTTGAATTATATAATCTTGACAGACGTAATCATAATGGTAGTAGATGAGTTTGCTTATCTTGGGAAAAATGCAAGGAGTGGTTTCATCCACAGGAAAGAACGTAATTGGGCAAAAGTTTTCTAACTAGAATATTTTTTCCCCCCAATGGTAGAAAAGTTAGAGAGATCAAGCATATAGGTATAATTCCTTGAAGATTATGGCTTTATAGTTCAGGCTAATCCTTGTTCACTTTGTGCAATTGACCAGCTAGAATGATTTCAGAGCTCTGAAAAGTTACTTTTCTCTGACCTAGGTTCAGAAGAACTATTCCTTAATGACTTTCTGGAGAAGGTGCTATCTTAGAATTAGCTTATCTAATGGTGAGGCTTTAACACTTTAACCGTTCATGATTTCCTAGCAGAGAGCACATCCTAAGGGAACTCATGGCAGGTTAACTTTTATTTTTATTTTTTATTTATTTAATTTTTTATTTAATGAAGGGTCTACAGGGACTACAGGGTCTCACTACACAGATCAGTCTTGTAGTGATTCTCCTGTTTTCAGCTTCGCAAGCACTGGGATTACAGGCATGCTCCACCATGCCCCATCTCAGTCACCATCTTAACCACCCCCGCAGGGGGTGGGGCCAGCATGGCAGGCTGGGGATTGAACCTCCAACCACTGCATCTGCCTAAGCAGGTGCTTTAATCCGATGAGCTATCTAGCCGGCCCTAGGTTAACTTTTGATGGAAAGGGAGGACTGGGAAATGTGCTAGAGAAAAGTCTAGAAAATATCAGGAGGGCAGCACAGGGCAAACAGCTATTTGATGGTTCAAAGTTCATGAAAGGAAAAGTACAGTAAGAAAATTTTAGGGTTGTCTTAGTTACTCTTCTCTTGTTGCTGGGACAAATACCCGACACTCAAAATGAAGGAAGGAAAGGTTTATTTAGCTCACAGTTACTGGAGGTTTCAGTCCATACTCAGCTGGGTCCAATGCAGAGCAGCACATAGCAG
>NW_004524641.1:11933308-11934862 GCF_000260255.1 Octodon degus
GACACAAACCATAACAAGGGTATGTTACATCTTCATGTAGCTGTATTATTCATACAAAAGTTTGTATTAAGTATATATTTGCTTATGGCCCAAATATATCATTGGGGTTCAGCTCCGTAATGTAATACTATTTCACATTTCAAATTTAGTGACCAATATATGTTCAAATAAAAGTTGCACCCATTCTCATGGTGAAAGTCCCATGAAAACAGAGCTCTTTTGATGCAAGAGCATTGGCCTTTCAGGTGACTGCTCTCCCTGCAGCTCCCAGCCTCTTTTCTTCCTCCTTCAGGCCCCAGGCAGCTTTCTGATTACAGGTTGTTCTGTAACATGCTGTCTAATATCCTTTGAAATAAGGATCCTATACTGAGTAGTCATGATTGGAACCATGATTTGGGGAAAAGAAATCACTCCCCGATAAGTAGGCAAACAAGCAGACTTGCTGATGTGTCATTTTAATAATGTATTCACTCATTTGTTCTTTCCACAACTATCACTGGTGACTTACTACATGGTAGATACTTGACAAACTCTGGAGACAGAAATGTGACTGACCAACGTGGGTATGGTCCCTGCCTCATGGAATCTACACTCTGAGAGTCAGCCATGTGCTGCCACAAGCAGTTCATGGAATCATCCGCTCAAGTCTTCACCCCATCTCCAGCCACGCTCTGCCTAAACTATGTTTTTCCACAGATAATATTCTTAGATGTATCTATCATGACTTCATCATGTTCCTAAAAGTTCTAAAGATTATGTAGGTGGGGGAATAATATGACAATTGAGAACATCATTTGCAATATGTTAAAAGATTGTTACAGCATTACCTCATCTCAAAAGACAGTGGTGGGGCCAGGCAAATAGCTCAGTAGATTAAAGTACCTGCAAGTAGGCACAGGGGCCAGGGGTTCCATCCCCAGGCCTGCTGTGTCGGCCCCGACACTGGGGCACACTAAGACAGCAATTGAGACTGGGTGTGGTGGCACATGCCTGTAATCCCAGCTCTTGGGAGGCTATAAACAGGCGGATCAGTATAAGTCCATCTAGTAATGAGACCCTGAACACCCTGTAGACCTTTCCCTAAAAAAAACCCTACAAAAAACAAAAACAAAATAATGGTTTCTGTCTTACCTTCTTGTCCCTAAGACACAATAGCCAACACCTGCAACTCTAAAGAGAAAGGTTGATTTTGGCTCACAGTTTGCAGAAGTTTCAGTTCATTTTCAGCTGGTTACAAGGCAAAGTGGCCTGGCAAAGGGGCCTGGCAGAGGAAAAAGAGCTTGTGGCACAGCAGTGGGAAGCATAGAGAGATCAATGGACAAGGAAGGAGACAGACCCTCCTAGGCCATACTCTGAGCATCACACCTCCTCCAACCAGGCTTCCCCTCCCAGCATCACATTTAGCTATAAATTCATCAGCAGGCTAATCCCCGGATGAGTGTCACACCTCTGTGACCCAATCTGAGCACACGTGCCTCACAAATGGGACATCTCGATGTAAATCATAACATTATTCTGTGGTTAAAGTCAGTGTTCACAATTAATTGGGGGGGG
>NW_004524641.1:11941197-11980590 GCF_000260255.1 Octodon degus
AGGGGTGGGGGGCGGCCTGAGGGGGCGGGAGAGAGTCCGGCCCACGCTGCGCCTGGGCTGGGACTGGTCCCGCCGGCACAGGGTAGCAGGAAGCTCTCCACACACTCACCGGACCTGGGCTAGGACTGGAAAGTTTTCAGTTTTGCAGAGTAGCTTAGTGGCAGAGCCCTTAGCTACCATGAGCAAGGTCACAGGATTGATTTTTAGTATATCAAAAGAAGAAGGGGTTTCCCATTGATCCCACTTAATGTTTCTCAATTCCCTCCATCTATGAAGTTCTTTGGGATATTTATGATTCACTCTCAATCTGAAAAGCTCATTTCTTTTCAATCTTTTTCTTCTCTGTGCTCACCCACTCATAGACAAGCGGAGACATGCATTTCCACGAGCTGTGATCTCGGGAAGGGCAGCCCAGGCATGCGCTGCCCAGCTTTGTGGTGGCTCCTATGTGAGCTCTCACAATTCACTGATCTTTCTAGACTTTCCTGCTCCATCTTTCTGGGATTCAAGCATTTTACACAATGCCTGTGAATTCTCCAAACTGCTGCAAGTCACTTCTTTTCTTTTAAAAATGTCCCTTCATTTTATTGATATTCCTTTAGATAGCTAGAACTACTTTGATGTGAGAAAAGACGGAGCCAGATAATCCTTGGCATGACAGTGACTAACATAACAATATTAATTAATAACTAATTTTTCACAATTAATATGACCTCAATAACACTGGGATAATGAATTCCAAAGGTAGAGAAGTTGAGCAAAGATGTGAAGCAATTCGATAAGGACCACACAGTCAGAAAGCATCTTAATTGAAACTCAAAAGTTGGTCTCTGATACTCAGGATACTTGTGGAAATTTGGGATTATCCCAGCCTCTTGTTCTTGAAAGAAAGTGGATAAGAAAAAAAAATTCTTAATGTGCGTCCTGAGATAATTAGAATAATGGGAATCTGATGATGAGTAGAGAAAGTGTGGACAACCCACACTTGCTGACCTCTGATTTGAATCCTACAGAAAGGATGCTGGTCGTGGCCTTGTAGATGATGTGTCCTGCCTCCCAATTGCCTCTGTTTGCCCAGTGTAGTTTCACAGGTCTTCTTTCTGTTCTACATGCGCATTGAGCTCTTCGCCACCTTGGAGTCATCAAATTGCCATCTCCTCTGCCTGACCTGCTCTTCTGGGTGTCTTATTCCATTCACTTCCTCATTCTGCAAATCAGAGAATCAATCCTCTGTATTCACGGTTCCATATCTGTGGGTACAACCTACAACCAACCATAAGTTATATACATTTATATACACTTTTTTACCACACTCCCTAAACAATACATTATAATAACTATGTATACAACACTTACATTGTATTAGGTGCTGTAGATTAAGTATATGAGAGGGTTGAGAGGGTGCATATGGGAATATGGGAATACTGTTTGATAAAAGAGACTTGGAAACCCACAGATTTTGGCATCTGCAGAGGTTCTGGAATGGGTTCTCCATGGATATCTGGGGTGTGTGCTAGGCAAACACTCTACCACTGAGCACCCTCAGCTGAACAACTCTTTTCTTAATTTGTTCTTCTGACAGACACTGGAGATATTTCCTTTATTCTTCTTAGTCTTTTGTTTTCCTTCAATATACTTAAAAATGTAGTCTCTTCCTTCCTAACTCTACTTACTCCAAATCTAAAATACTAATTATCTTTTCTGTATTGCAGGCATTTTTATATATCTAGGTGGGAAGAACCAACTCATTCTGGGTCATCAGTTGAGTTTTTCTTGGTTTTCCTGTGGAAACCCTTTGTGGTTTTCTCTTTGGAAAATCCTTTCATGTTTCCAAGCTCATTTTCCTTCTGCCCTCCTACTTCTTCAAGCCCAGATATGTAAGACTGCCTTCCAAAGTGTGGGATAGGTGCCTCATGCAACATCTTCAAATAATGCAAAAAGAGCCTTTGTCTTAAGGGAATAATATGAATCTAGTTCTTTCACTGTTTTACAGTGAAATTTCACTCTTTTTTTTTTTTTTTTTTTTTGGCTCTGAATGCCTTCAAGGCATGACTGGCTGTCTTGTGTTGTGGGGATCAAACCACAGCAACCTGAGCCTGACTGCTTTGTTGAAGCAGCCAAATTTCACTCTTGACTTTCTGTTCAGGGCTCAGTGAGTCTCAATACTATATTCTCTTTCTAGGGAGAGCAAGTAGGCAATTCTCAATCCTAGTATGTTCATAGGAATAGGTTAGTCCTGGCAGCTCAAGTACCAGAGTCTACAAACCCATCAAAGGTAAGCCAGTTTGTACATATCAAACATAGTAAGGGCCTCTATATATTGCCAAGGAAATAGAAACTTTAAAAACATTGAAGGTTTCACACACATTTATATAAACTTATTCTACTTAACAAGGGTTTATTGACTATCATGTACTCTTCAATGCTGGGAATATGTGCTGGGCATGTCCAGATAAATAATGCATAAAATGATCATGACCTTTTCACAGAGAAAACTAAATGTGACACCATTGTATTACAGAGTTCCAAAGGAATAGAATTATTGAGTGAAATGGGATTTGGAAGGGAAATGCAGATTTAAAAAATTCAATCCAGTGTAAGAAGCCTGTCGAGAAGGTACAAAACCCTCTGTGGATTTCAAGTGGACACAGGGGACAGGTTGTATGCAGCAGTGGAGGGCTGGGAAGTCATCCTTCTGCAAAGAAGGGCTGTCTTGTCCCCAGAAGACCATCCCATAAATTTGTGCCTAAACTTATTGACAATTTTTCCTCTCTTAGGTTGGGGAAACAATGAGAAAACAGCTATACTGACTGCATTCCTGTAACAAAAGAATGACAGGGATACAGGAGTGACAGTAGCCATGCAGAAGAATGGCCCCAGGACAGAATGGTAAGGAGGGAGGAAGCAAGGGCAAGTGGCCAGATACTTCTCTAGCCTTTCATGGAGGAAATAGCTTGTGGATGTAGATATAACCATAGTCATTACCTACTGTCTGGGACTGAGAGGAACAGTGGGTGAAGAGAGATTGGAGGTTTCCCAAAGCAAAGTGCTGGCAGTCATTAAAAATGATGGCAAATAGAAAGAAAATGGGAACGCAACCCAGACCAGTGTAGGAGCCTTAGCACTCCAAGGAGTTTTCATTATGAAAATGCATGTGAAAAAGATGCCAGCTGGGACACAAAGTGAAGGGCACGAACACAAGTGACACAGTCCATTATGGCTTGTGCTACTTTTGCTGTCTCCTTCTGCCATGTGCCTCTGCCTTGTGCCTCAGCTGACTATGTACTGAAACCTCCACTAACTCTGAGCTAAATAAATCTTTCATTACTTAATTTGGGGAGTCAGGTATTTTGTCTGAGCAAGGAGAGAAGAGTAACCAAGACACCATCTCAACACACAGGCAAGATGCAGCCACACTCTTACAAGATGAGATCCTAGGTTTGATACGTTAACTATGGAGTCCCTGCACCCCCTCCCTAATGACCTTGTAGCCTTCCCTAGACACAAGGCACCTTTTCACTCAACAGAGGGTCATCACCCACCAGTCAGAGGGAAAACTCATCTAATTCTGCAGCCTACTTTGTTTTAGAACTTTTTCAACACGGCACATGACCCCAGACCCCATGTAGTAAAGGCCACATAGCCTATGAGAAATTCCTTTGTGTGGGGGAGGGAAGGAGTTAGGAATAGGAGGTAGTGGTCTTCTGAACTGTAAGTCCCTTCTCCCACTCTTCCTCTCACCACACACAAACACTCCACGGGCTTGGTCAAGTGACTATCCCAAGGCAGGGAGGCATTTGATCCCTTTTATAAAGCTCCCTAAAGGGTGTCAACACCTCTTGTCAACTCACTTAGGCAGTTTCCATAGACAAGTATCTCTGCTTTATTAATTACTGGTCTGCATAAATTCTAGCAAGGGAATGTCCCATGGATATGTAATAATCATGATATGATCTCTTCTAGTTCTGCAACCTATACATTTTTATCTCTTAAAGAGGGAGCTTTTAGATCTTACTCTGACCTACTTCAGGACCTTGGTCAACATTGTAAATTGGTAATCTTATTTACTTCTCAAAAGAAAAAAAACTTAATTATATTTATTATGTAATCAGTCTTCTAGACTATTGTTCAAGGAAGTCCAATTAACTTAGGATACTGGCCCCTTCTTTTTGCACCAGACACAATTTATGCACAATAATGGTACATGGGTTCCATCTGCAATGACTTGAATAGTCACCATGAGAGACAATGCTTAATGGACGAATAGCAATGTGTAAAGAAGCTTGCAGCAGTATCTCACAGGAATCTATCCTTTTGCCAAAAAAAGTTTGACAATGACTAGGAGAAAGATGTAAGAAGAACAGAGAATTATATTATACGAGAAATAAAGCTGGTAAAATAGACAGCAGAATCAAAATATTAAAATTCCTCAGCTGCTCATAGAGTAGACTGAAATAAGTTACAACTGAAAAAGGCAACAGACTCCATATAAAACTGATAAATTGTGCTGTACATCCTTTACTTCAGTAAAATTTACTGTAGACAGACAGTCAAATTTTTTTTCCCAGAAACCCAGTTGTCAAAAATACTTTCCTGTGCAACACCAGGCAGAAAAATCTGGGAAAGACAAGGAAATAGCCCAAAGGAGAGACAGCACCCTGTCCCTTGTCCCCGTGAGATGTAACTCAGGCCCACTTTCTGCTCTGTAGTTACTGTGAGCCAGTAGACCCCTGTCACTGTAGTCGCTTGAAACCAATTTTAATGAGAACCTTGTCCATTGCCTCTGAACATGTTATGTGTTGTGGACAAGTTCAGGGAGCTGAATTTTGTCTGAGTGTTGAGAAAGAAGTTACTGCAGGTCCAAAACCCCATGATTAGGTCATGACTTAAGTAGAAGAGAATAACAAGCTCTATTGTGAAACTTTGGGTCCTGCATCACCAGCTCGCCCGCTTCTCCACTTTGCCTTCATGTCTTGTTTGCATAATATGGTCCATTTGGGAGTCCTAAATCCTATTTTTAAATAGTTCAGAAAGTAGGTTCTTCTGGTTCTTGCCTCTGCTCCACCTGCCTCACATTACTACCTTCATAGTCAGTCTTGCCTTTTACTGAGCACAGGCTTAGCACACGCTCCAGGCCATTCTGACCCTGAGGTCCAGCTACTGGAAGACAGCATTTGCTGTACTGCTGGCTACTAGTTAGTTACCAGGGACTTGTCCAGTCCTGTTTTCCTCAGGCAGTTGCCTAGCAGGATCAAGTTCTGCTGGCTTTCTTTGATGGGCAGTGTTTCTCCCAACAACCTCTTTCTGCAGTGCCCTGCCTGCTGTGGACCTTCCTCCCAGAACCAGCTGGGCCTTTCCTGATGGCTGCTGTCCCAGAAGCCCCTAGACCCTGCTGGGACCTTCATTGTATTGCTGCAGTCAGTCAAGTAGAATCTGAAGAATCTTGCCTCAGAACTGCTGTCTTGTTGTTCAAAGAACAACACCATATGCTACACTCAGAAACCGTTTACTTACATCACTGATTCACAACATAGGACTGCAGTATTCTACTTGAATACTCAGTCAAATGGTTCTGCTTGTGAAAATAAAATTTATATTCTCTAAATTTCTTATTTATACAAAAATTTGATCCCAGGTAGTAAGTGGATATGGGCTTAGGAAATTCTAAGGGGAAAAAAAAAGGAAAAAAGATAAAAACTGTTCCTAGTTGCTCATTTTTAACATCTCTTTCTTTTTCCTCCACCCATTTTCTCAACTCCAACTGTTCTTTGGACATGTGAAAGCCACTAAAACCAAGAGGGAAAAAAAACATTCATCTAAAAACTCACAAAAATAACAAAAGTCAGGGCTAGCCAAATAGCTCAGCAAGTTAAAGTGCCTGCTTAGGCACATGCAGGGGCCGGAAGTTCAATCCCTGGCCTGCTGTGCCAGCCCCGCCCCCAGGGCGTGCTGAGATTTCGATTGAGACTGGGTGTGGTGTTGTGTGCCTGTAATCCCAGCACTTGGGAGGCTGTAAACATGGGAATCACTACAAGTCCAATCTATGCAGTGAGACCTGTACACCCTGTACACCCTGTCCTAGTACAAAAATAAAATAAAGTAAAATAACAAAAGCTAATTTCCCAACCCACAAGACATGAGCCAGCTCCTCTGGCCTTGCTAATGAGTGTAGACATTTCCCTTGTCTTGGTCCTGGGCCCCATTAATATGCATTTTCCTTTTCTACCTTGAAAAAATAATAAGAAGAACATACTTTGGTTATATTTGCCAAAATCCAAAATCTCGGACTGAGGAATTCAGAAAACTAAAAGTGGGCAAATTTACTTCATTCAATTTGAAAGAAAGAGAAGTGGTGAATAGAACCAGTTAATAACCTTAACCAGTTCTGAAATTGTTTTGGATGTTAAATGAAAAAATGAGCTTAAAAAGAGAGTTGAAGGGAAAAACAATCAACTGATAAGACCCATTCAAGATCCATGAATATAATACTGCAATTCTTACAATGAAGAGCTTGTCTCTCAGATCATATCAAAGGCACCACTAGGTACTTCCTCTCAGTAATAGGATTTCTATTAGTTGTTTGCTGAAGCAGCTGTGTTCAACCTTTTTGTACTACAGTTCGCTTGATGGATTACATTTAAAAATGTGTGACTTCCAGAGGCATGTCCAGATTTTAATAAGTCAAAATCACTTTGTGAGGGCCAGTGAGATAGCTCAGCCAATTAAGTGCCTATTTAGGCAAGTGCAAGGACCAGGGTGCGATACCTGGCACCACATGTCATGCTGGCCCCGCCCCATGGGCATGCTGAGCTGACTACTAAGACTGGGCAGGGTGGTGCTGGGCCTGCAATCCCAGTGCTGGGGAGGCTGAAAACAGGAGGATCACTTCAAGTCCAAGTTGGGTAGGGAGACTCTGTACCAAATACATTAAAACACAACACAACAAAACACTTTGTAGAAGAAGAGCACTACAAATATTCATCATGGCCAGAATTATTATTTATAAATCAAAGGCTACCACTTATGCATAATTCCTGATACACTAGAGATGATTACACATCTTTTCTCCCCTATTCAGAGTTTAGGTTGAAAGTTAGATTATTTATGGGGGGAACTTTGCATTCACTGGAATATATTTTTCAACAAAAATGTCTGCATTATTGTGACACACTCTCCAAGTGGTGAAAAGTCATAATCCTGGGTTACCAGTCATCCAGTAACAAGAGGGAGGAAGAATGGGAAAGGAAGAAATACAGGTATGAAAGGAATCCATGTGTGAATGGGATAGAAAGAATTTGAAAGTAGGTGGGGCATGTTAGCCCACCAGGTCCTCAGCCTTCCTCCACATCTGCAGCTGTGGGCTGGGAACAGCAAACACTAGGGACTCTGTCTTTCATACAGACACTACCTAGTGAGGGTCCCTGGTAAGGAGAAGTCCTGGGGTGAAGTCAGCCTGTCCCAGAGCCCCTTGTGAGCCTGACCAGTTAGAAGATAAGGGACAGTTTTGACCAACCCAGTAAGTGACTAAATGCTTCCCTAAGCCCACTGGAACAAAGTTAGGACTCACCATTTTAGTTCACTGTAGGCCTGGACATTTCCTGAAAATTTTCCTTTCAAAGGAGGACATCTAATTTGAAGGCTATTCATACCAGAACTTTAACCCTAACAGTGTAGGAAGTAACTTGGTAGGAATTTTAGCATCAGTACAGCGATGTACATTATGATGCTGAGTGGACATAGCAGGCACATGCAGGGGTAATTAGGGAAGGTTTGAAGTTAGGCAAAGGGAGCAGGGGGAGGTATGTGATTCAGTATCTTGCGGGTACCTTCTATGGGTTGAGCTCAGCCATGCCAGAAGGAAAGGGAAAGGGAAGGGAAATCGCATGGCCTGTGAAGGCATCCTCTCTAAGCACAGGGTGAAGCACACAGACATTTCCACACAGCCTGCTCTTGTCCTCCTGGCCAGCTTTTCATCACTCTGGGTGTGAGCCACCTTTCCATCACCAGGAAAAAAATGCCTTCACACCCTAAACTTAAGACCCAGAGGCACAGCTTTCAAGCTCTGGGTTCATTTGGTGGCTGGCTGGCTCCAAGGCAGAGCAGCATGGTGGAAGAGCAGGGTGGAGCAAAGCTGCTTAACCCAGGGGAACTGGGGGGCTAGGAGGCGGGGAGATGGAGGGGAATGGGGGGGAGGGAGAGAGGGAAATGAAAGGGGGAGCAGAGGGGGAGAGGAAAAGGAGGAGGAGAGGAAACAGGAGAAAAAAGGAGAGGGAGAGGAAAAGGGAAGGGGTGAGGGAGGGGGAGAGTCTCATGTCTGCAAAGGAGGGGCCTGGGAAGGAAGGGGGAGGGGAGGGAAGGAAAGCGGAAGGAGTATGGGAGGGGGAGGGGAAGGAAGGAGTGGGGAGGAAAGGGGTACGAGTCACACCCCAGATCCCACCACTTCTGATCAGGCTCCACCTCTTACTAGCACTTTCAACAGTGGACTCCAATTATTATCAATCCGTTGACGAGGAGAGCTCCCCTACGATCCAGTCACCTTCCCAAGGCCCCACCTTTGCAGACATGAGACTCTGGGGGAACATTTTATATTGAAAGCATAACAGTCTGGAGCATCACTGACAACATGGGTAGCCCGTTTTTCTTTTTGAATCTTTCAGTGCTCTCAACTTTGATTTGGGGCAAATTCCTCTCTTCAAAGAAAAATAAATCACACTCAAAATAAGGACATTGGCCCGGAGGCGATCTAAACAGCTTGGCTAAAAACTTGAGGCCTTCCTGAGGCCTACACGTGCTCTGGACTCACAGTCTCTAGGAGAGTTTGGTTCCCATAGGAGAAAGTCACAGGGGTCAGACACCGTCCTTAAGTACTTGCACTGCGCTTAATTTCATGGGGCCTCCGTAATCTGCAGGACTCAAGAGACGACTTCCAACCTAAACAGGGCTTTGTTCATCAACTCTGAAGAGGCTTAAAGATTTTTTCTTCTAGTGAATTTCAAAATGTCAAGAATAATTTAGCTTAAAATTAAGACTCAATAGATTTTGATTCCAAATAAGAGTGAAATGCGTTTCTTCCACTACGTAGGCAGTCTGTACTGAAGCCTGTTTGATGTCTCAGTGCATGGATTTTAGTTTGTCAAGACTTGTGGGCCTACCTGCGTTTCTCATGATGCCTGAGGGGACCAAGCAAAAGGAGACTGTTATTAACCTGACCCAGTGTCTCAGTTCTTCTTTTCTCATTGCTGGAACAAAATACCCAACACCCAGAATGAAGGAAGGAAAGATTTATTTAGCTCACATTTAGTGGAGGTTTCAACCCACCATCAGCTGACTCCAAGGCACAGTGGCACATGGCAGAGGGCAGCCTTTCATGGTGGCAGAAAACAGCAGAGCAAAGGGAGGGCAGCAGCTCAGGCAGCTAGCTGGCCTCTCTCCCCTCCTCACATTGTAATGCAGATTACCTGCCCCAGGGCAGGTGTAGCACCCATACCCACAATAATCAATCACAAACCCCAGAAGCTGCCCCATGACTGCATGAGGCTTTGGGGGTACACCCACACACAAACCATGACACCTGGGAACTGTAGCTCCAAAGTATGTGACATCTTTAACTTTTTTTTTGGTAGCACAGAGGATTGAACCCAGACCAATGAACCCAGGCGAAGTCTCTCCCATCCCAGCCTCTGCCCCTTTTAAAAACATTTTGAAACAGGAGTTCTGAGTTCTTCAGGCTGGACCCAAACATGCAGTCCTCCCAGCTCATCCTTCCCAGTAGCTGTACTTACTGATATGCACCATCGGTCCCTAGCAACGCATTTTTGTTATTATGTTTATAACATTTTGTTAACCGTTGTGAGAAAAGAAGTTCTATGTTAGGAAATCCTAGGCTACACAATTGTAAATGAGTTTGTCCTGTCCTTCGTATTCAAAGTGATGTGTTTACATGGGGGGCTGTTGGTACGGACTCCCAGACTCCTGACTGTGGACTCTTTCTGCCACAAATCATCTTTAAGGCCTGGGTTTAACGGAATGAATTTTGAAGCATTCTTCCCCATAGGTCTCTGAGCTTTTATTTTTCCAATAATGCTACATTGATTTTGGCAAGCCTCAACCTAGGAGGAGACTGTGTCTTCAGGAATATCGATAGGCTGATAGAAGCTTCTCTATGTGCGGAGGTGGGAGAACCGAGTTCATTTTTGGCTTTCCCACTTATGGGCTGGGCGACGTTGAGCTAATCATCAAGCACCTCTGAGGTTCAGCTTTCCTCATCGCTAAAAACTCAGTAAGCCATTGACTCAGTAAGTCTTTGATAAGGTGAAACAGTGGGGTACTTTGTGAAACGCTAGCTACGTGCCCACTGTGTGATCCAGCTGCTCTGCTCTTAGGTATCTGTTTAAAGAGAGGCATGAGTCATGCAAGAATGTTCTTAGCAACTTTATTTGTAATAGCAAAAAAGTAGAGGTAACTCTACTGTCTGTCAGCAAGGGAGCGCTGTAGGCATAAATTAGAGCGCTTCTAGGGCCGGGGAGATAGCTCTGCGGCATAAGTGAGCCTGGATACCTGGTAAACTGCAAGCTCCTAAGTTCCATCCCCAGTACTGAAATAAATAAATAAATAAATAAATAAATAAATAAATAAATAAATAAGAAATAAAGCACTACTCAGCAATGAGAAGGACTGAACTGCTCACATACCCTACATGATGGATAAACGTATATGCCTGAAGAAATGAACCAGATACAAAGCTTATGTATCATGTGGTTGTGTTTATAGAAAGGTTGAAATAAATGAGAACCACTCTATAGTAGGAGAGAACAGGTCAGTGGCTGCCTCAGGCATGGGGGGAAGGCAGCAGGAAGTGGCAGGAGAGGGGAATTATAGGAAGTGAGTGAATTCCTGGGAGTGCCAGGCGCCTTGAACGTCTTGATCTCCGTGTTTATTTCATAGTTGCATACAGATGGTTTTGTCTCTCATCCCTGAGACAAAATACCTGTTGCCCAAAGTTAAAGAAAGGAAAGTGTTCCTTGGTTCACAGTTTGTAGAGGCTTCAGTCCATAGCGGGCTGGCTCCAAGGCGGTGGCACCTGACAGAGGGGGACAGTTCATGGCAGCAGAAGACAGCAAAGACAACAAAAGCAAAAGGGGGAAACAGTCTCTTTTTGTCCATTTTATCTTACCCAGGATGCTGGGATTAGGGTGCTGCTAGTCCAATCAGTAGACTGATCACCTACCCTTAATCCCAGCGTTGTGCTGAGAATCAACCACACACTCTCGGTTCAGCTGACTCTGGAAAGCCTGCCCCTTTCCATGACCTTATGAGACTTTGGGGGACATCCAGACATAAACCATAACTCATACATTAAAAATTTCCAGGGCCGGGGAGACAGCTCCATGGCATAAGCATGTGCCTAGCAAGCACAAGGTCCTGGGTTCAATCACCTGGTACTGAAGCAGGGGAAAAAAATTCCCTATTTCTACATTTTAAATGTGCTTTTTGGACAAGAGTTTTGGCTCCCCTACACATTCCAAAGCACTGGCATGGTTAATCTTTTACATTTTAGCCATTTTAATAGGTGTGCATTGGTATTTCATTGTGGTTTGAATTTGCATTTCCCTAAATGCAAGCTAAAGATGTGCCTAGTTATCATCCTTGCAGCTCCTTGGGTGGAGTGCCTTCAAACCTTTCCTTCTTTCTCTATTTGTTTCTTTCCCCTTGTTGATCCTTGAGAGTTTTAGAAATTCTTGATTACAGCTCACTTATTGGATCCATTACTGGCTCTCAGTCTGAGCTGTTGGCACAATAAATAGGAAATGTTTACATAACCCAGAGCCACAAACATTATTTTGCTATGTTTTCTTCTAAAATCTCTGTGATTTGAGATTTTTATACTCAGGCCTATTATCCAGTTTGAGTTAATGTTTGCATATAGTATGAGGTGTGAATCAAGGTTCTCTTGTTTTGTAACAGATAGTCGTTTCTCCAGAGCTATTTGTTGAAAGGCTGTTTTCTAGAAGGCATGTTTTATACTTAGTCCACAATAAATTATTTGTTTATACTCAGGTCTATTTCAGGAGTCTAGCATGTGCCATTCGCTTATCTTAACTCCAGAGAACCAAACTGTCTTGCTATAGCTTTATAAATTTAGAAATCAGAAAGTGTTTACTCTTTCAATTTTTTTCTCTTTTCAATATTTTAACCTAAAGTGGTTCTTGGTCCATTCACATAAATTTCAGATCCATCTCAACGATTGATCACAAAAGTCAGTGATGGTTTTGATTATGTTGTACAGAATTTAATCTATAGACTAATTTAGACAGAATTGATCTTTCAGCAATTTTAAATCTTCAGATGTACAACTATGGTATGTTCATTTATTTAGGTGGGTTTTTACAATTTTTCTTGGAAATGTTTTATAACTGTTAGTACACAATTCTTACACATCTTTTGTCAAGATTAGCTCTGTGTATCCTATTTTGAGAGTATAATGAGGCATTGTTTTAATTTCAATTTTGCTAGCATATAGATACACAATTTATTTATTTTTGCATATTGATTATATATCCAGCAATTTTGCTGAAATACTAGTTTTAAGAGTTTAAGATTCTCTCAGATTCTTATGTGGACTCTCAAGCCATCTGAATATCTTTTGTAATTTAACTTCTTTTTGTTTTTTGTTATTTTTGGCTTTTCCTAGGCTTCCAGGGCTAGCTTCAAACTTGTGATCCTCCTTTCTTAGCCTCTGAAGTGCCTGGGACTACAGGCATGCACAATTGTACGTGGCTGCTATTGTTGTTATTATTATTATTATTATTATTATTGTTACTATTATTAGTGTGTTATTGGCTAGAAACTTAAGAACAGCGTTCAATAAAAGTGGTGAAAGCAGACATCCTTATCTTGGTTCTGACCTTCAGGGGAACTTGTTCAACATATAATCACTAAGCATGATGTAAATTGTAGCTTATTTCACAGGTTTCTTTTATCTGATAAAAGGCATTTTCTTATTTCTCTGCTGTGATGATAGCTTTTTATTTAAAATGATGTCAGATTTTATCAAATGTTTTTTCTGTGCCTACTGGGTCTATTTACTTTTGGTCTGTTGATATGGTGAATTGACTTCCAAATGTTAAATGTTTAGGTACCTCAGGTAAATTGCACCCAGTTACAATGAATTTCCTTTATTCTACGTAATTAGATTTGATCACTAAAGCTTGATTTGGGATTCTTGCATTTATATTTATGGCGATTATCAAGATTTTTTTTAAGACTCCAATTATACCTATACTAGACTTGAAGCTTTCTCGGCTCATTGACACTTGGTTCATTTTTGTAGAATTTCCTTTTTTTGTGTGTTTTAGTTTTGGTGGTTTCTATTGCTACCTTTCTATAATTTAGTAATCTTTTCTTCTGAAAATTTTCTCTGTATTTAATTTCATCCCATACATAATTTTTAACCTCAAACATTACAGTTTTCAGATCTTGAAGTCTAGTTTTGTTCTTCTTAAAACATCTTCCATGTCTTCACTTAATTGTTTGAATATATGGAATAGAGTTATAAAAACTGGTTTATTTGTCTGCAAATCCTAAGAGCTAGGTCTGCTTGGAGTCCACTTTGGTTGGTTTTTCCCTATTTCTGGGTCTCATTTCCCTGTTTCTTTGCATGCCTGGTACAAGTGAAGGGCTCAGTTCATTTGGTTCCCTACTGGAGGGGAGTGCTGTCCTTTGTCACCGATGTCTTCACTTAACAGCTATAGCAGTCACTCATGTGTCAGACACCATTATTTTATTAGAGGTTTCAATATGGGATTTAGTGCTCTTATTCTTTCTGTGTTTCTTAGTAGTAATAGTTTTGTAAAGATCCTTCCCACCACATCTAGTTGTTAGAGTGATACAGTCCTTAAGGAAGTGGTGGAATGAATGCTGTCTTCCTGTTGTTCAGTCTTGATTAACTACTTTGCCACCATCCTCTGAAGGTAGCACTGAGTTTCTTTTTTAACGTGAAAGTTATTGTGAGCTCATGGGTTTTATGTTTGCATATTTGTTGTTCCATTTATTCCATCTTTGGCCTAAGAGAACTACTGCAAACTCGTTCTTATGAACCTATTGACATCCACAGTAGCCTTTGATAGCTTCTTTCATTTCTTAAGAAATACAATATTTCATGCTTACTTTGTATATTTCCCCCAAGATGTGGAATGAACTATTTATCTAGGCAGTCCTTGTTTTGTTTTGGTAGGAAATGGTATTTAGGGACCATAATTTGAGCACTAAGTCTAAAACTTTTGCAGTGCAGGCTTGGAAATAAATTTTTATAGAAAAAAAAAAAAAATACACCATGAGGGCCGGCCAACTAGCTCAGAGGATTGAAGCACCTGCAAGCAGGCACAGGGGTCAGGAGTTCAATCTCCAGGCCTGCTGTGCCAATCCCGCCCCCAGGGCACGCTGAGATGGCAATTGAGACTGGGTGTGGTGGTGCACGCCTGTAATCCCAGCTCTTGGGAGGCTGTAAACAGGTGGATCACTATGAGTCTGATCTAGTAGTGAAACCCTGAACACCTTGTAGACCCTTCCCCAAAATACAGGAAAAAAAAGATATAAAAAAGAATACACCATGGACTTAAACCAATATTTACAATTTAAGATTGAGTTTTAAAACATTTTTGGATTTATGTTTTCTGGATTTTCTCTTACACTGGAAAAAAGTCTCAGGTTCAGCCTAATAAGAAAATATTTGCACATACATGTTTATGTACATATGTGTATATATGATAGTTGTAAGAAAACCCCAATATAATTACTACTACTTGCAATAAGACTACTTAACATAGACTAAGAATTATTTGCATTATTTTTCCTTTTAGGATTTTAAAATTTGTTTATTTAAAAAAAATTTTTTTAGTATTTTTAAATTAAAAATTGTGTTTACTTAGAAGCATTCAGAATGTCAACAAAATAGTTACAACTTTCTTTCTTTCTTTTTTCTTTTTTCTAGCTACAGAGTAGTATTCGGTTAACAGAACAACAATTATTTCGTATAAGCTGCATCAGAGACAACTGAAGATGAAAATCTACCGTCCCCATATATAACTAATTTGTGCTGTGCACCAGCAAGAACCTGCTTTAAATTTCCCTGCCAATTTCCAACCCCCGTACTGTACCAGGCGAGGTTAGTGGCTACTGAAAATACCACCAGGACAGGGCTAGCTAAAGACACATTCGGTAGTGTGTTAACTATACAAAGAAAAGACACTGTACAGTTTAAAAACAAATCTTACACAGTCTTACATTTCAATTTTTTTTTTCTTCAAAAGGAGTGCGTTGTCTACAGGGAGGTTAAGTGCTTCATAGACAAGGGAAAAAAACTGTGCTAGAACCAACTTATTCATCATCATCACCTTCTTCATCGTCCTCATCCTCTTCTTCATCTTCTTCCTCTTCTCCATCCTCATCTTCCTCCTCCTCCTCCTCTTCCTTCTTTTTCTTGCTTTTTTTCAGCCTTCACACCTCCCTTTTTTGCGGCATCAGGTTTTCCTTTAGCCCGGTAGGCAACAATGTCCTTTCCATACTTCTCCTTCAGCTCAGCAGCCTTCTTCTCGTACAGCTGCTTGTCATCTGCTGCAGTATTATTCCACATTTCTCCAAGTTGCTTTGTGACATCACCAATGAAGAGGCTAGGGTGTTCTTTGATTTTTGGACGATAGTCAGAAGGGAACAGGAAAAAGGCTGAAGGGGGCCTCTTGGGCGCATTGGGATCCTTGAACTTTTTTGTTTCTCCTTTAGGAGGAATATAAGTTTTTATTTCTCTCTCATAATGACTCTTGTGCACCTTTTCCTTTTTTTTTTTCTTTCTGTATTTTAGGGAAGGGTTTACAGGGTGTTCAGGGTCTCACTACTAGATCAGACTCACAGTGATCCGTCAGTTTGCAGCCTCCCAAGAGCTGGGATGACAGGCCCATGCCACCACGCCCAGTCTCAATTGCCATCTCAGCTTGCCCCGGGGCGGGGCTGGCAGGGCAGGCCCAGGGATCGAACCCCACCTCCACAGGCCTGCGCTGTAATCCGCTGAGCTATTTGGCCAGCCCTATCCACCTTTTCCATGTCTTCACACATGGTCTTCCACTCTCTGAGCACTTCTTAGAAAACTCTGAGAAGTTAACAGAAGCATCTGGGGGCTTCTTCATGTGCTCCTCTCGGCAAGTTTGCACAGAATGCATATGATGACATCAACAGAGTCGCCCAGTGCCGGTCTGGCTCTCACTTGCCTGGCACTGTCTCTGTGGAGCTCAGTGTTCTTTTTTTTTTGTTTGTTTGTTTTGCAGTACTGGGGATTGAACTCAGGGCCTTGCACTTGCCAGGCAAGTGCTTATTCTACTGAGCCATCACCCCAGCCCCCCAGGATATAGTCTAACAGATAAAATAAAACATGATGTTGTGAAGTCATTTGAAATAATTTTTCTTTACATTGTTTTGGCAGCTAAATTATATAATTAATAAGTTTGTTTATTTTAGTTTGTTACTTTTGGTGATTACTCTTCTAAATTTTACTTTTAAATTATATAAAATATTAACTTTTATGTAATTATGTAAATATTATTTTTCATTTTTTAATATTAATTTTTAAATGATGTAAAATATTAACATGGTTCTGTAGTAGCCTTGCACTAGTAAATATTTAACAGCTGTCTCCTTGGGAATAGAAGCCCTGATTTCCCTTTTACTCTTCTCTCCTTCTTCCTTCCTTCCTGCTGATTTTCTATTTTTGAGACCATCTCACTAAATCGCCCAAGTTGGCCTCAAACTCTTGATCTCCTGCCTCCCCCTCCTGCATAGCTACCATTACAGGCACATACCACCATGTTGGGCTGACTGTAAACATGGTAGCTATTGCCTCTTTGGCTGATTTCAAGCTAGCAGAATTGAGTACATAGTGTGGAAGATACACAGTGCACACCATGACATGGTGTTTCTATCGTGGGCCTAAAATACATCTACCTAATCTCAGCAGCATATATAATAGTAAAGAGTAATAAAAACAAAATCTGATGATTATTTCTCTTTTAATACAATTTAATACTAAGTTTCTATAAGTTAATTTAGAATAGTAAAGTGTAATAAAAATAAAACCTGATGATTGTGTCTTTAATGTAATTAAATGTGATGTAAGCTTATATAAATTAATTTTTAATAATAACTCTCTCATAATTGGCTCACAAAGTTCCTCAAAGTGTGACAACAGGCCCATTAGCTGGTCTGTGCTGGTTCCAGCACTCAACGGTTCCAAAGCAAAAACCACAAAACCACGTCCACTTAGGAAATGGCTGTGTTCACAACCGTGCTTCCCGCTCAGGCTCCCCTCCCTGTCTGCAGATAGCAACTTTTTGTTAAATTTTGTTTATTCTTTCATTACTTATTTTAAAAAACATAAGCAGATATGATTATCTAGCTCCTTATTCAAGAGAAGGTGTAACGTAAGCAATTCTGCTGGGCCCTGCTCAGAATTTTGATGCCTGGGGGGTCCTGGCACTAGCTCCGTTCTTTAAGTGGCTGCTTCCACAATGCTGGCAGCCTCAGGTTGCTGTAGTTCGATCCCCACAACACTGCAGCCAGCCAAAAGTGCCCTGAAGGCATTCAACGAGCAAAACAAACAAACAAACAAACAAAAAAAAAACAGTCCTTATGGGGCTGGTGAGATGGCTCAGTGGTCTAAAGCACCTACTTAGAACAAGCTTAGCAAAGCACAGGGACCGCGGTTCAATCCCCCAGCACCACATGCCAGCCAGCCCCGCCCCCTGGTGGGCTGAGCTGGCCACACACACACACACACACACACACACACACACACAAAATAAATAAATAAATATTAAAAAAGAATTTTGATGCTTGTTAAACCGCAGCTTCCTAGGAGAAATAGAGATGCGTGTGAACCTATTGTCAGCCCCACACTCCTGGAGAAACAAGCGTTGTGGTCATTTTTGAGAGCTCAGAAGTGTTTGAGTGGGATTGGAAAGATTCTATTGAGAATTGGGGTGAATTCAGGAACCTGGCAGCTACAGAGGGAAACTTAACCGATCTCCTCAAAGTGAGCGCAGTGGCAGCCTGGCTTTGACAGCCTGTTGTGGCGAGGTTGTGGGGGTGAGCGTAGACCCCAGAAATCCAGCTGTTTTCACTGGAGTCACCTTGCTGCCTTGCAAGGGACAACTTCTGGTCCTCAGAGGGTGTAATCAATATTTTAATGTTGGTTGGATTTTCAGCTAGATTGAATGTGACAGGGCAACGCTTATCACCCCTGTAAACTCATTTCTGCACTATTTATACTCTTATCGATTTTCTGTTTGCCTTTGATAACTTTTCCCTGAGAGCAAATGACTGAGTTCCCAGATTCACATCTTTATCACAAGGCTGCTTAGAAAGCCTTGAGGTTTCCGTCAAGCTTCTTCATTTCCTCTGAGCACTGTATCCCATCATGCGCTGCCTTAAATAGACGGAGCGCCCAGTGCCATTCGTGACACCAGCGCTTCGTCACTCCATCATATTTGCATGACCAAGGCCAGACAGGCAGAAGCGCTGCTGACATAATTTGTTGGCTTTTGTCATAGTGGTTCCCCAGAATGGTCGCTTCTATTTTGAGCTCTCTCTATTTCTGGCTATCGCTGTGCTTTTCTGTGCATGCTAAGAGAGCTTGTGGAAGGGTGTCTGTGATAAGAGCAACTGTGATCAACTGGCAAAACAAGCCTGCTGTACTTCCACGAGTGTTTCAGTATGTCTTCCCTAAAGCCAGGCTGAGCTGCAAGACAGTAAAACCATGCTATGTAGAGTCTTTATGTCAAGTGGACAGAAGAAACGAGTCCTCAGTATTCTTCTAGTCCCAGCATGGGGTCAGCACCTTCTACCCTATGGCAAGATATTTGCCTCAGAAAAGACCGTGCAAAACAACCAGGGAAACCCCTTATGTCTTCACCTAAGACTCTACCCTTGAATGAATGAGCAAGATTACTTGAGACTAGGGACAGAGAAGACGGTGGCAGGGAATTTACATGCTCCTGTGGAGTGCTGTTTCACAGACTTATGTTTAAGGGACCTCAAGATTTTTTTTTATTTTTTGGATGGGAAAAAAAGTATGAATTTTTCCAAAAGTATGAATTGTGACAATGAATTGGCTCTTCCTATAGTTAAAAAGATGTGGCTATAATTCAGAAAATAAAGATTAGTTCATAGAAGGGTTTGTGGGGGAGACGAGAGGAAGCATTTTTACCCCCACCCATTTGTATACCATAGATCACTATCAGTCTTTCAATATGACTCTGGAAAGAGTCATTTTTAGGGAAAATCAATACAAACAACAAAAATGCTTATTAGGTTGTGTAGTTTAAATTGTGTTCCCCAAGGAGATATAGTGAAACTTTCACCGCCAGGGCCTATGAATTTAACTGTATTTGACAATAGCATCTAAGTAGGATAAAAGAAATAAAGTTAGTAAAAAGAAGAGAAAAATCATATTTTTACAGTTGTACTTTTTTTTGTATTTTAGGGAAGGGTATACAGGGTGTTCAGGGTCTTACTACAAGATTGGACTCATTGGGGGCAGGGACATGGCTCAGTGGAATAAGCGCTTCCCTGGCAAGCACAAGGGCCTGAGTTCAATCCCCGGTTCTGCCAAAAAAAAAAAAAAAAAAGATTGGACTCATAGTGATCCGCCTGTTTACAGCCTCCCAAGAGCTGGGATTGCAGGTGTGTGCCACCATGCCCAGTCTTAATTGCCATCTCAGCTTGCCCCAGGGGTGGGGCTGGCACAGCAGGCCTGTGGATCAAATTCCCAGCCCTGCACCTTCTTGCAGGTGCTTTAATAAACTGAGCTATTTGGCTGGCCCTAAAACTGCAATACTTTTAAGAAAACTGCAGTTTAGAGACACAATTAAAATTACCCAGAGGGCCGGGGAGATGGCTCAGTGGAATAAGCGCTTCCCTGGAAAGTGCAAGGGCCTGAGTTCAATCCCCAGTTCCACAAAAAAAAAAAAGAAAAAAAAAATTACCCATGGTTACAAAGCTTTTGATTCCCTTTCAGAAAATTCATTGCTAAGTTCCTAAGAATCTTTTTTTAAAAAAGCTATTATTATTATTTATTGATACAGGGTCTTGCTATGCAGCTTGGACTCATAGTGATCCTCCTTTCTCAGCCTCCCCGCTGTTGGGATTACAGGCATGTGCCACCACATCCAGTTTCAGTGGCTGGCTCAGGCGACCGGGGGCTGCATGGTATGCGGTACCTGGGATTGAAGTCAGGTCCTTGTGCTTGTCAGGCAGGCGCTTAGACAGCTGAGCTATCTCCCCAGCCCAATCCTAAGAATCTTAAATGAGAAAAAATGTGAAGTAGGCCTCCTGACCTCGAGACTCTTCACTTGCCTTAACTTTAATTGCAGATCAGTGGAATTGCTACATCCTACCCATACCTGGGGGACAGGATCTAGAAGAATACTCGAGCCCAGGTTTGTCTCTCTGGGAGAATAACTTCTGTCTCTATGGAGTGCTCTTCCATAACATGCTTGCTGTGAGCTTGGGCAGTGATGCTGTTATAACTGATTATGGTTAGAAAATAACACATGGCACTGAGGGCAGATTCCTTTCCTGGGCCTTCTCTAGGGTGGATACGGGCTCAGACAAACCAAGAACAGAGAATCTGTATTAGAAGCTCAATGACTGCAGAAAGGCAACTGAGCAAATGAGCTCACTGCCCTCGCCGGGCTGTGCCAGAGACTAACTACCCTTCGCACACAAGCGCTGGTGTCGCATGATCTGGCTGGAAGACCGGAAGCCAGGGCCTGCCTTGTCCACTTCCTCTTGTGTGGTCCTGGATTCATGGCTCCAGGGATGCTGCACTATTTCACAGGGCTTCGTGACACAGAAAATGCACATGAAAGAGGAACTCCTGCATTCATAAAACATCCCGAGCCCAAAAGACTCCCATGAACACCATGCGAGAGCTTGCAGAAGAGGAAGCAGCATTTTGACTACTGAGGTTTTTCACCTATGGATTCTCTCAACCTCCCACCCCAACTCTGCTATTGTTAGATCCTTGTTGTCCTGCAAACAGTGAATCAGAGGAAAGCCTCTAGGAATGGCTAACTAGGTCCAGCCCTCTTTATAGGAGTCAGTTAATTTCTTGGGTGGAAACAGATCTTAGCAAAGACCCTTCTAGCATTTGGCTACTTTCTCCAGGCCTTCATTATCTAGTCTTCAGTACGATACTGTGAGGACACACATTCCCTTAAATTTTCTCAGCTTTGGAATTACCTAATGTGAGCATCCCCTTGAGGACATTCTAGTGCCACCAGGGCCTGTACAGCTGGGATCTCACCACTCCAGGAGCCAAATGCTTCCTCTGCTCCACAGCCCTCCACAGTTCTCAAGCCAGCGTCTTGGCTTTGAGGTACTTCTAAGTTCCTTCTCCATGTGATAATTAAAATGTTTTACTTCATCTTTAAATTTTTTAAGACTATTTTCTGCCTCTAGGGTTTAGGGCAAACTAGAGAACCTAAAAACATAGTTCAAAAATAATTTTGAAAAAATTCTGCATTCAGTAAAAACAGGTCTCTTAAGACATGGCTGAATGCTAGGAACAAGTAAGGAGAGCCTCTGGGGTCAAAATTGAAGAGGAAACAAAAATGTAGAGTGTATGCGTGCCTGTGCTGTAGTCATTCAGGGTGGGGTTAGGTTTTATAGGTGGCAGCGGTGGTGGCGCGGCCCCACAGCAAAGAAGCAGAAATGGCAGGGAGGTTATTAACTCTGAAGACATGGAGAGGATCAAGGGAAAGGAGATGGGCAGATGCTCTGACCTGAGACAGGGAGAATGAGACTTTAGGGACATTTGCTGGGGGCGGAGTTTGAGGGGTGGGTTCAGTGACACCCAAGGAGCTGATTGGAGGCTCCCTGGTGTGGGCGGGAAAGGCAAAAGGAAGTTGTATCCAGGGCTGGTGTGGGGAAGGAGGAGGAACTGGTCATTGGGAAGGTACGCTGTTGGTTTGAGGGTTCAGCCATGTCGAATCAGGGCCATGATGGTTTAGCAGTCTGTACTCCGGCCAGAACCTGTCAGGTGGGAGTTGACAGGAACTCATGGGCTTGGGCTATAATGCTCAGGGCAGGGCAGGATGGGAGGAGGCTTCAGTCTGCAGAGTGTTGGCTGTCGCTATGTCCAGCCCTGCAGAAGGCCTGGCTCTTGGAAGAGCTAAGCTCACCGCGAAAGTGTAAATCAGGGCAAAGGGCACTGCCATCGCACAAAGACAAGGAGCTTTTCTATCTCTGTCGGGGCTCTGGAGGAAAAGTTCCCCTTGAGAACCTGTGGCCCTGTGTCTGCCATTACACTGACTCTGAGAACCTCAAGCTGAAGAATAAACACAAATGGAGGCAGAGGCTGCGCCTGCCCTTGGGTAGCTGACAGAGACCACACAAACCCCTGCTCTGGAGTGGGCTCATCCGGCCACTCTGAACCTGAAGCCGGCTGTTGCATTCCGGCAAACCCCACACTCTGCAGTGTCAATGGCTTCAGTTCTTTCACTGTCCTGGTCATTTTCCTCTGGGTTGTGCAACTGTCCCTTCTCTTCCTCATGGCACTTCGGATGGGTTTACTGTTCTCCACCCCCCCCCCCCCCCCCACCCCCAGCTAAGGGCACGAGGTCTACAGCTGACCCAAGGTTAGAGAATTAGGAACTGGTTAGCGCCATGGCTGATAACGTACACATGAGCCAGGCTGCAATTTAAACGATGTACCTGCCTCCAGGGTTCTTACTTTAAAATACTAGCAATCCACACCCCTTAGTGAGTTAGGCAGAGCATCTGAACACCATTCCACTGTTCAGTACTCTCACACTCTTAGTTGTGCTCACAGTGAATTAAGTCCTGGCATTGTAGGCAGCTGAGTTAGTTAGAATTACAGGCAGTCCGACAGCACTAGGGCCTTCGAGGAGACAATACGAAAAACAAGGTGTCTTTGCAAACTTGGGGCCAGATCTCAAAAGAGTAAACAAATGCAGCCACAAACAAATGCATTCCCTAGGGATGAGCATCAGGGATTGATATTCTAAACAGGTATCAATCACCTTGGAAAGACTCACTAACGCAAACCCCAACAGGAATACAGGACCCTGTCCCGTATGCATGCCCGCTTGCTACGTGATTCACTTCCCCATTTGGTCCTGGATTTAATCAATTTTACCAGAGCACTGGTGCTTGTAACCTTGTTGGTTGACCATAGATTTGTCCCACCTCATGCCCACCTAAGCAAGTTCCCATGTTCTCCACATTAGACCCACTTCACCGCACGGTTTTGCTCTACAAAAGTCCCTAGAGGAGACAGCTTCCCAGGGCAACCCACTCGGGTCCCTTCCTATCCCTCAGACGGAAGCTTTCTTTCTCCCAATAAATATATTTGTTCTTAACTGCCGTTGTTCCTAAAATTCATTCTTCGGTTTTGGAGAACATAACTCATCTCAGGTATCTTCCAGGTTGGGAGTTGCATTCCCCCATATCATTTGCTCCTTTTATTTGAAATTTAAGTCACACTTGCAGATAGTGGCAAAGAAGTAGGAAGAGAGGACACAGAGGCAGAGGCAGAGCTCCCGGTGGTTAGGGGCACGCACTGTAGTCACATTCACACTGTTGTAGATAGAAATATTATGGGCAGGCAGGCAGGGCTAGGCCCCCAAGGAGACAGCACGGAAGACAAGATACCTTGCAACTGTGAGAGAGACAGATGCTCCTGCTGTGGGCCAGACCTACAGACCAAAGATCGAACCAATGCTCACCTCCCTAAAGATAAGTATCCAGGATTGATCATCACCTTGAGGAAGCCTGGAAGAGTCACTCATCCAACCGCTGCCTGCTGGCTACTGGAGAAACTCCTGTTCTCTAGTCATGCCCGCTTGCTACGTGACTCGCTGCCCCATTTGGTCCTGGATTTAATCAGTTTTCCTAAGCAAGTGCTTGTAATCTCATTGGTTGACCATAGCTTTGTCTCACCTTGTGCTCTCCTAAGCGAGTTCCCTTGTTCTCCACCTTAGACCCTCATGGTTTTACTCTATAAAAGTCCCTGGAAGAGATAGCTTCCTGGGGTCAACCCATTTGGGCCCCCCTCCACTACTTCTGTCCTTTTCTCTGACAGGAGCTTTCTTTCCCCTAATAAATATTCTGATCTTAACCTCTGTTTTTTACTAAAATTCATCTTTCAGTTTTGGAGAACACGAACTCGTCCCAGGTACCTTTCAGATCGGGAGTTTCATTTCCCCTATGTCAGCATCACCAGAAAATCTCCTTAAAATTGTTTGCTTCGCTTTTCATTTCTTAAAGGATATACTGGAAGCCAACAGCTTCCGTACCCAGCTGGCGCGCTCTCTGCCATCGTCCGATTCTTACCCAGCGAGCGAGGGCAGAGCCGCGCAGACCATTTGCGCTTGGGAGGCCTGCCCCCTGCTGGACGCACACGAGATTGCATGCCGAGTTCCGGAGCCCGCAGGAATCGCATTTTAGCTGCGAGAATGCTCCAAGGATGGTTAACAGCTTTGGGGGCAAAAACCCTTTTTGAGATAATTTCCTTGAGAGTCTTAGATTCTTCTCATATAAATATTTAGGTGAATGTTGTATCTTTTCACATAAGACTTGTCAAAAAAGTACAAAATACGAGTGATTAAGGAACCAGAGGTAGCAGTAGTAACAGTAAATATTACGCTCTGCCCTCTGCCAGGTGAGGGAAAGCCACTCTGTGAAAACTGCCTTTTTCAACCCTCTTCCTGGCCCTGTAAGACTGGTTCTGCTGTACCATCACCCCACTCAGAGAGGGTCAGAGGTGGAGTGCTGCTCCCCCACCCCTCCCGAGCCCCGACCCCTCCCCCAGGAGGTCCTCCTGAACGGCTCTGCCCAGCAATTGGTCACAATCAACTGGACCAGGAGTGGTCAACCAAACCAGGTTAGCCAGATCCTTATACCTGGAAGGTTGGGATCAGATCCCAAAGGGCCATCAGTCTGGTCCCATCATGTGAGCAAAAATATGCACAAGTGAGCCAAATGAAATGTTAAAGTGGACTAAACGTGAAGTCCTATGGCACATCCACGGGGTGCAGTTTGTGCTGTACCCCATGCCAGTGAGAGGCTCAAATAAGGAGCGATGGATGAAAACCAAGCCGAGCAGTTCCAGGGTCAGCTGTAGGGAAGAGATATTGTAGACGGTGGGAAGCTGTTCTAGGTTTGTCAGAAGGACCTGAATGTAAAAGCCAGATCAAGTCCTTTCCTACTTCTCCAGCACCCAGAATCCAGGAGGTCCCCCAGGCCCGGATGAGCAAGCGCGTGCGCCTCCAGCTGCCCGCCCGCGCTCCGCTCCCCCTTTCTTTTCCGCAGACTGTAACTGGGGATGGGAAGCCTGAGACTGATGGGTCGTGCGGAGGCTGCGTCTGCTCGGAATCTTTCTTTCCCCAACCCAGGACTGGGGAGATCCAGAGTACGGGGCAGTTGGACTGAACTTTGGTAAACAAACGCTCCTGAGAAGTTTTACATCTATTACATCTCAGAGAATGTGTGTTGCTTTAGCTAGCTATGATCTTGGCCTAAGAGCGATGTCACACTACAGAAGGACCAAGATAGGTTTTTCTAGAGTTTTAAGCCTCCCCTATGGAGTAGTTACCATGTTCTAGACTAGAAAAGTTACAAGACTGGTTCTCTGTCTTCATGACCTAACAGGTCAGGTACTCACCGCTACCTTGGGGAACGTGAAAGAAGGGGCGACTGGGGAAGGCAGTTTGCACTTGCAATCCCAGACAGCGGGGAGGCTGAGGTAGTAGGATTACAAATTCAAGCTCAGCCTGAGCAATTTAGTAAGACAGTTTCAAAATTAAAAATAAAATGGGCTGAGGAGGTAGCTCTGTGCAAAGGCCCTGAGTTCTGTCCTCAGTATCAAAAAATGTTAAAGGAGGCTGTTCTTATTCTTGATGCACTGTAGCAACCTCCAAACATTTACACAGATAAATGAACTAAGATAAATAAGTACCCAGAGGAGGCTGAGGGGAAAGGACGGGGGAGGGAACTAGAAGAAAAGGGCAGGGATAGGGGAGCTGTTATCTGGGAGCTGGGTCCACCTTCCTCCTTGTGTGTGTGAGGGCTGTTTTTGCACAGCCTGAATCATTCCACCTCCCACCACCCCCACTTCGCACCGCCACCTTCCTGACTCACCCAGCGTGCCATTTCTCATGGGAAAGGAGAGGGGAGACAGGGTGTAATTTGTGCAGAATCACTGCAGCTGCCTGGGCCCGCTGAGGCGTCCCATCTGCACCACCACTGCTTGGTGGCTGGGAGTCCCTTTGTGTAAAGGTGGGAAGCTGAGGTAGAGAGGGGGGCCACAGGGTTCTTGCCTGTGAAATAGTGGGTGAGGGGCAGTGCCACAGGGCAAAATCATGTTTAAAATTAGAACTATAAGTTGGTATGGTCTAAGATGTGTTTGTCATTTGTTTTTAGTTCTGGGGTTTGAACCCAAGGCCTTGCACATGCCAGACAAGTGCTCCACCACAGAGCTATATCCCCAGCCCTCTTGTTTATTTTGAGAGAGGGTCTCATGAAGTTGCTAAGTTCCAGTTTGGGCTCAAACTCGCAGTCCCTACCTCAGCCTCTCAGGTAGCTGGGATTACAGGTGTGACCACCTCATGCAGCCTGTATTGGTTTGTAAAAAGACAAAACATAAGATAGAAATACAAAACATATAAAAATCTTCCTTTCTCTACATTTAAAATTGGTTGAGGTACATACCTGTGTAGGTTTTTCTTGTTTGTGAAAACTCATACAGTCATCAATCTCCTTTATTTGTGGTTTCAGTTACCCATGGTCAACTGTCATCCAAAAATATTAAATGGAATACTCCAGAAATGAACAACTTTATATATATATATATAGATAGATGGATAGATAGATATAGATATATATATGGTTTTTGTTGTTGTTGTTGTTTTTGCCATACCAGGGATTACACTCAGGACCCTGCGCTTGCCAGGCAGGCACTTATTCCACTGAGCTAACTCCCTGGCCCTATAAGTTTAAAACGGTGCTGTTCTGAGTCATGTGCTGAAATCTCATGTTGTCCTCTGTCTCGTCTGGGACACAGAATACCTTTGGTCCAGAAGCTCACACTGTACGTGCTGCCCCTGTTACTGACTTGGTTGTCATCCAGGTTGTGGCTAAGCTTGTCCCTTGTCACAGGTCCTGTGCTCCAGTGGTCTTCACTGTCAGTCCTGCGGTACAAGAGCAGCGACACTGGAAACTTGACATGCCAAAGAGAAGCCACAGAAGTTTCCCTTAAGTAAAATTCTCCATTTAAGAAGGAAAGAAAGAGAATCAAGTGCTGAGACTGCTAAGATCTACAGTACAATAAAAAAAATTGAGAGTGTGAGAGACGTAACACTCCACGTAACTTTTGTTGCAGTCTATTGTTATACTGCTATATTATTATTAGTTGGGGTCCAAGTGACTTTACATAGTTTGTCTCTTACTCTGTCTAATTTATAAGTTAAACTTTCTCACAGGTGTGTGTGTGTATAGGAAAACCATAATATTTTGTAAGACTTTGTATTATACGACCCTTAGTGCATCCACTGATGTCTTTCAGTGTGATCTCTAAAAATACTACAGGGCTACTGTATATTTACTTCATTTTTTTCTCTAAGATCCGCATTCAGCTCAGTTGCTATATCTTATTTAAGCGTTTCTTGATTGAGAAGGATGTCCTTGTTCTGTTTATTTTGAAATTTAATATTAATGTTTTCTAAATAAAGCATTCACTGCGTATGAGTTTTGGAATATATATCATGAGAAAGAACTCTGAGCTGCTCCTCGCAGCAGCTGGCAGGTTAAATCACAGGGCACAGGATCTTCCTTCATGCTATTCCTGCCACACCACAAAAGTTCTCAAAATCTCTGCCAAGTGTAGAAGACACACGAGGACCTCCTTCTCTTTTCTGTCACCCTCCACACCAACTCCCCTGCCCCAGAGTCTTGCTACTGTTGTTTCTTCGGTGCTTTGTTCTTCCACTACTTAAATTTTTAACTTCGAATATAATCTGCATATTTATATCTATTGATCTATTTTAGAAGGAGCCTGTTGACTTGCCTCAGTGACAGCTAAATTTAATCTACTTATGCTGCATCTCTTCTTATTGCTAGTCATGTTGAAGTTTTAAATAATTCAGGTTAAACTTACACTTTTCTCGTGTGACTTCCACACTTGCTAGAGATTTTTGAGAACTTTTGTGGCGTCGCAGGAACAATACAAAAGAAGATTGCGCTTTGTGATTTAACCTGCCAGCCACTGGAAGGAGACGCTCAGAGGCCCAGGGGCTCCTCCTTTTCTTTTCTCTTTTCAGCCCTTTCTTGTGGGTACAGGGTCGCCACTATTTTTTGTGTACCACATACGAACTAACAGATGGAGTCAAAGGGCTCTGTGTTCTCTAAAGCTGAGAAGCAAAATGTTGGGGAGGAGGGAAAGAATCTGTTAGGCTCCCACTGAGGAGACCCAGAAGTCCTCTGAGGGCTACAGGAAGCTAAGGGTGTACCCAAGAGGCTGGCAAGGGCAGAGACAGGCCAAACATCCGTGAATGTGGCAGTGGGACTGGAATTCAGCCCGGAAACGCGCGTTTTAGCTACGTTGTGTCAGGAGCTTTGTTCTCCTCCTTAGTCTTTTTCATTTCCCAAATCCCTGAGAACACGGGCAGAGGTCAGTGTCCTTGTAGACCCAGTAGGTCCAACATCCAGCTCAAGGGTCTTCAGAGAGCTGCCTACGTGGCCTTTCGGTCAACATTTCAAGATTCTGCTCTCGAGTCACTGGACTGTGCTTCACATTGGCACACACCCTCACACCAATGCTCTGGGCCACGTCTCCAGTCCAAGCTGTCAGCATCAATGACTTCCTCCCGCCATTCAACACGGTCTTTACAGAAGTAGTTCCTGCTCAGGGCCAGGCTGGTCTCCCTAGTTTTACCTGCCTGTTCGTGAGAGCCAGATTTCATCCACGCTGTGTACTTTAAAATATTCATGCATAGGGGCTAGTGAGATAGCTCAATGGACTAAAACGCCTGCTTAGACAAGCTTAACAAAACACAGAGGCTGCAGTTCGATCCCCGGCACCACACGCTATGCCAGCCCCACACCCACGGCTCACTGAGCTGGCCAGAGTCCAGGTGTAGCGGGCACACACCTGTAATCCCAGCGCTGGGGAGGCTGAAAACAGCAGGATCACCACGAGTCTGAGCTACGTAGTGAGACCCTGCAAGAACCAAATACATTTAAAAAAAAAAAAAACTTAAAAATTCATACATGTTTGTGTTACATAATAGCAACATTGGTCATTTTTTCCTTCATTTAATTTTTTCCTTTCTGTCTCCTCTCCCTCCAATCTACTACCGCATGTCTACACAGTCTGCTTTACCATCCCTCCTTTATTTCCTGTAAGTCTTAACTTATTTACATTGTAGGTTTCTCATATAAGAGAAACCATATGCTATTTAACGTTCTGCTTTTGCTTCATTGCATTTACCATAATGGCCTCAAGCTCTGTGCATTTTCCTACACGTGACACGGTTCCATCCTTCTTTGTGGACGAACGATGTTCTATTGTGTATATCCATCACTCTTTGTTATCCGTTCATCTTTTGATGGGCATCTAGGCTGTTTCCAGAGGTTAGCTATGGTGAGTTGTACAAGGATACACGCGTATCATGGTACCATGATGTTCCATGTATTGTGATGCATCTAACTCTTTGAGGAATAGCCTCAGATGTATACGTGGATCAAATGGAGTTTGGATTTTTTACCTTTTTTTTTTTTTTTTTTTTTTTTATTGTTCAGAAATCTCCTTACTGGTTTCCACTGTGTTTCTGGCAGTTTATATTTTCTACCAACAAAATAGGAAGGTTCCTTTCCCTCCACGTCTTCGCCAGCATGTGTCATTTTTTTTTGTGTTCTTGATGAAAGGCCGTTTGATTGAGGTAACATGTAATCACAGAGTTGTTTTGATTTGCATATCTTTAATGGCTCAAGTTTATGAACATTTATTTCATGTTCTTATTGGTCAACCGTAGCTCTTCTTTTGAGAAGTGTACTCAGTTCATTTCCATACTTTTTTGATTGGGTTATTTGTTTTGGGCGGGTTGAATTTGTGGGAGTTCTTTATATATTCTAGATGCTAGTCCTATTTTGGAGGAGTAGCTGGCAATAATTTTCCCTCAGCATATAAGTTGTCTTTTCACACTGTACACTATTTCTTTATGTAGAAACATTTTAATTTGTTGCAATCTCATCTGTCAATGCTTGGTATCATTTTTTGTGTGGGCAGAGCTCTGGGCAGGAAGTCCTTGCCTGTGTCTATGTACTGCAGTGTTTTTGCATCTTCCAGCAATCTCAAAGTTTCTATGTTTATATCTAGGTCTTTCATTCATTTCGATTTGATTTTAGTACAGGGTGAAAAGTACAGATCTAATTTCAGTCCTTACAGGTGGATAACCAGTTTCCCAGGACCATTTGCTAAAGAAGCTATTTTTATCTCCAGCATATGTTTTGGCAACTCTGTCAGAATCAGATGGCTGAAGTGTGCAGGTGGTATCTGTGTCTTCTGTTCTATTCTGCTGTCCTGCATGCTATTTTTGTGCTACCACTATGCTGCTTTTGTTACTATAGCTTCATAGTATAGCTTAAACTCTGAAGTTCCTGCTTTGCTTTTTCTTTTATTTCTCCTCAAGATTGCCTTGGCTATTCTGAGTCTTGTCTGGTTCCATATAAATTTTCTTGGATTTTTTTTTTCTTCCTGTATTTAGTACAGGGTCTTCAGGGTCTCACTATGTGTATCAGACTCAGTGATCCTCCTGTTTTCAGCCTCCCAAACCCTGGGATTACAGACATGTGCCACCACACCCAGTTTCGATTGCCCTCTCAGTGTGCCCTGGGGGCAGGGCTGGCACAGCACTCCAGAGCATTCACATAAATTTAGCATTGTTTTTTCTCATTCTGTGAAAAAAATTGTTGGTATTTTAATAAGGGTTGCATTAAGTCTATAGATTATTTTTGGTAGTATGGCTGTTTTAATAATATTAATTCTACGTACCCAGGAACAAGATGTCTTTCCATTTTCTAATATTACCTTTGATCTCTTCAGAATTTAGTAGTTTTTGTTATAGAGGTCTTTTGCCTCTTTAGGTTGACTTATAGTATTTGATTTTTTTGAAAGGTGTCATGAATGGAATTATTTTTCTGATTTCTTATTCAGTGGTTTATTTATTAGCATATAGGAATGTTATGTATTTTGTGTGTTGATTTTATATCCTGTCACTTTGTTGAATTTTTTTATCAGTTCTAAGAGTCATTGGGTGGAGGTTTTGCAGTCCTCTATGTAAATTATCATATCCTCTGCAAATAGATATAATTTAGTTTCTTTTTTTGTTTTTATTCATACCTTTTTCATTTCTTTCTCTAGCTTGATTATGCCAGATAAAGTTTTGAGTACAATATTGATTAAGAATGGTGAATGTGGATAGTTTTGTCTTCTTTCTGATTTTAGAGGACATGTGTTCAATTTTTCCCCATTCAGGATGATACTGGCTAGAAGGTTTGTCACAAATGTCATTTTACCAGTTTCAGGTAAGGTTCTTCTATACCTATTTTAATCAGGATTTTTATCATGAAGCAATGCTGGATTTTTTCAAAGGCATTGACTGCTTCTATTGGGATGATCACTGACATTTCTATCCTGATTCTGCTTATGCAATGTATTACATTTATATATGATGTACCATCACTGCATCCCTGGGATGAAGCCACTCTGGTTGTGATGCACAATCTTTTGAATGATTTGTTGAATTCTTATTTGCAAGTGTCTTACTGAGAGCTTTTGTGTGTATATTCATCAATGATATTGGCCTGTAGTTATCTTTTCTGTTGTTGAGTCTTTATCTCATTCTGTCATCAGACAGTGCTTGCTTCATGGAATGAGTTTGAAAGCATTCACTTTTTTTTTTTTCAATTACAATGAAAGATGGAAGAAGTATTGACATTAGTGCTCCTCGAAAGTTCTGGTAAAATTTGGCAGTGAATCATTGAGTCCTGGCCATTTTTAGTCAGGAGAGTTTTTTATTATTGAATCAATTTTATTGTTTGTGATTGATCTATTTAGGGTTTTTATACTTTCCCGGCCTAATTTTGATTAAGTCATGAGAGTCTAGAAATCTATTTTGTTCACATTTTCCATTATTGGAATATATATTACAGAAACTATTTCTAACAACTTTATGGATTTCAGTGGTGTCTTGCAATTTCATACTTTTAATTTCTAATTATATTGATGTGAGTCTTCTCTTTTGATAATTTTAGCTAAAGCTTTATAAATCTTACTTATCTTTTCAAAGAACCAACGTTGATTTGCCAAATCTTTGTACTTTTTGTTTCAATTTTCTAAATTTCTATTGTGTTTATTATAATTTTTTTCCTTCTTCCAGTTGTGGATTTAGATTGTGCTTTCTTAGTTTGTCTACAACCGTAAGACTCATGATCAGGTTTTATTGAAGACCTCTGTTTTTCTAATGTATATGGGTGCCTAAAATCTTCCCTCTTATGACTTGCTTTCATTGTGCCTCATTGTCATTCAATTCTAGCATTTAAAAAAAAATGTCTTCCCTGACTTCTTTCATGATCCATTGACCAATCAAGAGTCAAGAATGCATTATTTAATCTCCCTGTGTTTGTGCAGTTCCCATAATTCTTTTTGTTGTTGATTTCTAGTTTCATTCCATTGTAGTCTAAGATGAGGCTAATTATTTAAATTCTTTTGTATTTATTAAGATCTGGTTTATGATCTGAAATATGGTCTATTTAAAAGAAATTTTTTGGGCTTCCGAGAAGAATTTATGTTCTTCTGTTGTTGGATGAAACATTCTGTAGGCATCTATTAAATCCATTTGTTTTGTGCTACAGCTTATCTCAGCTATTTTATTTATATTCTCGTAATAGACATAATTTGATTATAAAATATATTAATTTTTGACCTTTATTTCTTCTCAAAATATTACCATTCTCATATACTTTATAGATACAATAATGTTTCCTCTTGACCAGTGTAGTCTTGCTTTAGCCTGCAGTGGTTTCTAGAAAGGAGTGTTTGCTATAAAGCATTTTCCCTCCGGGAGGCCAAGAACCTTAGAGCTGGCTCTCACTTTGCCCAGCACTGTATTTCAGTGCACTCGGAAGATCTATCACTTTATAAATCACTAGACATTTGAGAAAGCATTGAGTCCATTCACCCTTTCCCTTTGGGGGGGAACAAAAAAAATGCTTTATTTAGCTGAACACTGACCGTATTTCTAAGGACTACTAGCGAGAAAAGTGAGGCAGATTAGAGGCTTCCAATACAACACTCATCATCTGCTGTGATTAAATTTATGAACTGATAGACCCACACTTGTTTTGAACCCAGAACCCTAATCACAGAATGAACCCCCACACACACAGCACTTTGATCTTAGCACACTCTCTCTAATCTCCCTGCAGCAACTCAGCTCCCTTACTTTAAGTTGCCAGCTCGTGTCCTTCTGCGACTCCCCCAGGCTTTCTCTGACAGTGCTGCCCCTTTGCCTGGGTGTATCTGTCCTACCCTGGCCATGCTGCATTCTCATCCCCTGAATAAAATGCCAAGACTGACCCCATCACAAACAGCAAACTGTACAGAGAAGAACAGGAACTCGGGAGTGAGAAGAGCTCTGTCCAAGCTCTGAGTCCACCGCTGCCTGCCTGGCTTTTCTGGTCTCCATTTTCTCCATCTGCAAACATGCTTGCCACAAACAACAGAATCTACCCTGTAGGGCTTGCACTGGAGGCGCACTGACCCAAAAGTCCGTGGGAGTACTCCCCTCCTCCTGCAGGGATCTTACAAAATATTACCCTTGCTCCCTCCTCCTGAAACATGGAGCTTCTCTCTACCCCTGACCCTGGTAGATGTCTTCTCCAGCATCAATGGAGGGCTCACTCTGTCCCTTTTATACAGCTATGTATGTTACCTTAGGGCACTGATCACAGTTCTAGATTTACACTGATTTGTGATATTATTTAATCAGCGGCAGTCTCCTATAATAGACAGTGTGCTTTGTGAGAACAGTCACATCTGCTTCTCTCACCAATTTATCTCTAGCACTGAGCACTCAATATGTATTTCTGGGATAAATGATGAGCATAAATAAATGAATGAAAGTGATGAAAAGAAAGGAGATTGGTTACACAGGTCAGTCACTGAGCACCGTGTGGTTTTTATTAATATTTTCCTTTGTAAAGCAGCTTTCATCATAATATTATAAGCATGAGAGGAACAGCAGGAGACAAGGTACATGAATTTTGTTCGTAAAGTATAAAGCACAGGGCAAATATTAGAATTTAGTAATCATCGATACCCCTCAGTTATTTTTCCTGTAGACACTGCTATAATCCTACACAACCACCTCATGTGTATGTACACGCAGAGACTACTGTGCCTCTGTTACCCGGTGTGAGCTTGGTTTACTCTTAAACAATTGTCCTCATAAACGTATCACATGCTCTGCTATTAGGAGGGCCAAACAAGAAATGGGTCTCTCATAAACCAGGCACAGAAATAGTTGTTTTCATGTGCATAGTATGTCACATGAGGCAGGGCTGGGGACACTGAGATGGTGTGTGATGGTTAATTTTATAAATCAATTTGACTGGGCCACAGCATGCCAAGATATCTAGTGGACCATAATTCTGGGTAGTTCTAAGAGTATTTTGGGGGTGAGTCTGGCATAAATTAGCAGGCAGAATAAAGCGGCTTGCCTTCCTAATCTAAGGGACTTTATGCAATCAGTTGAAGCCCAAACAAAAAGTCTGACCTTACCCTGAATAAGAAATAATTCTTCTTAGGGGCCGGGGAGATGGCTCAGTGGAATATGCGCTTCCCTGGCAAGCGCAAGGGCCTGAGTTCAATCCCCTGTTTCACAAAAAAGAAAAAAGAAAAAAGAAATAATTCTTCTTTCATAAATGCCTTTGAACTGGGACAGGAGCTGTGTGTGTGTGTGTGTGTGTGTGTGTGTGTGTGTGTGTGTGGTAATGGGGATTGAACTCGGGATCCTGTGCTTGCCAGGCAGGAGCTTATTCTACTGAGTTATTTCTCTACCCCAGGAGCCTTTTCCTTGCCTTCAGATTTGGGCTGAAACCAGTTTTTCCTGAGTCTCATGGCAGCCATGGGAACTACACTGTGAGCTCCCTTGGTTTTCAGACCTTTGGACTGAGCGGGGATTCAGCATCTGGTCTCCTCTAGATTGCTGTTCCTCCCTGCAGATCTTTACATTCAACTGCCCCCATAATCCTAACCCCCACACCACACCTCCCGCACTGTTGGTTCCCTTCTCTGGGTGCCTAGACTGCTCCAGCTGGCCGCAGAGGCGCTCCCAGCACAGGCAGTTGGGCCACCCAAGCACAGTGTGCAAAATGGTGAGTTCACAAGAAATCGTGAGAAAGCTGTAGGCAGCCATCTGTGAGACGCAACGTGAACACAGCAGCTGGGCTACTTGCTCCTGTGTGTTTGAGACCATGGAAACTTTTGGGGAAAGGGACAATGGCAGACTAGAGAAGACCCTACATTTTTTAATTCCCCTCTCACCAAGAAGTGGAGTCCAAATCCTCTACTTTTGAATCTAGGCTGCTTGGACCAATTGACTCTGCCAGAAGTGATGCTGTACCAGTTTCTGTGGCCAAGCCTTATAATACCAGCACCTCCCACATTCTTGGCTCAGAAACTTCTCTTTAAAGAAGGGCCATCTAAGAAACCCACCTACCCCTAGTCCTCCATGCATGGAAAGTCTGAGCCAGAACATGTGCCTGGGCCCTCAAGGATGGGCTCACAGAGGGGCACAGCGTGGCTGGGAGAGACACAAGGGAGGAGATAGGTGCCAAGGGGCATGGAGGCCCCAGACATGGTAGTGAGTAGCTGTGCTTGCCTGAAGTCACTGCAGGCAGGGTATGGCATGCAGCAGTGAGAGACCACTGAGTCAGGGGTTGACTGACAGAGGCTGACAGACACCCAAGTGCCATCTAGGCAGGTGAGGCTGAGGGAAGCTCTTTGACTTCAAGGGAGCCTGGCTGAGTAGGTAGGTGACTCACAGGGCAGAAGCGGAAGGAGGAGAAGGTTAGGAAGATGACAGTTACTGGGCCCTCAGCACACTGGGACTCAGGGTCCTGCTAACACAAGCCCACTACAGGTGGGGCAAAGCCGCTTGCCACACTTCTTGGCATCTAGGTGACAAGAACTGCCTGAGACTGAGCTCAAGGTCGGGCCAACCCAAGTCAGATGGCTTCGTAGGGAGCAGGGAGCAGCTGGGAAGTGTGAGCTCTCCTACATTTATTGAACTAAGTTATTTATCTTCATAAGCATTGGAATGTTTATATGTTACTATTAACATACTTTAAATATTTTATTAGCTTATAGGAGATGATTGTGTTTGCTCCTTCTCTTCCTTTTCCCTTCACAATGAGGAGTCCAAGTGTAACAGGGATTTGTATGACTTTGTTACAAAATCCAACTTTCTTTTGCTTCTCCTGGCTATCCCCCACTCCCAGAAATCACAGGAGTGAGAGGTACATGAGACAGAATGGTAGATGCCTGAGGCCTCGAGGGAGATAGAATTCCCAAGACCCAGTTATTTATATGAAGAGTAGGAGGGAGAAAGCCTAGTTTAGTTCACAATATCAAACCAGGAAACAAACAAAACCAGTGAAATGTAGCCTGGATTATTTTATTTTCTGTTGCAGTCATTTTTCATGAAAATTATAATTACAGCAAAAGACAAGTTTAGTATGTATGCTGCTGAAATGAGCACAGCAAAAGACAAATTTAATAAAATTTAAAAATAATATAAAATGGTTTCAGGCCCAATGTATGCCTATTTAGGGATGGGAAATTTGTTGTTTTGACATTCTTTGTGTTGTTACCAAATTGAAAATTCAGAAAGAACCTTGCAAAGTTTAAATGATTAGTGATCCTTGGAAAAAGAAATGAAATCATGCATTAATTAGGGAATCATTTCCTTTATGTCCAGCTGAAAGGCTCTGTAGACCCAGAGGGAATTCCCTTGGATTCTAGCATGAATATATTTTTGCTACCCTGCAGAACCATCTAGTTCTTTTAAGTGAGCAAGTCTTACTGCATGCACGAGACTACAAGAGTTGCCTGGTCAGCTTCTACGCACATCAGCTTTTAAATGTTCACTACATGATCCGGCAGAGCAGCAGGAACGCTATAAAAGCCTAACGAATATAGCCAACAGAATGTCAAGGAACCCTTTTTGTAAATCACTAGTAAGTACAACATCATTACACATTTTTACTTTCTCTCTTTTATACTAAATTTACTGGCACAATGTAGATATACATAATGATCATTTTCCTCATAGGGAATTTGTGCCTCCATATGGTATTTCTTGATTCCATCCTTTCCCCCCAGTCTCATCCTCTCTTCAACCCCTCTTCCTCTCCTTACCTACAAAGCTTTGCATCCATTTTACTCTTCTTTTATTGTTTTTCTTTTCCCTTCTTTTCTTTCTTTGTTTCTTTGTTTCTCTCTCTCTCTCTTTTTGCATTTTAGGGACGGGTCTACAAGGTGTTCTGGGTCTCACTACTACATCAGACTCATAGTGATCCACCTGTTTACAGCCTCCCAAAAGCTGGAATTACAGGCGCACACCACCATGCCCAGTCTCAATTGCTGTGTCAGAGCGCCCTGGGGGCAGGGGCAGCATGGCAGGTGGGGGTGGGGAGTGGGGTCAGGGTGTGGTGGGAGGGATTGAACATCAGGCCCCTCCTCCTGCTTGCAGGTGCTTCAATCTGCTGAGCTATTTGACCGGCCCTTCCCTTCTTTTCTTTCCCCTTTTTCTCCCCTCCCTATTTCCTCTTTCCTTTTGAAGAGGAATTTCTTCCTATTTCACAGTATCTAGTGTACATTTGGGTTCTTAATTACATTGTCCATTTCTCACAGTAGGGAAACAATGCAATATTTACATGTATGTATCTGATTCATTTCCCTTAATAGCATGGTCTCAAGATGTACACATTAGCTAGAAATGTCACAAGTTTGTCCTTCTTTATGTCAGAGTAGTGCTCCATTGCATAAAAATACCACTTCTTTTTATCCATCTTTTGGTTGATGGGCATTTGGGTTGTTTCCAAGATGTAGCTATTAAATTGTTCTGCTATAAACGTGGGTGCATATATACATTGCTGTGGTATGATGTTTTTAATTCTCCTTGAAGATACCCAGGAGAGGAATAGCTGGGTCAAATGGAACCTCTATTTGTAGTTTTTTGAAGAATCTTCACATTGATTTCCACAGTGGAATCACCAGTCTACATTCCCACCAACAGTAGAGAAGGGTTGCTTTTCCCCCCACTCCTGCTAGCATTTGTTATTAGTCCATTTCTTGACAATAGCCATTTTTTTAATGGAGTGAAATGGAATCTCAGTATTTTTTCAATTTGCATTTCTTGAATGAGCAATGATGCTCAGTATCTTTTCATATATTTATTTGCTATTCTTATTCATCTGGGAAGTGTTTATTCATTTCAGATGCTTATTTCTGGGTTGGGTATTTTAAATTGGAGGGTTTGATTTTTTTTTAAATTCTTTGTATATTCTAGATTATAGCTAATCCTTTGTCTGAGGAATAGCTGGCAAATATTTTTTCCCACATTATGGGCTGTCTTTTCACTTTATGGTTCTCTTGCTGTAGAAAAGCTTTTTAATAAAATGAGGTTCCAATTGTTGATTGTTTTGATGATTCCTGTGATTGGAGTTTTGCCTATAGCAGTGTCTTCAAGAGTCCTACCTATTCTATCCTCCAGCAGATTTAGTGTTTCTGTTTTAATATTTATATCTTTGATCCATTTAGATTTTAATTTAGTACATTATGAAAGATATGGGTTGAATTTTAATCTTTGACATGTGCAGAGCCAGTTTTCCCAGCACCATTTATTAAAGAAGTTATCTTTCTTCCAGTGAATGTGTTTGGCACCTTTTTCAAAGATAAGTTGGCTGAGTATGTCTGGAATTGTTTCTGCATCTTTTAATCTGTTCCTTTGATCCTTGGGTCTGTTGTTTTGCTATTACTGTGCTATTTTTATTATAGTTGCTTTGCAGTACAATTTCAAGTCAGGGATTTCAATGCCTCCTGCCTTGCCTTTCTTGCCCAGAATTGCCTTTGCTATTCTAGGTCTTTTCTGATTCCAAATGAATTTTAGATTTTTTTTCTCTAATCCTGTGAGATATGCCATTGAAATTTTGATTAGGATTGCATTTAATCTGTGTAGCAATTTTGGAAGTATGGCCATTTTCACT
>NW_004524641.1:11981736-11982394 GCF_000260255.1 Octodon degus
TGATTCACGGGGAATGGGCAAGGGGGGAAGGACCAGAAACTTAACTCTGCAGGGGAATAGAAACTTAAGAAAATGGCTGATACTATTATAAAATAGATACCAGTTAATGGCTTCCCACAGGTCCCACTTTTTACTTTAACTCCAAAGGCCATTACTCCTTGAGGGGACTGTGCCTGTCTTGGGTCAAGATGCTTTCACATGGGGCCAAACCAGACCTTTCCCATCATAGAAAAGTAGGGCAGTGGATGGCCCAGTTCCTGTTTTAGGTAGCAGTTGGTACCGCATGTGAGCCTCTAGTTGCCCGTCTCTGGCTATCCAGTCCATCGCACCAATGTGAGAAAATCTCTTTACCCGGATTGGGCATCATTGCAGTGTACTCTTTCGAGTTCAGCATAACTTTCTTTGTCAGCCATCTCAAGCCTATGATAATGGACCTATATGGGTTGCATTTTAATGGCATCCAATTGTTGTTTAATGAAAGTCATCAGCCTATTGAAAAGACAGGGTCCTATTGATAAAAGTATTAATAGTCCAATCAAGGGTCCCACTAGGGGGAGAAGGTAGGGTAGTACTCTATTCCATGCGCTCCAGAAAGGGTTTTCAAATAGCTCTCTTCTCCTCTTAATAAGATCTTCTTGAAGTCTCTTTATTTTATCTC
>NW_004524641.1:11983874-11984774 GCF_000260255.1 Octodon degus
CGATTTCAAGATTCTGTTCCCTTACAGGAGGGCACACACCCTTAGGGGGTTCTTTGTCCTTTTTTGGCTTATCATGATCTCTATCATCATCGCTATCGAGAGACAAGATCTTCCTCTCTATTTTTTGTGTCTGTCTGTCCTTGTTCCTTTTGTCCTTTAAGATGGGTTTTACTTTTTTGTCCCTGTAGTATATTTTTACCCTTTTTTTTTTTAAATCACATTAGCAATAACCGGGTCACAGTGTCTCTGGGATAAGATTTCATCAATTAAATTCCACTAGGAAAAGGCCGTAACTGGGACCTTTTTAGGTCCAAAAGTCTCATAATAATCCTTAAGGGCATCACCAACCCTCTTCTATTGCCTCTGATCAATAGTTCCTTCAATAGGGAACCATGGGCAAATTTGTTTAAAATTGACACAAATCCTTAATTTTAACCTTTACTCCTCACACCTTTAATGCTTTACTCAAGCTTTCAACAAATATTTCATGTTCGCTTAATGCCTGAAGGAAAAGGGAAAGGGGGTGTCGTCCACTTACTGAGGTTCAGACATCGCAGCTGGCAACTGCGGTGTGGGCCTCTTTTACTTTCACTCTTGCACGCTCACTCGGATGGTTCTGTTGCTGAATCCTCCCTACCAGGTGCCCCACACCTTGGGCACCACTTGTCCCGTCCAGCGGGTCAGTCAATGAAGGTCACCTGGGAGAGGAGCGGGGAATGGAGGAGGGAACAAAGGACAGGAGACGTGAGAAATGAAGACAAGACAGGATTCTGATCAAGTCTCGTTTATTCAGGAGAGGTGCTGGGTATATATAGGGAGTGTAGGAATGAGGAAGTCTCAGCTCTTGACTTCCACAGGTATCTAGGCAACGGAGGAAGGTCCCACCCCTGGGGCATAGCA
>NW_004524641.1:11984874-11987066 GCF_000260255.1 Octodon degus
GTGATTCATGGGGAATGGGCAAGGGGGGAAGGAGCAGAAACTAAACTCAGCAGGGGAATAGAAACTTAAGAAAATGGCTGACACTGTTATAAAATAGATACCAGTTAATGGCTTCCCACAGAATTCATCAGGGCCTGGGCTTCTTTTTTTGTTGGTGAGGTTTTAATTAAATCTTTAATTTCATTGATTGTTAGTGGTATATTGAGAATATTTACATCTTCTTCATTCAGCATTGATAATTCATATGTATGTAGGAATCTGTCCATGAATTTTCTATCTTATTAGACTATAGGTTACTGAAGTAGGTAGATATGACCTGCATTCCTGGAGGATCTGTTCTCTCCTAATTGCATGGAATTGAGCCTTTTTTTTTTTGATAAGTTTAGCTAAAGGTCTGTCAATTTTATTTAATCTTTCAAAGAACTAACTCTTTGGTTCATTGATTCCTTTCATTGTTTTCTTAGTCTCCATTGCATTAGTCTCTTCTCTCATAATAATTTCCTCCACCATATGGGCTTTGAGCTTGACTTGCTCTTCTTTTTCTAGAAGTTTGAGATTCAACATTAAATTTGTTTATTTAAGGTGATATGGGTATTCACTGATCTAATTTCCCTCTTATTCACTGCTTTGATTGTGTTCCATACTTCCAGTATGTGATACTGGCATTATCATTTAATTGTAGAAGCTGTAATTTCTTCATTAGTTTCATTTGTGACCCATTGACTGTTCAAGTGGGTCACATTTAAATTCCATGTATTGGGGCTGGGGAGATAGCTCAGCGGTTGAAGCACCTGCCTGGCAAGCACAAAGACCCTGTTTTGATTGCCCCCACTGTATGCCATGCCCATCCTGCACAAGCTGCCACCAAAACCATGTGTGGTGTCACATGGCTATAACTGTAGCACTGAGGAGGCTGAGAAAGGAGGATCACTAGGAGTCTGAGCTGTGTAGCAAGATCCTATACCAAATAAATAGATAAAAGATTAAAAAATAAATAAATAAATTCCACGTGTTTATGAAGTTTTTGCAGTTTCTTTTGCCATTGACTTTCAATTTCATTGCATTGTGGTCTGATAGTATGTATAGTATAATTTCAATTCCTTTACATTTACTTAATCATGTTCTATGGGTTAGTATGTGATCTATTTTGGAGAATGTCTCATGCATAACTGAAAAGAATGTGTATTGTGATATGGGGTGGAAAACTCTGTAGATACCTACTAAGTCCAAAGGTTTGGTGCAGTTCTAATATTTTATTGTTAATTTTTGTCTAATTGATCTATGTATTTGTCATAGTGGAATATTAAAGTCTCCCATTATAATTGCATTAGTACTTATTTGATTTTTCATGTCCATTAATATTTGTTTTATATAGTTGGTTGCACTGGTGTTTGCTTCATATATATTTATATTTTATTTTTCTTGGATTGTTCCCTAAACAAGTGTGTATTAAATTTCTTTGTCTCTTTTGATCAGTCGTGGCTTGAAGTTCACATTGCAAATAGAATAGCTACCTATGCTCATTTCCTGTCACATGGAGTATTGTTTTCTATGCTTTGACTTTCAGTCTATGAATTTTTTTTAATTAAGTGTTACTTATATACAGAATTAGATTATTAGATTTTGCTTCTTGGTCCATTCTGCCTGTCTGTTTCTTTTGATTGGTGTATTGAGATCATCTACATTGAATGTTATAACTGACATGTATTGTCTTATTCTTGTCTTATTATTTTCCTGATGTTGGTGACCTGTCTTTCCCTTCTGTCTAATTGCCTTTTCTTTGTAGCTTCTTTCAATGGTGTTCTTGGAATTGTGGTCTTCGTTATCTTTAAAATATCTTGAGAGCATTTTGGAGAACTGATTTGCTGATCATTAATTTCTTCAGGTTTTCTTTGTAAAGGAATTTTCTTATTTCTCCATTGATTTCAAAGGATAGTTTTGCAGGTTGGAGATTGTTCTCTTTTGGGCTTGAAATACCTCACTCCAAGGTCTCCTGGATATGAGGGTTTTTTTTAGTTTTTGTTTTTGTTTTTATTCTGATGTTCTTTCCTTTATAGATGATTTGCTTCTTTTTCTAACCACTTTTAATATTTTGTTCTAATGTTGAATTTCTGGAGTCTTGGTTATTATTCCTTGGCGTATATTTATTTTGGTCATGGCAAACTAGAGTTCTAGATGCTCTACTTAATTGT
>NW_004524641.1:11987771-12008425 GCF_000260255.1 Octodon degus
CTGTCTTTTCATTTTCTATTTTTTATTTTCATTTTTCTGTGTTGATGTTTGTAAATTAGTGTTAGATAGCTGTGTCACTAGTATTGAGGCTTCCCTAGGAAGTGTATATTCCTCAGAGACGTTTTCTAGATGTAAGTGGTTTTTGACTTTTGTATCTATCCCAAGAACATACCTTCCCAATTTATTAAGAATGATAAATTGCTATCTATTTGGCTCAGTACCCTTCCTGTTATTTGACTGTAGTGATAGTTACAACCCCAGATAATCACAGTGTTTTCATAGAAGGGAGAAAAACTGATTACAGCAGATATGACATCCTGGCCACAGTAGTATAGTTACCAATAACAATAACACCAAACATAGCCTAGCTACTGGCAAACTGTGGTAACTATTGACATCTTAGCTCATAGGAGCAAGTTCTACATTTATGTAACAAAATCCAAGCTATACCAGGAAGTTGTATGCAGTTAGTTTCCTCTTAGTAGAGTAATTTCACTGGGGGTGGGGTTGTTAAGAAGAATAGAGGACAAAATAGAGAGATGACTTAGGACAGACATAGTAGAAGAAAGGCTGAAAAATCAGATGAGCCAAGGTTTGGGAAATGAGGGACACAGGAGAGAAAAAAATGAAAGAGAAAGAAAAGAGTATTGAAGCAAACCAGAAAGAAAAGAGACAATATTCAGTCATGTGAAAATATCATAAAATCAAGAGAGACAGTTCAGAAAAAAAAAAAGATAGAGGAATACAAAATGAAAGGTAAGAAATCTAGTAATAAAAAAATTCAATGAGAAAGAAAAAGGAATCTGAATCAAACAAACAACAACAAAATTCCTCTGGTGTTCACAGTTCTGTGGTAGTGTCCAAGTTGGATCTGCACAATCCCACCGAGTTTACAGTCAGATTTTGTAGGTGGGGTGCTGATCATGACTTCTGGATATGCAGGCTGGCACTGGTCTGAAGCTGACAGCATTCTTGATGCCTACTTCTCCTGACTCTGATTGTCTCAGTGGTGCTCTGCCAGTTGCGGTGGTGCCCTCAGGTAGGGAGAGCCCAGGTTGCTCCTGTGTACAGCTGCCTCCTGCTCCACATCGCCGACTCTTCTTCCAGTGGTTGTTGGGTGACCCTCTGCAGGTCAAAGCTGCTTGCCTGCTTCTACCACTAGGCCAAGACCACTCTGTTAGCTGCAGACCAGGTGCTCACTTCCAGCCCTCTGTATTTAGGATGAAGACTGTCCTTTGGTGGCTACTGGAGTGGAGTCAAGGTGTCCCAGCGCTTACCTCTCAGCAGAATTAACCCTAGGCTGCTTCCCACCTGTCGGCAGGCTACTGTGACCCAATGACTTTCCCCTCATTCCGCTCAAAGTCATTGGCAGTGAAGTGACCCAAGAACTTCCTTCTGCAGGAGTTCACCTTAAGTTTTTTGAAATAAATGGCAGCCTCACCCTCCCACTTCCATTCTTCATGTCTGGAGCACAGGGTTGGTTCATCCCTCTCACCAACTGCTAGTTCTGCATGGCCCTTTGGGAAACAGTGTCACCTGTTCTCACTGCTGCTTTGGACGTTTCCCCAATGTATTGCCTGTCACTGCTGGGCTGCTGGTCCTGCCTGCCAATATAATTATACTTTTAAGATAATAAAGCATTTACCATTACATTATAGCTAATGTTTGCTTTTAGAGAACAATCTTAATTTTGAGCCCTAAATCTGCATATAATGAATGGGGTTTAATATTTTTCTCCGTGGAATAATATTAATGATTTCTCTTGATCATTGTGGTTTATAAAACTACACTCAAATTCTATGCTTACCAGGGTTGGGGAGATAGAATGGCAGTCTAAGCAGCTGCATGGCAAGTGCGAGGACCCAGGTTCAAACCCGAGCACCACATGCCATGCCAGCCCCAGAACCCTGGATGAACTGTGCTGGCCACCAAAACCAGGCATGGTGGCGCACGCCTGTAATCCCAGTACTGGGGAGGCTGAGATAGGAGGATCACCATGAATCCAAGCTGTGTAAAGAGGTCCTGCATCAAATAAATAAATAAAAGATTAAAAAATATTTTTTAAATCTATGCTTACTTCTTCTACCCAATCAGATGAGAGGCAAAAATATCTAGTGACACTTCCAAATGTAGGAATGCTATGGTTGGTGTCTAGATGTCCCCCAAAGTCTCATGAAGTCCTAGGGCTTTTTCAGAGGTAGTTGATATAGAGTATGGGGATTAAGGGTCTATGATAGCAAATCAGTCCATTGATGGGATTGGCATAGCTCTGGCTGGGATTAAGCGTATATGAGTACAGCACCTGCCTCAGGGCAGGTAGCCTATATACAATGTAAAGTATATAAGTTTTGGTGGCCAGCACAGCACACCCAAGGTGCTGGGGCTGGCATGGCATGTGGTGCCCAGGTTTGAACCTGGGTCCTCGTGCTTGCCATGCAGGTGCTTAGATTGCCATTCTATCTCCCCAACCCTGGTAAGCATAGAATTTGAGTGTAGTTTTATAAACCACAATCATCACCTACCAAGAGAGATCATTAATATTATTCAACAGAGAAAAATACTAAACCCCATTCATATACTTTGTTTCTACTTTCTTGTTGCTTTTTTCTGCTTTCCCGTGTGCCAACCTGCCTTGGAGACAGTGGATTAAGGACTGAAACCTCAACAAACTGAGCTAAATACAACTTTCCTTCTTTAATTTTGGGTGTTGGGTATTTTTGCCTCAGCAGTAACAGAAAAGTAACTAAGACATTCTCTTTAGTAGTAACTGCATGAATTTATAAATTTGTGTGTTATATAAATATAACAATAGGGAAAGTTGTGAAAACTGGAAAATATTCTTTAGAACTATTCATAATTTGCCAATGACTGAAAAGTATGTATTAGAAATTAAGTTTCTTTCCTCTTTTGCAATGAGTATATTCTTTAAATATTCCTGAGATAGAAAAAATTACTGTAAGAATTTAAGAAAATATTTTATTAAAAAATTTTAAGCTTTTCTATTGGATCAGTTCTGCCTAGCAGGGATTTAGAAACGCCTCAGTAGGATGGCCTGTCCCACTTCAGATTGTTTGTGGCCCCCCACTAGGGAGGCTCCAGCCTCGGCCATTTTCAATCTTAGGTCTGGGATGGGGATCTGGCCAGTGCGAAGAAAGGAAGCGTTCTGTGTTGGCTGTCACTTGAGAGCTGTGTGGGGTCTCCCAGTGGGGTATGGGCCTCATTGTGGCAGCCTCAGGGTGTTCATAACTCTTCTGTGGCCCTTTGAGGGTCTGCCACTGCATGTTCACTGAACGTGTGAGTGCTCATCACTGTTATGACATCATTCCAGAAGCCACGTGGTCACTTCTCCCACACCTTTTGCTCAAAGCAGCCACAAGCCCACTGAAATTCAGGCACGGACTGTCCCTCTCTTCTTGACCTCAAGAACGTCAAAGAATTTGTGACCTAAGTGAAAGAGCACTACAATCATACGCTTAACCTTTCCCAACTTATCAGAGGCCTTTACAGGTGTCCCCTACCACCCACATTCAGAGTCCTCCCGAGAAACCAAGCCAATAGCACGGGCACACAAAGGCATAGAAAGATTTCATCTCAGGAATCGGCTCAGGTGATTACAGAGGCTGCAGAGTCTAAATCTGTAGGACAATCTGGTTGGTTGGAGGCCCAGGAGAGGTTACAATCCAGCTTAAATCTGATGCTCAGCAGGCTGCTGTGGGACCACAGGGAGGTGACAGTGTAAAGAAGGCCAAGGGCAACCTGCTGGACTCTCTCCTCTCGCTAGAGGAGACGTTTTGTTGTCACTGTTCTATTCAGACCTCCATCATAGACGAAGCTCACGTGCATTTTAGGGGCAATTTGACTTAATCAAATTTTACTGATTTGAATGTTAATTTCATTCAAAACACCCTCACAGCTACACTCAGAATTATGTTTGACCACATATCTGGGTATTCTCTGGCCCACCCAGGTTGATACACAAAATACCATCACACTATTTTTATACTATATTCTCACTTAAAAAAAAAAAAAAAAACCTGTAAAAATTCACTGTATTAAATTTGCATTAAATTTGCATATTAAGTATCTTTCTTCTTATTTGATTCCTGCCTTTCTGGTTTCTTTTCTTCTCAGAATCCTTTTCTCTAAATTACTATTTGGGCTGGCAGAAGAGTCAAATACATTTGATCTTATAATTTCCAATTCCTAAAATGATTCACAGAAGTAAATGTTCTTTATACTAGAATTAAGCAATGCACAAGTTCAAGCTGGGGAAGAATAGTCTCTGGGTTCCTGGGGTAAATCATTTTGGTCCTAATGCATATCTGTGTGCACATTCTCTAACCTGCTTCAGCATCTCTGACCCCCATTGTTCTCATTTCCATTCTATTCTGTTTCCCGCCAGACTGCATCCTGCTTCACATTTAATTAACACCCAGGGTAAGGGAGCTCTCAGCCAGCCAAGAACTACAGAGTTTAAGCCATAATATCCAGGTATTCTACTTCAACCATGCAAAGTTCCTACTCTGTGTTTATGTTGCTCTATTTCTGCCTCTAGTCATTATCAAAGAAAACATGCGGCACAAGAACTGCAGGAGGGGATTCTCCCCCAGGTACCTGTCTTCTGAGGGTAAGTACAGCCCTGGATAAAGGCTGGCTTTTGGGTTTCAGAGGAATGCTTATGACATTGACATGGACCCTGAAAACTGACAGTAAGCAAAATGCTGTCTCCTCACTTGCAATAGACTTCACTTCAAAGGAGCTATTTTTCTCTATGTTGAGAGACAATGCCTGTCTTTCAGTGTCCACTTTTGAATTCCCTGGACTTGGTGTTGAAGTGCAACTTCTTCAACTCCCTAGACCAACAAAATCAATTTCTCTAGTTGGAGGGCTGCTTCAGGAATTTGCGTCTTTTTTATCATGGTAAATTATACATAATGTTAAATTTATCTTAATTTTTAAGTGTACAACTCAATAATAGTAGATTTACACGGTGTGGTGGTTGATACATTTTGTCAACTTGAGGAGTTGGAAGCTTGGCTGGATCGGCTCAAGGACTCCATGCCCTAGTGTGTGAGGTCCCTCCCTATGGCGTGAAGGGCCTGCCCTAGAGTGACTGGGCATGAAAAGGATATAAAAGGGAGCTGAGGAAGAATTCTGGGTACCACTTCTTTGGAGGAAGTCTGGTCTTTGCAGCCAGTGTAGAACGCAAGGAAAAAGACCTGCAAGAAGCTGCAGCTGTGTCTCCTCCCTTTGCTTTGCTGTTTTCCACTTCCATGAACTGTGCTACTCTGCCATGTGCCAGGCTGCCTTGGAGCCAGCAGAGTAGGGACTGAAACCTCCACTGTGAGCTAAATAAACATTTCCTTTCTTAATTTGGGTGCTGGGTATTTTTGTCCCAGCAATGAAAGAAAAGTAACTGAGACACACTGTTTTGAAAATATCACACCATCCATCTCCAGAACTTCTCCATCATTCCAAAACAAAACTCTACTCACAAAGCACTAACTCCCTGCTCCTCTGAGCTCATGGCAAACTGTATTCTTCTTCTTGTTTCTATAAATTTGGCTATTCTATATTGAAATCATACTACGTGTGTCATTTCGTGATTGGTTTGTTTCACTTAGCATAACATATTCGGAACTTACCCAAGCGCAACACACATCAAAATGTCCTCTCTCCTGCAAGCTGAATGATCTTCCATGATGTGTACACTCCGTTCTGTCTACCCATTTACCCACAACGGGCACCTGGGTTATTTCCTTGTTTTTGTTATTTTGAATAATACTGCTATGAAATTGGGCCTACAAATATATTAATCCCTTCTATTTCTTTTGGGTATTTATGTAGAAGGCATTCACATCTTTAGCAAGTTTCTCTAGTGAGCTTCTTATCCTAAATTTTAATAACACTAGAAGTTTTGTAGGTAAATGTTTTGTAAAATCAACTATTTTCTTCTGCTAGTCCTTCTGTATTAAGGACCTAAAGAAAGCCTTATCTGCTTTGAAAGCCTTTGATGAGTCCTTTCCTTACCAAATGATTCCTAGTGTGGTGATTAGAATATCCTCCCTAAAATATCTCATCCCATCTTCTTTAAAAAACCATTCAGCTGCTTTCCAGTGTAAACAATAAAAAACAAACTTCCATGCCTGCCTTTCAGAGCCATTCAAACAGGCCCTTTCAGACCCGTCATTCTAGAACTGCTGCATTTTACCCAGGGCTCCTCCAAGTTTGATCCTCGGACCGCCAGTGTAGTGTCAGCATTAGCTGGGAACTGGTTAGACATGCAAATCCTAGTCTGCTTTCGCCATAATCTATCAGAAGTTTTGCATTTGCAGGCCTGTGGGAGAACACTGCTACTTAGGGTGTAAAGGTCCCGCAGGTGATTGTGAGGCTGTGCGCCCACGGGAGCAGTTGAGCTACTTGTATCAGTCTTCCCAAGCACATCTCATGTTGCCAGCTGACTTGCCCTCATGCAATCCAGCTTCTGGGGACGGCCCTCTCTGTCCATACAAGTGCTACAGCTGAGCCAGTTAAACTTCACTGTCAACTGGACCAAATAAAGAAACTCCTTGAAAGGTGACTGCACCCTAGAGAAGTGCTGCTTATCTGTGCACTGATCCCCTGCTTTCACAGGTGAAGGTGCGGTTAGGAGGTGGGGCCCAGCTGGTGGTAGGTCACGCCAGCTGGGGACAGGTTTCAGAGTGTATCTCCTAGTGGCGCTCTCCCCTTACACCCTGCCTCCTGGCTGCCATAAACAGCACTTACTCCACTGTGCTCTTCAGCCATGAGGTCCCTGCCTTGGAGCCAGTTGCTCACTGGAACTTCTTGCTGAAGCCAAGAGCCAGATAGACTATTTCCTCCTTTGAGTTGTGTCTGTCAGGGATTTTTTCCCGCAATGGGACAGCTGACTAGTATAGTGACCTCCAAGTGCCATGTCAGCTGCTACCATCTTCAGGTCGCCTGTGCCAGCTTTTCCTAGGAGCCTCCTGATAGCTTGTCCTGCGCAGTCTTGAGTCCTCTCCGCCTTGTGCACCAAGGTCTTGACTAGATTGTATTAATTTGAGCAGACTGCATTGACCTCAACTGGGCTTAAAAGGCAGTCAAGGGGATTGGAGACATGGCTACGTGTTACAGTGCTTGCATTCTTAGTTGGTGTGAGGCCCTAAGGTGGCATTACCAAACCATCAAAAGGAAACAAGCAGCGCCGGGGAGATAGCTCAGTGGAATAAGCACTTGCCTGGCAAGCTCAAGGACCTGAGTTCAATCCCCGGCTCCGCAAAAAAAAAAAAAAAGGAAACAAGCAAAAACAGCTGAGAAACTTACCAAACCGAAGCCCTGATCCCTTGAGGCCTGCTAAAGCTACGTGGTGTCCGTCCACTCTCAAGCTATGGATGAAGAGAACAGGACATTTCAGAGTGAAACCCAACCATGATCCACCATCCCTGCACCAAGGGTGGGGGCACTCACTGTCCTTGAGGAAAGTGCCCAGAGGAAGACCCCTGCCAGGAAGTGAGTGGGGCTGGGCAGTGGCAGGTAAGGAATGGGGGTGGGGAAGCGAGATCCAGCCAGCACCCACTGAGGGCAGGGGCAGGCACAGAACCACAGGTGCGAGTCTTCTCTGGGCTCCTGGGCTGTTCCTGTGGGTTCTCGGAGCTGTGTAAGAACACTTTCCTTCCCTTTACTTTCCAGTGTGTGACAGGTGGTCTAAATGATATGCTTGCTTATCCACAACTACTCAAAAACAAATGGACAGGGTATTTTGCATAGAGAAGCTAGGAGGGAGTGCCAGATTCAGTCAAGTCTTCTACAACGTCTGTGAAAAGAGAGAGTGGGAGAGCAAGATGTATCCCCTGCCCTGTGCCCAAGAGCTCAGTATTCCACAGGAAATGCTGCCACGTGGTCCTAAGGGGAGTATCCACCTTGTTGTTCACATTGTGCTAATTCACCAGGAAATAGGGAGGGAAAGGCTTTTCTACATGTACCTTGGTAAAAGGATTCCTAGAACTGCTGTTGTAGACAATAAAATGATGAATGATTTTCCATCATTTTTCTTTCTAATAGTTGGTTAATGAGGATGAAAATCAATTATTTTTATAATACATTTTCATGTAACTGGTGGTCAAGTGTACCAAATAGAGAATAATGAATATACTACTTCACAATGAATTTCTTTGAAGAAAAGAGAAAGTTCTGGGGAATTTTACCCCTTAGACCTTCAGCACAAAATTTAGTCCATCAGTCATTACCTGTAATGTACAATAGCTTAAACATTGAAGGTGATATTATTTTCTCTTGAGAGGAGAAGGCATAGCTCTGAGGATGCGCACTCAGAGTGAGTCTGGAGTGTGGCTACGAATTCACAAGCTGCATACGGACATAAAAACATGTTTGTGTTTTTAAAGTTTGCCATTTTTAGCTATACAGGTTAATCATATTTAAAGTTATGCTAGAGCTTTTTGATGTATAAAAGGAAGCTGTTTTTACTAAATGAAATTCAAAAGTACTCAGTGCAGGTGGCAACCGAAAGTTGCTCAGTCTGCCTAAGAAAATGGTTGAACTCCTCTGCCTGAGAGACTCTTAAGGGCAGTAAGTAACCTGTCAGTATTTATAGATTGTAACCACAGCAGCCAGTAGTCTTTCAGAGTCTTCTACAAAGTAGCTCTGAAGACTTACATTTATGGCCATGAATACTCCATCATTACTAGCTTGTAGGAACAGGTTTCAAATATATACCAGATTGTTCAGAGCACTTCCTAGTGTCTGTTTATCTCAATATACCTATTTTCACTATTATATTCATGTAACATTAGGACTTTCTCCTCACCCGTGATCCCATGGTGCCTTCAAGTTCTTGTTGCTACTGAAGTGGCACATTTGACTTGGGGTGCTGTCTGCTTTAAAGCCAGGTTGGAACTGTGCAAAGAACATCCATGGGAGGTGTTTTAGGGGGTGGGACAATGCTGGCATTTGATTTCTGTTCCTCACACGGGGCAAATCTGATGACTATGGAGGGCTGAAGGAACTTTCCATGCGCTGAAGGCTCAGTATTTGAGGGTATGAAAGAAGATGACATTAGACAGAACAACAGGATAAAAGGCTTATAAATATGTAAGTTTGCAAGTGCAAAGCAATCACAGGGAGTGTGGAGGTCAAAGAAGGCCACGTGATTGAGCCCCGGATACACTTTTCATAGGGAAGTTGGGGCTGTAGGCAGTTTTAGGAAAAGAGTCAATGATTTCTAGGGGAGATGAGTGGGTCTGAAAAAACAGACCAAACAACCTAGGACACAGTTCACCCGGGCTAGGAGTCTGATGTGAAGTCCCGTATCTCTTCCTGTGAGTGAATCTGCTGGAGGACCCAGACTCTGGGTGCCTAGGAGAGCTTCAAAGAGAGCCCCTTCCTGGGTTTTGGGATCAAGGCGTGAGTGTTGGGGACCCAGGGAGCAGTGTGGGAGAAAGACAGAGAGACTTGGTTCTCCTTTGCTTCAAAGCATTCAGTGTACTGAAGCATCATACTCGGGGTTGTTATTTTCTGACCCCCAATAGCAATAAGAAGGGCTGAGGCTATTAGATTGTCCTTTGACCATCATAGACATTGTGAATTCATACTCTGTGCAGTTTTGCAAAAGAGAGGTAAAAGTTTTCACTTTGCATATTAATCCCAATAATGTTAACTTCAGTTTTTTTCCTTTTTCATGTTTAAAAAATGAATTAGAGAAAAATAATGTATTAGAATTTCTGTCTCCTCCAAACCTTGCTTCTATATATAATTCTTGCCATCTGTTCTCCTGAGACTTCATCATTTCTACTGACAAATAGTCTTTTTTTTTTTTTTTTTAATGTATTTGGGTCTTACTACCCAGCTCAGATACGGAGCATTCTTCCTGTTCTCACCCTCCTCAGCACTGGGATTACAGGCTTGCGCCACTATGCTCGGTCTTAGTGGCTGGGTCAGTGGGCCCGGGAGGTGTGCTGGTATGGACTGTGGTGCCAGGTAATGAACCCCAGTCCCGAGGCTTGCCTAAGCAGGTGCTTAGTCTGCTGAGCTATCTCTCCATCCCTACAAATAGTCTTTAATAAATAAGTACTGGGTTCATCATCAGATACAAGATCTTAGAATCTCTCTAGGTCAGCTATCAGTTCTCTAGGAATTTATTTTGTTGCATTCAGGGGCCCAAGAATCAGAACTCAGTTTGTGGGGTGAAACTTGACAGTAACATCATAAAATTCTGTTTTTCTAATGAATGTATTCATGATCCATTTGTGCCCACTGACCCCCTGCATTCTTATGTGAGGCTTTATTTATGAAAATGTGCTCTCCATAAAAGTAGGCTTACTTTTCTTCTTAATAAAAAGCACCAGATCCCTCTCTTCTGTCTCCATCTTTCAGGCACCACAGTAATCATCCTAATTCAAGCGCCTTCATTTGTCCGTAAGTGCTCCCCTCCCCTTCCGCATAGTATCCCATCCCCTGTACTCTCATCAAATCACTCTTTCTAAATGGAAGCTCTGTCTTCGTCGTGTCCTTGCTCGGAAGCCTTCATCTTCTCTCTACTGCTTGCTGAGCTGACGCTGGTGCCCAGAGCTCTGCCGTGTGGCGCTCTCACCACTTCTGTCAATCTTGTCTCCACTCTCCCCCAAAACGTCCATCACCTTCAGCCAAAGGCAACCGACTGCAGCTTCCCTCACCACCGTTACTCCTACCCCACAGATGGCAAGTGCGTCCTGTGGGGTTGACTTGCAGGCCGGCTTTGCACAGCCGGAGAGCCCGGAATGTTTCCTATATATGCGTTAAGAAGATGGAAGTGGGATCTGGTGGGAGGAGGTGTGTCGTGGGGGCGAGGCCTGGAGGGAATCGTCTCTTCCTGCTCTCTTTTTCCCTCTGTCTCCTCCTGAAGGTCCTTTTCCTCTGCCAGGCCCCTCTGCCCTGCTGTTGGTCCTCGGAGTCAGCCAAGCATGCACCGAAACCTCTACCAACTGAGCCAAAATAAACCCCTCTTTTAAGTTGTTGATGTCAGGCACGGTGTCCTAGAACGCGCCAAAGGGCTAAGACAAACTCCTGCTGCTGTTATGACATACTCCAGAGTGCTCTGTGTTTGCTGAATCTCCTATGGTAGGGGCTGAAAGAAGTAATACTCTCTCTCACCCATCCTGAGCCTCACGGCCAACACTCCTACAACAGACAGGATAAGAAGAGGAAAAAAAAAAAAAACCACACTAGGTTTATTTAATAACATTTATGTGTAGCACGGAAGCCTCCAGAATGAAGACATACGAAAACTCTCTATTTTAATTCTCAGGTTTGATGAAGCCGGGCTTGCTGCGTACCAGTGGGACTGGGTGAAAGGCTGAGAGCTAGCCAGGCCAGGCTGAGGGCCAACCCACCAAGGCTCACCCCTTCACAGTCATCTTGGTTTCCCCTTGGTGTTCCCTCCTCCTGGCTTTCCAGCAGGACCTTTCTGGAATGGCAGCCTTAAAGGAGAAGGGAGAGAGAATGGCTTTCCTAGGGGGAATGAGTCCCTCTAGTTTCTAGGACTACCTTGGGGAAAAAGAATTCTGACTTCTATAGCCTTCTCTGGGGGAGGAAAAAGGCATGGGACGACAGAAAGGCAAGAGCAAGCTGGACGAAGTTGCTTGTCAGGCTCTGCCTATGTCATTCAGTGCAAAGCGCTCAGCATGCCAATGGGAGCCTATATGGCACTGCTAAGGTTGAGCTATTAAGAGCTCCGCAGCGCGCAGAAGATAGAGCACAACAACAGGGCCCACACCAGAAAAACAAAAGCCCCAGAGCAAAACCCCCGAGAGGGAGAGGGAAAAAAAAAAAAAAAAAAGTCGTGTTGCTATTAATAGGGGTATGCGTGTGTCACTGTGAAATGTTTTTAAACTTTTTCCAGAAAATACCTAGAAGGGGAAGAGCTGTGTCAAATGTGTCTGGTTTTAGTTTTGTGAGGACTCTTCGTACTGATTCTGATAGTGTGTATACTATTTACATTCCCACCAACGGTGGAGATGGGTTCCTTTCCCCCTCCCACAGCCTCGCCCACCTTTGTTATTATTTGATTTTTTATGACACCCACTCTTCCTGGAGTAAAGTGGAATCTCAGTGCTGTTTTAATTTGCATTTTTTTAATGTATAGGATGATGAACAGTTTTTCATATATTTTTTGACCATTTTGTACTTCTGAGAAGTATCTATTCATTTGACTTGTTATTTTTTTTTATTATTATGTATTTAGTACAAGGTCTACAGGGTCACTACATAGATGGGACTCATAGTGATTCTCCTGCTTTCAGCCTCCCAAACACTGGGATTATAGGCGTGCGCCACCACGCCCAGTCTCAATTGCTGTCTCAGGGTGTCCCAGGGGCGGGGCCAGCATGGCACGCTCTGGACAGAACCACAGCCCCTGCGCCCGCCTAAACAGATGCTGTAGTCCTCCGACCTACCTGGTAAGGCCCCCCCCCCACTTTTTTTTTATTTTGTAGGTTGTCTCTTTGCCCTGTTGGTTGCTTTCTTTACTGCACAAAAGCTTCCTAATGTTTTAGGACCCTGTTTATTGACTCTTGATGCTATTTCTCACGCCATTTCTATTCAGAAAGTCCTCGCCTACACCTGTGTTCAAAAGTTTTGCCTATTTTATCTTCTAACAGATCAGCTGCCTCTGTTTTGACATTTAGATCTTTGATCTATTTTGATTTTAGTTTAACGCTGGTGAGAGATGCGGCGCTAGAGTCATCTCCTGCATGTGGAGAGCCGGTTTTCTCAGCATCGTTCGTTAAAGAGCTTATCTTTCCTGCAACATATGTTTTTGGCCCCCTTTTCAAAGGTCAGATGCTGAATGTATCTGAATTTGTTTTCTTCATCTTCTATTCTGTTCCACTGATCCACATGTCTGTTTTTATGCTACTAGGCATTGAGCTCCCAAGCCAGGAGAAGTTTGATCATTCATTTGACTTAGGGCATGTCAGTAATCTCTGCCTAATCAATGTTAAGCATAGGATGCAGCCTTCAGATAAAAGATAAATCTAGTGAGTTGCCCAAAGAGGAACATGAACTTTGATTTATTTGTTTGTTTATTTATTGTGTGTGTGTGGCCAGCTCAGCCCACCAGGGGGTAGGGCTGGCTGGCATGTGGTGCTGGGGGATTGAACCACGGTCCCTGTGCTTTGCTCAGCTTAGCTTGTTCTAAGTAGGTGCTTTAGACCACTGAACCATCTCACCAGCCCTGAACTTTGAAATAGTAAAGAGGTGATATATTTCAGACAGAATTCAGAGAAGGCAGACAGTCACCAATGTGAATATCTCAGCTAATACTTTTGCCAGATGTGGTAAGGGCAACACACACACATGCACGTACACACACACACACACACACACACACACACTCACACACACTTCTACACACACCAAACCAGGATCTCAACAAAATGAAAGAGGCCCTTTAGGAAAACTCATACCGCACAGACAAAAACAAAGTTTGTGTTACAGTTGAAGAAGGAAGCAAAATGCTAAAATTGGAATTACAGGGCCCCATTTCCATTCTAAGGGGAAAGTGAATCATTGTTACTTGATAGCTAATGTAGAAATTAGAAGACTGATAAAAGATTCAGTCAGGGAGTGAGGTAGGGTAAGAAGAGGGGAACAGCGCTGAGAGCTGTTTCAAGCATGAGAGCGTATAGCACCAGTGCCTGCTCCACAGGAAAGAATTTACATAGCCAGGTTACTTCAAAATCGGGGCCCTCTAACAAAACTGCACCAAATACCAGACTAGCTTTCTAGAACTCAAAGTGGCAATCACATTTTCTGAGCTCACCATAATATCGTGGGCACATCTAGAAAAACTAATAATTATTATTTAATAGCATATAATTAGAGTCCCCTATTTTTCAGATGTGTTTACTGAGAAGGTATGTCCTCTACATAATCCTAATGGTGACATTTTCAGAGCCTGTGACAAAGCTTAACGCTTATTGATTTTATGTTCTACCTGTGGAGGTTATGAAGAAATATTTTCAGAATGCCCCAGTGACAGGTGTGTTAGCATGATGTCACACCGGAAACTCCAGCTAGGTCAGGCACTGGACTGAAATAATATGTAGTAGAAGCGCAAGGCACAGCCAGGGCCAGAACTACACCAGCAAAAGAGCACTGTCTTCAGGAGGCAGCACTCAGAGTAGAAGGTTCTCCTCTTCCAAATATCCTCCTTTAGGGGCCAGGGAGATGGCTCAGTGGAATAAGCGCTTCCCTGGCAAGTGCAAGGGTCTGAGTTCAATTCCCGGTTCTGCCAAAAAACAAAACAAAACAAAACAAAACAAAACAAATATCTTCCTTTCCCTCCACCAGCCTCCTCCCGTTTAAAGCTTCTCTTCGCCGAGGTAAAGCAAGCACAGGGACTCTGAGCAGCAGAAGGCTCATGTCAGGGTTCTCTGGCTGGTGCGTGGCACAGCTGATTGCTTTTCTCACCCTGTGACCTGCCCTCCTGCCTTCTCTGTTCTAAGTGCAGCTATCCATTTGCCTTTTGCCTCACCTCTTACTCTTCTTTATTCTGTGTAGACATTCAGACCTCTCTGGGTTTCTCCTTACATAATTGTACTACTTCTCACCTAGCTCCAGATATATCTAAATTTGGGGTCTTGGCCAGTTTCTTCATTTTGCTTGTGTCAGCTCCTTAATATTTGCTCCTTGGTTCCCAAAGTCCCCCTGATGGTGGAGTTTAGTTTCTGCTTCCAGCTGTCGCAGTGGGTCTTAGCACCCTTGCCATGACCAGCCACCCTCAGCGGGTCCTCTCCCACTGAGATCCTTCAAGGATTAACATGTTCCCAAGATAACACTGAGTCCTGGTCCATTACTCTGCAACTATTACCTTCTTCACACCAAGTTTGTTATGATATTTATAAGGATTGCTCAGCCCATGGCATTGTCAAGGATTATGAGAAAAAGGCTTTTAGGTTAAATAGTAATCAAACTACCAAATATATATACACAGGGTCTAAATGAATTCAGTTTTTGGATAGTTCTTTTTGTTCCTATTGTAAAAAAAAAAAGAGCATCTAGATTTTTGGGTTTTTTTTTTTTTTTTTTTTGGCAGAACTGGGGATTAAACTCAGGCCCTTGTGCTTGCCAGCCAAGTGCTTATTCTACTGAGCTGTCTCCCCAGCCCCTTTGTTTTTCCTTTTTTTTTTTTTTTTTTTCTTTTTGGGAACTGGGTATTGAGCTCAGACCTTTGCACTTGCCAGGGAAGAGCTTATTCTACTAAGCCATCTCCTCTGCCCAAGAGCATCTAGTTTTAACAAAATAATAAGCTGCCATGTCAAAGGAACCCCTTTTTGTAGGCTCAATCTCTTTGTGTCATTTTAGTTGTGGGGAGGAGGCTCGCCAGCCCTCTTGGGCCCACTTCATCCTCATAGGAGAAAATTCTTGTCTGCCACAATGACATATGCCTGGGTCCCATGTTTTGCTGTGTCACTAGGCCTGCTTGGGGTTCTGGTGCACCCTGCCTGACCAGGGATCACCAAATATTTCTTCGATTAGCCCTATTTCATAAATGAAGCAAGAGAACATAAGACCTTTGTGTAAGAGACAGCCAACCTGCTGCAGGACAGGGCATTTGAATTTAGGTACCTAAATGCACTGTCCATCTTCATGCTGTTTCTTAAAGTGACTTCGTTTATTGAATGATATTAACACACTAGTGCATTAATAGCTATTAATCAGAAACAGGGATTAGATTTACTACCTTAACAACAACAACAAAAGAACAAGTACATTTTGGCTAGAAAGGATCTAGAGGTGTAGTGTAGATGGAACATCATCAGCGATGTGTAGAAAGGGATCTGTTTATCACATCAAGGCAACTTCAGGCTAGGCATTGTGGTGCACGCCTGTGATCCCAACTTGATAGGTTGAGAAAGGAAGATTGCCACAAGTTCAAGGTCACCCTGCCTTATATAGCAAGAACCTCTCAAAAAACCAAACCAAACCAAAAGAAGGGTGAGAGAGAGGGAATCATCTGTCATCTTACCAATGAGCACCCAACAGTTTATAGCTCACTTTGAAGGTAAGGTCCACAATAGCTGGGTATATAATCCTAGTGGCAGTTCTCATAAACTTTCTGTAGTAGGCAGCCTCCAAAGATACCTACTTCCCTTTACGTAAGTCCCTCTGCAGTCACCCCTTCTGTGCTGAGTAGGGCTAACTTGTGTAACTCATAAGATGTGAAATTACAGAGTGTGGCTTTCAAGACTTGAGCAAAATAAAATAAAATAATAAATTTTTAAAAAAAGATTTGATCACAGAAGATGTTACAGCTTCTGACTTGCAATTGTCGGTCATTTGCTTCAAAGAAAAGTTATTACCATGGAGTAGGGATGCTCGTGAACTGAAGTTTTTGTTGCACTTGTTTTGGATTTTTTTGTACCAGCAGCCTCAAGAGACTGAGACTTCTTGCTTAGAGTCACATGAGTGACATTTGGGAAGTTGAGCCTAGAACCCCAGCCAGGCCCACAGCTGACCAGAGCTACTTTGACTGAGGGTCCTTGAGGGTCCTTGAGCTTCAGCCTCCAGCTAAATTCCTGGCCCACCTAAACTATGATGCCATGTTTGTGTTTGAAGAGGCAGTATGGGGCACTATGGGCTACTTAGGTTACATAGCAATACAAGAGAACTTTATGTCTTTTCATGTTTATATGTTTATTCCAACAGGCAATTAGGGAGCTGTTTTGGCTCAGTTGCAAGGCATGGTCTGTGGCAGGGCACACAGTAGGGGACCATCTATGGACAGAGGAACAGTGGTGTCCAGAGGTAGGCCACATGTGGGCTCCCTGTGCCCTGCTGCAGCACAGCCCTGTTTCCAATGAAGCTACACGTTAGACACCCTTAGGACACAGATGAGGAGGGTCCCTTGTGAAATATTTTAGACTCAGAGATTGTATTAATTCTCAGGGAATTGTATCCATGTCTTCTTACTTCATTTAGGAAGTTTATTTCTCCCTGTAGGGAGAATAATTCTTGCTGTGATTTGAATCCCTTTATTTTTAGTGATTCTTTGATGAGACAGGGAACACACTCTGTAGAACGAATCTGTCACTGATTTCAAATTATCCCTTGCAGTGTCTCGCTTGTGAATTTTTAAAGGGCACAGGTCCCAGCGTGCTAAGTACAACAGAAACGAACAACATACATCTATGCATTTCTCAGGTACTTGTCCCTAGCCTCATCATATGGATGGGGGATTTAGTCAATCCTTGTTTGAGCTGGGAGACGAGCCACGGATGCACTGCTATTGCCTCTGGTACACGTGTTCTTCCTTCAGCACATAATTCTTTTTAATATTTGAACCCACAAGAGAAAACTCCGGAGGCACTGGGCTGAATTTCCAGGCATTTGTTCACTCACATGGGTCCTTGGTACATGTCTGATGTGCGGTCTGATGAATGACCCTCCTGCTTTACAGCAGGTACTTAAAATCAGCATGGTTTCATATGGTTGTCATGCAGAATATAAATGGACTTGCATATGTTTTGAATTCTTTAATAAGCTTTTTATTATAATGTTGACAGATTCCTTGAGCTGCTATCTTATAAAGTGAAGGGAAACAATCATATTCTTTAAATCAGTCATTTTACATCTGAGTAGAACACACTTTGATGTATAAACCTGCAGCTAATTCTTTTTTATTTCAAAGAGTAAAGCAAAAACAGACAGAAACAGGGTAACATGCAGCAATACATTTGGTGCAGAATTTCAAAACAAGAATAAAAATTATCAATGGTTGTTATATTACATATTTTTATTGTTAAATCTGTATCAGTAGCCAATTTTGAAGTGCAATTCTATTTAATTTATTCTATAGCCAGCTCTGAAATCATATTCCTGAAGGCTTAAAGATGCCAATTACTTAAGAAAAAATTTGTTCATATATGAATGCCTTGTGCTGGGTATAGTGGCACTCACTGCTAATCCCAGCACTCTGGAGGCTGAGGCAGAAGGACTGCACATTCAAATCCAGCCTGGGCAACTTAGACAGACCTAGTCTCAAAACAAACAATAAAAAGGGCTGAGGATATAGCTCAGTAGTGGAGATCTTGAAAATTCAACGTACAATACCACAAAACAAAACAACAAAACTACTGTATATTTAGAAAGTCTCATTCATGCAATAGGTTTTTGTTGTTTGGTTTTTGTTTTGTCGTTTGCAGTAAGAATTGAATGCAGGGATTTATGCATGGGTGGCAAATGGTCTATTCTTTTCTTTTTCCATAATCTTATTGAGAGACAAATAGCAATGGGACAGTTTCAAATCAAATTGGTAGAACAATTTCAATAATTAACACATTGCATATTCTTTTCTTAGTGGTTATTTGCTGTACAAGATGAAGACATGGCATCCTATTTACAAACACTATCAGAACAAATCCCTCTATTCATTAAGAGAATGTAATTATATATCTATCCTAACCATTTTGAATACACAGATACAAAATGGACATTCCTCTGTATCTCCTTTTTTGTTTAGTTCCGTCATTTGAATATTATAGGTGTGTGAACTCAGCAAAATATTCTAAAAGAGTCCAGTAGTCCATAATAGTATTGGGTCTTCCTCCTGACTGGCAGTGTCAGAAATTGTTGACCTGAGTCCCCTACAGCTCAACATAACAGCATGACTTTACTTGTTATGCTTCGTTTTTATACTTTTCTGCTGGATGGTTAAGACCAAGATAAAGCAATACCTATACAACAGGAGTTGTAGCTTTTGGATCTGATAAGGTCAGTGAAATCCCCTCAGGATTTTTCCTGAGATCCTGTACCTCAGATTGTAGAACCTTTGTCAGTGTCAGCCATGTGGATGAGTCACGGCCATTGCTTGGCCAATGTGCTCTCTGTGAAAGCCTGAGAGAATGTTTTCTCTCCATGTGACTCTCCTTAGGCACACTCTGCATCATCGATCACTTTCCTTTTTGGCCCCATAATCTCCTTGATCAGAAAATTTGGGACACTACTGAGTTACATGACGTTACAGTACAAGTTCTCATATGTCCTGAGTCTTAATTTACCTTGGAAGGCTTGTGACAAAATGTTGACTTTCCTTGTGGCCCTCCTTTTTCTCTAATTTTGGTCTGCAAACTTAGGTTGTTAACCCTTCAGAAGAGAAGCTTATTGTTATTACCATACAACCTAGGCTGTTAAGCTTGCAAATGGTCTATTCTACCACAGAGCCAAATCTCTATCCAAAGGTGGATAAACTCTTTAGCTTTCTTGCAACAAAATCAAGTCAATCATTTCTCTTTGCAGATTTACTGTGTAGCTGCCTAAATATATATATATATATATATATATATTTGAACATTGGAATTATGTCTGAAAGGTCAAATATTTAGAAAATAATTTTAGAGAATGGGAGTCCTGTGAGTGTCACAGAAGATAAATGATATTTGGCATCTAATTTTAGCCCTTTTGCAGAGGATATAATTGTCCAATATGAACATGCTTCTAAAAATAACTGTGGGCAGAACTGTGGCCTGTGGTAATTTAAAATACCTCCTGCTAAAGACAATTAAGCTTCGTATGTAAGAGCTCTTTTGGGATGGCATATAAGCCCAGCTATGTTAGTGAGTCTCTTTCCCAAACTCAGTCCTGCTTCCATTGAGGGCAGGTCTGCAAAGAAGCCATGTAAGGAAATGACATGAGTTCACATTTATTTTTACTTTTCTTTTTTTTTCCCCTCCACAGTAAGATTTTATTTTTAAGAAGAGGGAAGTATATTTCATAAATGAATCAATTCATGAGGCAGGTCTCTGGGCCAGGCCCTGTAGACAGAAAGACAGGCTTGCTGAGGGCTGGGGTGGTGGAGGCTGTCTCTGCACTCAGAATTCAGTATGTGTTAATTTTGGAGAGAAATTATTTATATTACTACTGCACATGTTTAACTAATAAAAGCCACATGGTGGGAGAGAGAAACTCTGCTGGGGAGGGCTCATCCAGCAAAAATATCTGCTTTTCAAGTCTGTAAACCCTTTTTGTTTTGATAAAAGAACAAAAACGTATTTTCAGGGTTTTAAAAAAAATAGTAGATGGAGTATTTATTTTGTTTTGCTTCTTATAAAAGAATAGTCCATTAAATTCACATTTGCCCGCAGGATTTAGAGAAAAAAAAATTACTGTAGAAATAAATTTGGATGAATTTCTTTCACGAAAAATAGCTGTAGCAATCCTCATGCAGTGCCATAACTATTAGTCAGTTGTGCAATTTAAGTGATTGAAAAATCAAGTGAAATGAACATCTCAGTCTCTCAGTTGCACGTTCCACACTTCATAGCTTTCACAGCTACCGGTGGCGAGTGGCTGACACATTAAACAGTGCCAATCTAGGACATTGCCATCATCACCACAGGCCTGCTGGGTAGCACCACTCACACACAACACCGTAGGTCCCATGTTTAATTTCTACATATGTTCAGTATTCAAGAGGACATATAGATATTTAATTGAGAAAACTATGGGGCCAGTGAGATAGTTCAGCGGTGTAAAGTGCCTGCTTAGGCAAGCTTAGGCAAAGTGCAAGGATCGCGGTTTGATCTCCAGCACCACATGCAGTGCTAGCCCCGCCCCCAGGGTGGACTGAGCTGGCCACAAAAAAGAAGAAGAAGAAGAAGAAG
>NW_004524641.1:12008595-12011500 GCF_000260255.1 Octodon degus
AGAAGAAGAAGAAGAAGAAGAAGAAGAAGAAGAAGAAGAAGAAGAAGAAGAAGAAGAAGAAGAAGAAGAAGAAGAAGAAGAAGAAGAAGAAGAGTAGATATTTGTAAAAACAGAGAAGTAATGCACCCTTCTCTAGATTCTATCCCTGCTCTGCAAACAAACCAATTGCAGAGCTGGCGATTCTGGTGATGTGGAGGTGGTGGGGTGACCTGCTGAAGTTTCAACCTGTGTTGCTGTTGGTTGTACAGGCAGTGACTTTTGTTGCTTTAGTTAAGCTGGATGCCAGCTGTTTCCCTGGGTTATCCCAGGCAGGATGACAGACAAGGGAAGCAAACACAGCATTTTCCATTACCAATCATCTGGATGGCTGCTTCTCAAGACCCAGTTCTGCCTTCTGGTGAAGGATGTGCAGGGAGCACCTGTGTTTTAAGAGTGAGGAAAGAAAAGAACCTGGCCAGTTCCCAAGCCCCCGAATGTCTGAGGATGGAAAGCGAGATAGCGGCTGCCTCCCCTGTGGCTTCTAACCAGCCCACATACAGCACCTCTTGGCAGAAGAGCTCAGCCTCATGGACACTCAGGAAACCCGGACAGGACACCCCAAGTCAAGCGAAGCCACGCACAGATGTGGCCTCCTGTGAAAGTTCAGGGTGACCTGTGGTCAAATGTGGCTGGGGCTGAGTTTCCAGTGGCTCTGGAGAGTCAAGATGAGGGGTGGGATGTGGTAATGAGGGGTGGTGTGTGGCAGCAAGTGACAGTGGCCACAAGGCCACAGTGGATCTTGAGACACAGTGTCCTTTTCCATGCAGAAATGAAATTGGGTGGGTTTCTTCATTAGAATGAACAGAGCAGAGGGCTAGAGAATGCCTCAGAGTAGACTGTAGAATTTCTTCTCAATCTGGCACCCAGAAGTTCAAGTTCATTTTAACTTTTAACTTGAGAAAAAGAAAATAGGGTTGGCATTGCTTGTGCCTTGAGGATAGCTGGGCAGTTGGGACTCACTTCATGAAGTCATATGCAGCTATTGCGTAATAATTCACCCTGTACCTGTGCATAAATGCTCCACAGTTAGACATAAATTGTGGACAAGACCTGTCCCCTTTCCAAGAAACTTTTAACTCAGGAATGAAAACAGCAAGGTTAATTTTAAAACATTGTTTATACAAAAAATTTAAAGACATACTTAAATTTCAGTGAGTCATAATTTCATTAGCATTTTAAAACACGTAACATCTCAACATAAATAGCATATTTGTAAATATTAAATGTTTTGTTACCAAGTTCTGAATGAAACTTTTCGATTTATTCAGGTGGGTTTCATCTGCCTTGAAAAGAATTGGTTTCTGTACATGATTCTATGCATAATAGATTTTATATATGTGTTTAAATTCATGGAAAAGGGGGTTTCATTTTCAAATAAGCTCACCTACTTTCAGAATTGCAATAATCTTTTTTCTTGACTTAAATTTTGGGAAATAATATGTTAATTTAAAACATTTCCATTATTGTCGTGAAATAACTTTTTACTCTTTCCTTCCTTCCTTCCTCTTTTCTTCTCCCTTCCTTCCTTTTTCCCTCTTCCTTCCTTCCTTCTTTCTTTTGTGCTAGGGATGGGACCCAGGGCCTTGCACAAGCTACACTAGGCAGGCACTGTACCACTGAGCTATAACCCTACCCCTTACCTTTGGTCATCACTATCTAACCAATACAGTAGAAACTACACAGTATTTACATTGCATTAAGCACTGTAAGTAATCTTGAGATGATTTCAAGTGTATAGGAGGATACATGTTGTATGCGAAGATGTGCCATTTTATATGAGACTTGAGCAAACACAGATTGTGGTGTGCTTCAGGATTCTGGGGCCAACCCTCAGATGACTCATAGGAGTCATGATAGCGTGCTCCTCCTCACAGGCACTCAGGTCTCGGGCCCCTCTAGGTGCCTTAGGTGTTCCTCACATGTCATGTCCGCATGGCCTGTGCTCTTATTGGGAGATCCATACACCTTTCCAATTCACCATAACCCATCTTGCACCCAAGTGGAGCAGTTTTTCTGGCTGGAATGAGCCTAGCACACATTAAGGAAGGCCCAGATGCACTGGGGACCTTTTCTCCAACCATCCTTCCTTCCTTGCCACGGCACCTTCTTTTTCCCTTCTGCGAGTTACTGTTTTTTGCTGTCATCAATGGATTCTCTATCAAATAAGATGAGCAGTGAACCTCTGAGAGCTTTTGACACAGATAAGCTTCAGCACACACTAAGATATCATGTACCTTAGGAAAGTTTTGTCCTCCACCCAGAATTCAAAATGTACATGTATTTTCTAAGTCTTCCAACCTGCAAGCCTGAAATAAAATGCAGCATTTCTTTTAGTGAACAAACCCAGAATGTTTTTCATTTTAGTAGATAGGAATGACATCTTAAATAAAACAGTGCTAGCAAAAACAAGTTATTTCAATCTGAGTAACTATGTTATGATTTTTTTTCCTCCTCAATTCTGGTCTGAGTTATAAGATAAATACGCAATGATATAAGTCTTACGTAATGAATGCGGGCAGCTGACTTGATCTGGCAAGATGTTATTTACATATGAGCTTGAGACTTGAGCCAACAATCAAAAGGATTAAAATCTAATGATTACATCATCTAATGATGTCTTCTTTTTGGCTAGGATAAAGGTACCATTTCCAGAATTTATTTAGAATACAATTGAATCATTCTAGCTCTGTCACCTTGGGAAAATTACTTAATCTCTTTGTAGCTCTGTTTGTTCATGTACAATATGATGTCTACCCTATTGGCTTATTAAAGAAGGTGACACATGGAAGGCACTGAAATTACTTTCTACATACATAAAGTCTATGTAAGTTTTTTTTTTTTTTTTTTTTTTTTTTTTTTTTTTTTT
>NW_004524641.1:12011600-12017538 GCF_000260255.1 Octodon degus
CACAGGGCATTCAGGGTCTCACTACTAGATTGGGCTCGTAGTGATTCTCCTGTTTACAGCCTCCCAAGTGCTGGGATTACAGGCACGCGCCACCACACCCAGTCTCAATTGACGGCTCAGCACGCCCTGGGGCTGACTCAGCAGGCCTGGGGATGGAACCCCCAACTCCTGTGCCTGCTTGCAGGCACTATAATTCACTGAGCTATTTGACCGGCCCACTGTATTAATTATTATCATTATTATTGTTGCTATTATTTTTTAAACTGATTTAGGATGGAGAGACCTGACCTTTATTCTGAAGATGTGATATACACTAGGTAATTACAGTTTCCATTTAGAGAATTTTTATTTTTATTTTTTTTAATTTTATTTATTTGTGTGGGTGTGTGTGTGTGTGTGGCCAGCTCAGCCCACCAGGGGGCGGGGCTGGCTGGCATGTGGTGCTGGGGGATTGAACCACGGTCCCTTGTGCTTTGCTAAGCTTGTTCTAAGTAGGTGCTTTAGACCACTGAGCCATCTCACCAGCCCCCACTTAGAGAATTTTTAAACACATATTTTGTGTACTTAAATATTTTCCAAATAACTATTTAAAATCAAATATAAACCCCTTTTGGAAATAATTTAATTTTAGAAAAAAATAATGTTTTGTAAATGAATGACTCATCTTTGAAGAATGAAGAGAGAGATAAAAACTGGAGGGACAGGCACCAAAAGCCCTTGGTGAAACCTCTTCATCACTGCCTGGATCTGGAAGTTCTATTGCTCACTGACCTGTATAAAGGTAGTCGCCTACATATTCTGGAGATTTCTCACATTTATTTGTACTTACCTCAGTATCCCTTCATCAAGACAAATATTACTTTTCAATACTTCTTTTAAGGTTGTGAGATACCTCTCAGAAAAAAAAATTATTTGTGTTTTTAAAATTTGATGGTCTTGGGACAAGGTTTCTGCCATGATACACATTGGTACTGGCCTCTTTTTCTTAAATGTATTTGGTACAGGGTCTCCCTGTGCAGCTCAGACTTGTGATCCTCCTGTTTTCAGCCTCCCCAGCACTGGGATTACAGGCATGCGCCACCATGCCCGGACTCATTGGCCAGCTCAGTGTGTCCGGGGTGGGGCCAGTGCAGTATGTGGTGGCGGGGATTGAACCCGGGTCCCTGTGCTTGCCTAGGCAGGAGCTTAGTCCACTGAGCTATTTCACCAGCGCAGGACTAACTCTTGATGTAACATTCAGCACTACAAACCTGGGTAAAATATTTTAAATGATGTGCTCAGCTGCAGGACTAGAGACACTGCCTGGCTGTAATTCCTGCGACAAGGGAAATGCTCTGGTCACTGAGATTCTCCGCACAGGGGCACCTTCCTGGGTCTGTGACAGAGTTGGGACTCAGGGGAACACAGTGCTCTCCCTGAGCTCTAAAAGAGAAGAGCATCAGGAGGCTGAGGTGCCTGGCATTTGTGGTACAGTGAATGAGAGAAAGGGAGGAGAGATCCAGAAATCTGTGGTGTCCTTATAAGTCTCTGGCTGAGAACGAATCTGTATGTGTGGAGGGTCCCATCAGTGAGACTAAAGAAATCTACAGGAAAGCTATCAGCTGAAGAACCACTGGGCCAGAGCATGTGTGGCCAACATTTTGGTTGGCCCGGGACCCAGGAGTGAAGGGGAATTGTCTTGGATACACATGAAACAGATTGTAGTTAATGAAAATACGTAACAAAAGTGCCTTTAAAAATATTTTAACTTACTAATTTTTAAAACAAAACAAGCTTAAACAATTAAATAAGAAAACTTACATGACTTAGTGGATTTCTAACTGGTGGTCAACTTCTTACACCCAGCTGGGTGCAGCATGGTGCTGGGTGCTGGAGGCTCCCCTGTCGCTTGTGGCCAGCAACATAAAGACAGAAGGAGAAGCTGCTGGGACGCTGTTAGGGATGCTGTTTGGAGAAGCTGTTGGAGCTGTTGGAAGCTGTTAGTTCTCTTGGGCTGTTCTGCTGGAGGACCTTGTGATGTTGGTTTTCTTGATGAACTTTGGAGGGCTTGGGCCCTCATCCTGGGCATTGCTTCTTGGCTCCGAAGGGGAAGATGGTGCACTGCCAAGCCTCATACTGAGGCTTGTTGCATTGGTTTTCTGATGGGAACTCGGCTTTCCTCATCGCTGGAGGAGCTCAGGACCTCACTATTGCTGATGATGGCTGAGGTACTTTTTGGAGACCTCTGATGCTTACCTTGAATGTTGCTTCCTAGCTCCAGTTCAGATCCCTGAGCCTGCTAGCTCAGAGCCTTCATCCCACTGGCATAGACTTCTGAGCTTCTGCCACTGACCTTTGGGCCTTTCCAGCACAGATCTGTGAAGCAGACCTGCATGAGACTTTGTGTGAGTTCTACGCTTCCAGTTGGACTCAGGTGAGGCATCATTATGAGCTCTAGGTTTTCAGCTGCACTCATGTAGGATATTAGGATCTAGGCCCTCCGCTGGATTCTTTAGCGTTTATGTGTGTGGACAGATTTCCTGCATTTCTTATATATGAGTTTTGGGTTGTTCATTATAAAATGCTATTATAAAATGTGTTCTGTATTATATTGTTCCCGTTGCAAGAACCTCAAACCATGACAATAAGTAAGTCATGATAAATTCTTGCCTTCCTGGCACACACACATGTATGTAGGCTCAGAACTATTATTGGTAATCTCTGTTTTACTCACATAAATGCATATGACATCTGATACAGACGAGTTTTGATGCACTGTGTGCGGTAGACAAAGGAAGCAGAGTTGGTGCTGCACTGTGCCCTCCCCTGTACAGCCTTCTGCTATCATCTTCATACTTTGTGGTCAAACTCCATGCAGTTTAATCTCACACACACACACACACACACACACTCCACTAAAATTGCATGTGAATTTTAAAAGTTCGCCCTCTTATAGCTGCTCATGGCTTCAGCAGCCTACAGGTTAGACAATGACAAGACATCTTCAGAACTATTCATGTTCCACTCTTGAACCAGAGTGGAGAGACCTCCTTGGACAACTGGAGCACCCAGTGGAAATTCTATGAAGTCTCTGCTTTTAAGACTGAGGCTAAATTGTGCTATTACACAGGTTCCTGCACACAAGCTCCCAGTGCATGGAAACAAGCCTCCAATATCAAGGGGATCTGCAATAACTTAACCACTTGCAATAACAAAAACCCGATCTTCTTCAAACAAAGAAAACAGAATTCATAGGCTCAGTGAGATAACACTCACAATAGAAGGTGCAAAATAAAATTTGTCAGAACTGCAAGGAAACAGTAATCCGTGGACCAGCCAAATAGCTCAGTAGACTGGAGAGCCTGCTTAGGCAGGCACAGCAACAGGGATTCGATCCCCAGCCCCCAGGGCACTCTGAGACTGAGACTGGGTGTGGTGGCATGCACCTATAATCCCAGTGCTTGGGAAGCTGAAAATAGGAGGATCACTGTGAGTCCAATCTGTGCAGTGAGACCCTGTAGACCCTGTACTAAAATACATTAAAAAACAAAAACAAAAAGCAATAACCCATGACTGAAAGAAAATCAACCAATACAAGCAGATCCAGACAGACAATGGAATGAACATTTTTTTTTTTTTTTGCCGGTACCAGGGATTGAACTCAGGACCTTGCATTTGCCAGGCAAATGCTTATGCTACTGAGCTATCTCCCCAGCCCCAAAATTAACATATAAAAAACTTCAAATTGCTTATGAAAATATATTTAAGGATTTAATAAAAATGTGCAAAATGTAGAATGACATGGATTACAAAAATTAGGCAGGTTGGGGCCGGGGAGATGGCTCAGTGGAATAAGCATTTCTCTGGCAAGTGCAAGGGCCTGAGTTCAATTCCCGGTTCCGCAAAAAAAAAAAAAAAAAAAAAAAATTAGGCAGGTCAAACTTTTAGAGCTAGAAGTTAAAACATCTGAAATTAACTTATTATATGGGGTACTACAGAAATAAATGGACTGAATTTGAAAACAGGGCAATTAAAACTATCTATAACATGGTAGAACTAAAAAAAGGAATTTAGTACAAAACAGACTTTAAATATATTAGGTCCAATGAAAGAAGCCAGGCGCAAAAGCACTGGTATTTCATGATTCCATTGATATGAAATGTTGGAAAAGCCATAACTTAGAGACAGGAAGTTGATGAGTAGCTGGGTAGGGCTGGAGTTACAAAAGGGGAGGGCCCATGGACAGGCATGAGATTCCTTTGAGGGGGTATTAAAAATGTTATAAAAGTAAATTGTGGTGATGATTATGAATCTCTATCGATCTAAAATTGTTTGATTAAATTGTACAGTGAGTTTTAGAATATTTAAACTATATTAAAGTTACTTTTTAAAACACATTCGGTAGAGAAATAGGAGGGCTACAAGGAAAGCCAACATTTTGGCCCTAACCTTCCAAGGTCAATTAAGACTCAGGACATATGAGAACTTGTACTGTAACGTCATGTACCTCGGTAGTGTCCCAAATTTTCTGATCAAGAAGATTATGGGGCCAAAGAGGAAAGTGATCGATGACGTAGAGTGTGCCTAAGGAGAGTCACATGGGGAGAAGACACTCTCTCAGGCTTTCACAGAGAGCACATTGGCCAAGCAATGGCCGTGACTCATCCACATGGCTGCACTGACAACGGTTCTACAATCTAAGGTACAGGATCTAAGGATAAATCCTGAGGGCATTTCACTGACCTTCTCAGACCCAAAAGCTACAACTCTTGTTGCACAGGTCCTGCTTTACCTTAGTCTTAACCATCCAGTAGAAAAGTATGAAGACGAAATATATGTAGTAAAGCCATGCTGTTATGTTGAGCTGTGGGGGACTCAGGTCAATAATTTCTGACATTGCCAGTTAAACATAAGGCCCAATGCTATTATAGGCTACTGGACTCTTTTAGACTATTTTGCTGAGTTTACACACCTATAATATTCAATAACGGAACTTAGAAAAAATGGGGTATACCAATGAATGTCCATTTTGTATCTGTGTATTCAAAGTGGTTAGGATAGATATATAGTTGCATTCTCTTAATGAATAGAATGATTTGTTCTAATGGTGTTTGTAAATAGGATCTCAAGTCCACATCTTGTACAGCAATTAACCACTAAGAAGAATATATGCAGTGTATTATTTGTTGAAACTGTACTTCTGATTTGATTTGAAACTGTCTCATTGCTATCATCTGTTTATCAATAAAATTTTGAAAAAAATAAATTAATATAAACGCTAAAAAAAAGAAAACTGAATTTAATATGTTAAAACAATGCAGATTTTTTTTCCGTTTATGTCATGTAACAAATACCTCATACTAACCATCCAAATGCAAATATTTTAAACTGTATTAGAGCCAACTAAGGTTAAAATCTGCTATGCTTTTAGGATGATTTACTTCATGGCATAATGAAACAATTACTGCATTCAGCATTAGTACTGTACTCATACTAAGAAAATTAAATCAATTTTACCAAAAAATAAAAAAATAAAACACATTCAGGGTGACGAAAGTAGAGGATAAATTGTTTAAGTTTTAAAACTTTATTGTAGTAAAAGACAGTGCCATTAATCCTCCTCCAATTAATCCTCCCTCACTTCAGATACAGTTGTCCCATTGTTCTTGCCAGTTTTGGAGTCTTTTTTGTAAGTTTTTACCAAGTATGACTTTAAAAAAATATACTGTGAATGTTACTGCCAGATGTTATCCAATGAAAGGCAGGTTCTTAAAAACTTTATTGTGCATTCCCATCAACCTTATTTTTTTCAATAACTTTATTGTGCCATCATCAAGTTCCCCTTGACCACAGAGTCAGCCATGAAGAAGATTGAGGGCAAAAACACACTCGTGTTCATTGTGGATGTCAAAGCCAATAAGCACCAAATCAAACAAGCTGTAAAGAAGCTCTATGACAT
>NW_004524641.1:12018788-12027534 GCF_000260255.1 Octodon degus
TCCAAACTCTGTAGAGCTCCACCTGAACTTCAGTACGTGTGAAGGTTATAACTACAGCAAAGAAGTAATATGAACTGTCTAACCTATTGTGATTGGAATCCAAGAAAACATAAAATGTAAAAAAATGATTTTTTAAAAAAAATGGCTGAACAATTTCTAGATTTGGAAAATCAGCACAAAGATATATATATAAAACAATGTCAAATTGTATAAATAGATTGTTATGAAGGAAAAACACAAAATCAGACACAGATAAGAAAATACATGAAATCAGAGATGCAAAATTAAAAATAATTATTAACATTAAAAAAATGATCAAAATGTTCAAAATGAAAATAGAATAAATATATCTTCAGAAAAAGTACCAACTCTACTACCAAAATGTTTGAAGAAGTATTTCAGGTTGAAGGAAAGTAATTCAAATAAAAATTCAAATCTACACAGAGAAAAACCAAAAATGCCTAGATGGTTAATATGTGGAGCAATATAAAACATATCTTACCAGTTTTAATAGTTTAAACAATAAGTGATTCTCTAAACCCAAACAATATCATTTCTGTGAGAACTATCACATATTTAGAAACAAAATTAATAGGAAAAGGTGTGGAGGGGAGGTGGGGAATGTACGCTGCAAGTTAGGTTCTTCTTTGACAAGGAGAATCATACAAGCTTATGTGGAGATAGGCTGCGATGGCCTACTGTGTGTGCCACAGCCCTTAGGGCGATCTCTGGAGGAAGCAGACATAACCGCTAGAGCTGATAAATCAACCAAAGAGCACTGCTGCTTGTACAGTTCTGAAGATATTAAAGCAACTTAGTTTTGCACTTTGCAGAGATTAATTTTATAGTATCAGATTTCTAGCTCGGTAGATCTATAATTAAAAACATGGAAAATATATTATGAAAACTAACAATAAAAATCCTGGAGCAACTATATTAACATCAGGTAAAGTAGTTTTCAGTACAAGAATTATTGCCAAAAATATTGACATTTTACATAATGAACAAATGATAAATTCCTCTAAAAGACATATCAGTCCTAAATATAGATATATTTAATAGCACAGTTCTAAAATATATAGAGCAAAGTGACAGAAAATGATAGACAAATTCAAATTATGATTGTTGATTTCAACTTTCCTTTCTCTGTAATTGATAGGAGTAGACAAAAAAAATCATCAAGGGACCGGGGAGATGGCTCAGTGGAATAAGCGCTTCCCTGGCAAGCGCAAGGGCCTGAGTTCAATCCCCAGTTCCGCAAAAAGTAAAATAAAATAAAAAAGTACAAAAACAAAAAAGTAAAAGGCGGGGCCAGGGCAATGGCTCAGTGGAATAAGCGCTTCCCTGGGAAGCGCAAGGTTCTGAGTTTAATCCCCGGTTCCACCAAAAAAAAAAAAAAAAAAAAAAGGCAAAAAGAGAAAAAAATCATCTATAGAAACATGACCATCATTCTCAAAAATTTGACACAATCAAATATACATTCTTTTAAAATGTGCATGAGATATTTGTGAAGACAAATTATATGCAAGACTCTAAAATTCCTTTTCATAAATTTAAAAGGATTAAAATCATGTAGGGTATTTTTCCATCAAAATAAAATTAAATTAGAGGATAACTACTAATTAAAATCTCAAGTGTTCCTCAGATATTTGGAAACAAAAAAGCATATGGCCATGCTGAGGTTGTGCCCAATGGTAGGTCATGTGCTTAGTGCTTTCTAGTCCCTTGGTTCAACCCACAGCACCAAAACAAAAACAAAAACCAACAATATAAACACATATGCTAAATGAACATAATGTAAAAAAGAAAAATGGGCTGGGGTTATCTGACCTAGACTTGAAACCTATGGGCTCAGTAGAATAAGCACTTCCCTGGAAAGCACAAGGGCCTGAGTTCAATCCCTGGTTCCACAAAAAAAAAAAAAAAAAAAAAAAGGTCAGAAATATGTTAAAACAAAATTGGGGGCCTGCTCCTTAGCTCAGTTCTTTAAGTGGCTGCTTCAACAAAGCTGTCAGACTCAGGTTGCTGTGGTTCGATCCCCACAACTCTAGCCAACCAAAACTAACCTGAAGGCATTCGGAGAAAAAAAAAGAAAGAAAGAAAGAAAGAAAGAAAGAAAGAAAGAAAGAAAGAAAGAAAGAAAGAAAGAAATATTTTAAAACAAAATGATAACAAAAATACAACATACCAAGATGGGTGGGATTTGTAATGATAAGAAAGCTGCAGCCTGGTGTGGTGACACATGTCTGTAACCCCAGCACTTGGGAGGCCCAGGCAGGAGGATTGCTGGGAGTTTGCAGACAGCCTGGGCTGCATCATGAGACCTTGTCTAAAAGGAAAAGAGGAATGTTCTAACTTTAAATACTTTAGATATAGAGAAGACAAAAGCTCTTTTCTTTCAAATACAAATTTCTACCTCAAGAAGTTGTAAGGGGGATAAATTAAGCCAAAAATAGAGAGGAAAAAATAATGGAGGAGATCTGTGATATAAAAACAGGGCAAATAAAATAGAAAATTGATGAAATTTAAAATTGGTTCTTTCGAAAAAGCAAAAGATGAATAAGTATTAATTGTATGTGCAATAGATATGAATTAAATACATCACTAATATTGGTAAATGGGAGAGTAAAACGTTAAATAAGAGAATGACTGAAGACAGGCAAAGAGAAAGATGTGTTTGTACTTTTGTGTTTATATATATATATGGAACATATGTGTGTGTGATCCTGGAATTTCTGCCACCAGCATAAAAACTTTATTTAATCCTCTCCCTTGAGGCGTAAGCAGGGCTTGTAAGAAGGTGAGAGTTTTACTCCCTTGTTTGTGTTACTCTGTGCAAAACTTTGTTGCAGCTGTCTGGATAGAGACTGTCCTCTGCTTCGAGGAAGGAAGCTACCATATTGTGAGGGTATGATAGTGGCCTTCAGAAGGAGAAAATAACACCAAAAAGAAAACAAGGGCTTCAGTCATCAACCATAAGGAACTGAATTCAGCTCAGCCAGGGTGAGCTTGGAAGGAATCTGAAACATGAGAACACAGCTGGCTGTCTTGGTCTCTGTCCGGTGAGATCTGGAGCAGGTCAAGGGCCAGTCTGATGGCGGCCTCTAGAAGCCTGATTTAGCAGCGTAAAGCGCATTGGTTGTCTGACCTAGACTTGAAACCTATAGAAAAGATCAGATAGGGCTGGCCAGATAGCTCAGCGGACTAAAGCGCCAGCTTAGGCAGAGCGCAGCGGCTGGGATTCGATCCCCAGCATGCCATGCTGGCCCTGTCCCCTGGGCGCGCTGAGACGATGATTGAGACTGGGCATGGTGGGGCGCCTGCTCTTATTCTGCTAAATCTTTGATGATTTGTTATGTAGCAACAGCAGACAATTCAGGAATAACAAGAAATCTTGATCTGATACAAGGTCCTATAACAATCCAACAGCTAACATCTCATTTAATGATTAAAATACTGAACCCATTCCCCCTAAGATCAAGAACAAGGCGAAGACACCTACCCTTATCATTTCTCCTCAGCATAGCACAGGGGGCAAGAGAAAAAGAAAGAGCACAGAGATTAACAGGAAGTAGGACTGTGTTATCTCAGACAAATAGATTATGCATATATAAACTCTTTTATTTTTTGATACTAGGAATCGAACTCAGGACCTTGTGTTTTCCAGGCAGATGCTGTGTCACTGAACTATCTCCCTTGCCCTATAAAATCCTAAACTCCTTCACTTATATGACTAGAATAAGTTAAATTAGCATGTTTTAGGACAAATATAAATATATGAATGTCAATTGTATTTCTATATATGAGCAACAAACAAGTGAAATTAGAAAAAAATTCAAAATACCATTTACTTTAGGATTGAAAGCCTAAACACTTGATTTTTTGTTGTTGTTGTTGTTTTTTGGTTCTGGGAACGTAGAGTTTCATATGTGCTTGGTAAGTACACTTCTGGAAAGCCACATCTCCACTGCTGGAATACAGTTAATAAAAACATACATAACACCCATGTACCTAAAAGCTACAAAATATTAATCTGGGAATTAAGGTAACTCAATGGAGCCATCCACTGTGGTTTATAGACTGAAAGCCGCAGCGTGGCTGCACCTAGTATCCCAGGGAGCCATCTGGCCTCTGTGGCTGGTATCCGATGTTTACTGCCCTTTCCTCTAATTGTGGAAGGGTGTTTGGGCTCAGGCACTGTGGAGTGGGGTTGTGCGTGGCACAGCAGATTAGATAAGACAGATACAATAGCATCATTACTGCAGGGACTAAAAAATAGAACTCTGCCATATTTTATACCCTTTTCTAAAAGTTTAATTTATATTTTAACACAGAGCGTTGAAGCCAGTACCACACTGAGCTATATCCTCATCCCCTCCTCCCCTCAGGCTGGCCTTGAACTTACTATGTATCTCAGGCTGACGTTGAATTCATGTTGATCCTCCTGCCTCAGCCTCCCAAGTGCTGAATTACAAGCATGAGCCACTATGCGCAGTTTATGTTTTTTTCCCATAATTTTATTGAGAAACAAATAGCAATGAGACAGTTTCGAATCAAGTTGGTAGGATAGTTTCAATAATTAACACATTGCATACTATCTTCCTAGTGGTTATTTGTTGTACAAGATGCAGACATGATATCCTATTTACAATATGTTTTATTTTGAGACAGGATCTCTTAAAGTCATGGAGATGCCCAGGCTGGGTTTGAACTCAAAATCCTATTGCCTTAGTCTCCCAGAATGCTAAGATTATAAGCATGGGCTGTTGCTCCAAGCTCCAAAAGATGAATTTTAAAATAAAGCAAAAAGTATAAATGAGGTTGAAATGGTTGGCTCAGGATTCCTTATGGGCAGGTCTGGTAAGGCCTGAGGATCTGGGGATCAAACCAAAGTATCCTGAGCCTGACTGCTTTGTTTAAGCAGGTACTTAAACAACTGAACTAAAGGGCAGGCCCCCTGTTTCTCTCTCTTTTTTTTTTTAAATGTATTTAGTAGAGGGTCTACAGGGTCTCACTACGTAGATGGGACTCATAGTGATTCTCCTGTTTTCAGTCTCCCAAGCACTGGGATTACAGGTGCGCGCCACCACGCCTCTCAATCGCTGTCTCAGCACACCCCCGGAGTGGGGCCAGCATGGCACGCTGGGGATTGAACCCCAGCCACTGTGCTGTTCTCTGCTTAGGCAGGTGCTTTAGTTCACTGAGCTATCAGGCCGACCCTTAATTGTTTCATCTTAATGAAAACAATGAATATGAAGTAGGAAGAAAAAGTGTAATGAATGAGAGGTTAGGAAACTGCGGAAGATCACAACTTCGCGCTCAACATGTCATTAAGAATGTTGGCAAGCAGTCATTTTCATCTGTCAAAGAAGTAAGTAGAGCAGCTCACCCAGGGAAGGGGAGGGCAAAATTAGCAAGCCTAATCTGTCAATCAGCAGTTGCTGGTAGAGAAATATAAGGAAAGAAAGGCTTCAAGTAGAAGACACTGTTATTTACAATAAAATTTAAAACTAGGTTTTGAAATATTCTGCTTTTCATATAGTGTGGCATTTAACAAGATGGCATTACAAGTTTTCAGTTTTTGGTTTTTAAAGAGAATCTGTACTGGCCATGCAAATGGAATATGAAGTTCAGTATCACATGAGTTGTTTCCCCCCCTGTAAGGTACGCTTAGTAATTTCAGCCTCATGTCATATGCACGGATACAGACATCCTACTTCCTTGTGGTTGCTTAGACTCCTGAGCTGTCTCCCCAGCCTGCAGTCACTGTATTTTTTATCCACCTAATCATGATGCCCATGGAAGGTGACTTCCAAAACTGCTTCAGAAAGTGGTAAGAACAGTGGGCTACGTGTTTGAAATGAGGGGAATATTTGGAGAGACACTACTGAAAGTGAAAGTGTGTCATTTACCGTAATAAAGTAATTTTTGATTTAAATATTCATAGAATAGTTCTATCACACTTCATACACAGATCATAAGACTAAGCTTCATCTAAGTCAACTTAAAGCCAATAGATTTCATATAATGATACCATGTATTAGAGTCTATAAGGAAAAAGAAAATGTTCAAAGCATTAAAAGAAGACGTAAGGAAAACCCTCCTGCCACAAAGTTTGGGAACTTGAAGACATTACTGTGAATTCTTGGACTCTCCTGCCATGCAGGACTGGAGCTGTGTTCCCTCCACTTGAGTCTGAGTGAGCTGTGACTGCTTCCAACAATGGAAAATGTCAGGTATGAGGACACGTGACCTCCAAGGCCTAGACAATGATTCTGCCTGGATCCCTGGAACACTACTTCTCAGAGCAACCATGAACGAAGACCAGCCCCTCTGCATCTGCAAAGACGCACACACACAGAGTCCTCACCGAGAAGTCCCACCTGAGCCCTGCCTCCTCGCTGCCGCCTTCCAAGGTGCTGGGTCCGTAGCAAAGCTGGCTGGGGCCTTCAGATCACCAGCCGAACACACCACCACTGACAGACCTCCCCGGGGAACAGACGCCCCCAAGCCCTGCCCGAATGATGAGACACCACAGTTTGTGTCTTAAGCTGCACAATTAGGTGATGGCTTAGCGTACAAACAGCAAGCCACTTTAGAATGAATGCTATAATTTCTTTTTTTAAAAAAAGAACACAATTAGGCTGGGGAGATAGCCCAGTAGAATAAGCGCCTGCCTGACAAGCTCAGGGTTCTGAGTTCACTCCCCAGGCCTACAAAAAATAAAATAAAATAATAAAAAGAGCACAATTGTTACAATTTAATAATGAGTAAGGATAAATGATATAGCAAGATATTTCAGCAAAAAACTGATACTGTTTTCTCACACTTTTATGTGGTTTCATGATGTATAAGTCCTTATCTAAGGAATACCTTGAATCCATAAACAGAATAACTTTTTTTTTTCAATGTATATATTTAGTACAACGTCCCACTATGCAGCTCAGACTCGTAGTGATCCTTCTGTTTTCAGCCTCCCCAGCGCTGGGATTACAGGCATGCGCCACAATTCAGGCGCTGACTCAGCGTGCCCTGGGGGTGGGGCTAGTGCCACTTGGGGAACTGGATATCGAACCCTGGTCCCTGCGCTTGCCAAAGTCCACAGCGCTATCTCACTAGCCCTATGAACAGAATAACTTGAAGGGGAAACAAAAGAAGTACAGCAGAATTTCTTACTTTAAATGCAACTAAATGAAACAGCTGCATATCCAAACCTCTAGAAATCAAAAAGTGAAGCAGTGGATTACAAACTTCCTGCATTGCGTTTCTTCTGCTTTTATGAAAAAGTACCAAGTAAACAAGCCAATATCATTTTATTGAAAAATACCAAGTCACATCAGGTCTTATCACTGTGACATAGATTTTTTTAAATATTTATTTAGTGTGTGTGTGTGTGTGTGTGTGTGTGGCCAGCTCAGACCACCAGGGGGCGGGGCTGGCTGGCATGTGGTGCTGGGGATTGAACCGTGGTCGCTGTGCTTTTGCTTAGCTTGTTGTAAGTAGGTGCTTTAGACCACTGAGCCATCTCACCAGCTCCTGTGACATAGATTTTTATGACCCTTGTTTTATAAGAAAGATACCAGATACATTTATGATTGAATGAAAAAAAAATCCTTAAAACATAGCTGTATCTTGCACATCCATAGTATCGCATACTAGCAAGAAAAAGTTTAACGAAAACATCTGCATGATTATGAGGCAAAAGGAAACCAATGGAGATGACTAGAAAAATTCCCAGAGCTACTCTGACATTGAACTTTAAAAAAAAAAAATCTAATCCTTGAAATCAAATCGAGGGCTTTATAAATGTTAGGCAAGCACTCTACCCCCTGGGCTGTGTTCCCAGTCTGAATATAATTTTGTTCTAATCTTCGAACCACAGTCACCCTTTTTCTCAGACTATTCATTTGTTTATTTTTCAGTTCAAATATGATGTTGAACCCACAGAAACACGTTTTTATTTGTTGAACTTGGCTTCTTCATATGAAATGCAATACTTACGTCAACGCACATGCGGAATCTACTGATGTCTTGCCATTAAGGCATTGCACATTAACTAAACACAGGAATGACGAGAGATAATAAAAGCCAAAAGATAAAACTTTTATGGTCTTTTTCTGTTAATTAGAAAATTGAAAAAAACAGAGCACATAAAACTCATTTCTGTTTTGGCTAAGTGTAATAGTGTGGATCAAGGCAACTCCACTCAAAAACAAACTCTCTAACATGTAGAAGAATTATTGTAAATAACTGTAGCATTGAATTGATTCAAAACAACATGTACATGCTCCAAAATATGATTTAAAAGCTGCTGAGAAGTTGATACTATAATTCTCCCATCCAAAGCAATCATACGTTTTGCTAATGGAAGTTTAACTGAGGAAGCTAATAACCCATTTTATATTTAGCTTGAGCCTCATTAGAATAGATGTGATTGACATTGCTTAATAATGATATGAAATATCACAGAACCTGTGAGAACACATGTGGCCTTGATTGCCAAAAATTAAACATACAAATTTGGGGTTAGCTCACTCAATACATGGCTGTGTTTTGGACATGGTTTAAATATGTGCCCCAACAAGGTTCGTGTTCTGAAAGTGTGGACTCCAGGCTGGGAGTATTGTGAGCTGATGAACCTTTAAGAGGTGTGACTTAGGGGCTGGGAGATAGCTCAGTAGAATAAGCACTTGCCTGGCAAGCACAAGGTCCTGTGCTTCAATCCCCGGTTCCACCAAAAAAAAAA
>NW_004524641.1:12027764-12030357 GCF_000260255.1 Octodon degus
ATGGGGACCTTGCTTATTTCTCATGAGAGCAGGTGTTATACAGGAATAAGCCTGGCCCCCCAATCCCTGTGCCTTCCAGGGTCATCACATGCTCTCTCTGTCACACACACATTCCCGCCATGATGCCACTCACCATCTGGTGACATAGTCAGGGAGGTTCTCCTGAGGGTGCCAGCACTACATCCTTAAACCTCTATAACTCTGAGATCTATAAACCTGTAGTGATAAGAGACAGAAGCCTGCTGTCCCGAGGAGTAAAGAGCAAGAACCAGAGCCCAAGGAGACCTGTTGTCACTTATAAATCCAGCAGGCTGGGATACAAGACCAGACAGCAGTGTTTCCTGGAGGCGTCCCATCTGTTCTTTTATCCTTCACCTGGGATGTTACCTGCTAGTGTTGTGTGAACCTAGAGTTTGCTGGATGCTGGAAGGCAATATAGATAGCAGTTTGCTTACACCAAATTAGATATGCACATTCCTTAGTCTGTTTGCAGCCCTCTATAAATGTGAGAAGTTTTGGTGGAAGTTTTGGTGGCTCGGGGGTCCCTTAGAACAGAGACTAAGCTCAGTGAGACCTGTGAGGCTATATTAACCCAGTCTTCTGGGTGTTTTCAGCTCTGACTGCTAACATACAACATAAACCTCTCTTATTTATAAAGTACTCGATCTAAACTATTTTGTTATAGCAGCAGGAAACAGACTTATACTGATGTTACCAATATCAAAGATCTGTCCTCCAAAGTCATGATCTTTTAGAGATGTGGAAACAGAGGTGAGACATGGGAAATTCCTTGGACCTACAAAACATCCTGAAACATCCCTGATCTAAGATGCATACCAAGACTGACTCAAAGATAATAGCTTTCAAACAATGTTACAGACAGCCCTACTAAACCACAGAGTTTATCACCTAAGAATCCCACAATAAATAAATACAGCAAGCATGTGAAAGCTTGTGATAACTGATTTTCTGTGCACTTATAGCAGTTTTTTTTATAACTCATTGATGCACACGCCTGGCAATGAGGTCATTCCAACTGCTTCAAACATCCCATGATTCCCTAATTTTGTGTGTGTGAAAGTTGTCAGGATCAAAAGGGTCCATTTGCATTAACCCTGAGAAAAGTGAGGAAATGAAAAAAATGCAAGTGATTATGAAAAAAGAGGGCCAGGAAGACAGATCAGTAGAATAAGCACTTGCCTGGCAAGTACAAGGTCCTGAGTTCAATCCTGAATACCGAAAAAAAAAAAAAAAAAAAGAAAAAAGAAAGAAAGAAAAGAAAAAAGAGTTCATGTACAATTGTGTGAGAGGGGCTATCACACAAAGAGTCTACCAGAACCAAAATCTGGTGAAAAGACCACTGTAATGTTATACAGAAAACCAAACCAAAACAAAACAATAAAACCTTCTGCAAGGACATCTACCTGACTACAGTCTGTGAACCTATAACAGGCACCTTTGTTATGAATTAGCAAGAATCGTTGCTTCCAAGTATCTCATAATGAACTTCTCATTTTGGCCTTAAAAACTTACCCTTGCATCAACCCATTTGAATGTCTTCAGAGTTTACTATAGCATTCATATACCCACTACAATGTTTCTGTATTTCCAAATAAATATACTATGCTTAAAATATTTTTCTTTTTATTCTTATTACTTGTTTTCTTTTGAATTTCTTACAATTTTTTATTGCTTTGTCTTCTTTTTTCTTTAAACTGTCTTGCATGTTTATATCTGGTAACCTGAACAACTAATTTGAAGATAACATCATGCAATACAGCAAGCATTGTTGAATTCCTATTACTTTCTTTAGTGAAATTTTGTATCGTTTCTAATGCTGTTTGTTTCTGTCACTATTTCACATTCTTCAAATATTAAAAAAACTTAAGCATGAACTACTCCTTTCCATAAGCCATCAGAAATCCACAGAACAATTATCCAACCCCTCCTGCTCACATACACAGATATATCTCTTTCCCTTACTCCCTCTCCCATCCTCCTTATCTCAGTAATTCCTTTTTTTTGAACAGGTTCATTCCCCTTTAGCAGTGTCTATTGTACTCATCTGTGCTAAACAGGGAGCTAGAAGTCTTACACAGTTACAGTTTTGCTGGTGTTCTACAGACCAGAACAGATGATTTCAAAGTCTTCTGACCACCATCACAGTTTCTCTAACTCTAATTTAACATTAGGCTTATGATGAGAATGACTATCTAGCAATTCCTCTTATTTAAACAAGTATAATTATTTCTTTACTCTTCATTCTTTATTCAGTGTCTAAAATCTAATAGTCTTGAAAAGTCTTACCAAGAGATGACTGGCCTGGGACAATGGAGGACTCTCCAAGACCTATCTCAGGCTAGTCAGAGCCAGCCTTTAGGATTGTCTTTTTTGTGCTATTACCTTTCTTAGCAGAACTCTCTGACCACTTACATTCATCCCTGTCACTGCAGAGAAGGCGACACTAAGAAAGAGTGACTTCAAGGACTACCTAAAAGAGGATTTTAGTACACAGAAACCTAATCTTTTTAATATAAAAGAGCTGGGGGGCTGGAGAGATGGCTCAGTGGTCTAAAGCACCTACTTAGAACAA
>NW_004524641.1:12030457-12031124 GCF_000260255.1 Octodon degus
GAGATGGCTCAGTGGTCTAAAGCACCTACTTAGAACAAGCTTAGCAAAAGTATCAGGGACCGCGGTTCAATCCCCAGCACCACATGCCAGCCAGCCCCGCCCCCTGGTGGGCTGAGCTGGACACACACACACACACACACACACAATAAATATAAATGTTTAAAAAAAATTTTAAAAAATAATATAAAAGAGTAAGAGTTCCCTTACACTCTATAAGCCTAACATCAGTGCTTTTCACACAAGATTATTTATTTATTTATTTATTTATTTATTTATTTTTGTGGCACTGGGGATTGAACTCAGGCCTCTGTGCTTGCCAGGCAAGCACTTATTCCACTGAGCCATCTCCCCAGCCCCATCAGTGATTTTCATAGATACATCCACCCCAAATTTTTTACACCCTTTGCTATAGACTGAGACAATATCCTGTCAAGACATTTTTATGCCATCTTATTACCTATGTTTAAATATTAAAGAAAATCAAACAAATACATTTAAGAGAAATATTTCAAGAGAGATGTCATCAGAATTAATTGAGGAAACTGTTTCTAGGATTGTCCACTGATAGCATTCTGACCTGAAGGCCAGCACATGTTCATAAATCATGTAGCAATATTTATATGGTAGATGTGTGACCATACATATTATCCGACCTAAGTGACAGAGA
>NW_004524641.1:12031709-12041099 GCF_000260255.1 Octodon degus
CCTCGTTGCTCTTGTTCAGCACGTTCAGGCAGTCCTTGGCTTCCACATACTTGGTCTGTACCACCTTGAGCTGGGCGATGGACGTGGACAAGAACTCCACTTCCTGGTCCAGCTGGTTCTTGAGCATTTCTAGTTGCGGCAGGTTCAGCTCTGTGATGTTAATCGACTGCGCCATGTCTGTTAAGGAAGACCTGGTCATTTGATTTTAAAGTTGCAAAAAGTTTTTAAATTATTTTTTTCACAAGCACCATAGACATTTAACAGCTATAGCATTTTATCTTTTTATTATTATTGTCTCAGTTACTCTTCTCTCATTGCTGGGACAAATACCCGACACTCAAAATGAAGGAAGGAAAAGTTTGTTTAGCTCACAGTTACTGGAGGTTTCAGTCCATACTCAGCTGGCTCCAAGGCAAAGCGGCACATAACAGAGAACAACCTTTCATAGCGGCAGCAAAGAGCAGATTGTAAGGGAGGAGTAACAGCAACAAAACGGCTATAGATAGGCAGTCTGTTGCTCTTAGATGTATTCAGGCTATCTGCCCCAGCCTGGGAAGAGAACTGACACCCATAATCCAGTGGATCATGTGTAATTGCAAACTCTAGAAGTCCACCTATGATTGCATGAGGCTTTGGGGGGACAACTAGACACAAACCATAACAATTATTATTAATTTTTAAATGTATTTGGTATAGGGTCTCACTATGAAGCTCAGACTTGTAGTGATCCTCCTGTTTTCAGCCTTCCCAGTGCTGGGCTTACAGGTGTGTGCCACCATACCCAGAATCCATGGCCAGCTTAGTACACCTGGGGATGGGGTCAGCATGGCAGGTGGTGCCAATGATTGAACCCCAATCCCTGAGCTTGCCTAAACACGTGCTTAGTCCACTGAGCTATCTAACCGACCCACTATAGCATTGTAAGAATGTTAGATATGCAAATGTCATAAGGAAGAGTGAGAAACTTCAGCTGTGTTCACAACTGAAAATCAGAGTACCCCACTCTAAAACAAGTGACCCCAGGTAAGTTGAAATAGGCAGTTTGTGGGCTGGGGAGATAGCTCAACTGGCTAAGCACCTGCTTGGCAAGCATAAGGATCTGGGTTTGATCCCTGATACTGCATACTATGCTGATCCCCAGCACCCTGGGCATGCCATGCCAGCCACCAAAACTGTGCATGGTGGCACACGCTTGTAATCCCAGTGCTGGAGAGGCTGAAACAGGAGGATCACTACAAGTCCAAGCTGAGTATCAAGACCCTGTACCAAATAAATAAATGATTTTTTTAAAAATAGGCAGTTTGTGTTTGGGACTTTTTCAAGTGATGAAAAACCCTTTAAGTATCTTGAGTTTAAACTTAAAGGATAAATTATTGCTCCTGAAACCGAGGAAGTTGTGAACAAACATATGACAGTCATTGATTGAACTAGTTTCAGTATGACCCACCAGTTGATGCTTCTCTTTCTTAATTCACATAGAAATCATGAATCACCCAAGAGCAGTTTGGCTAGTAGTCTTGGGCTTTGAGATACAGCTCTGAGGTCTGATAGCAATACCAGTCAATACCAGTTAATGCTGAATACCAGCAGTTGCCTCTGCCCATTGCTGGTCTCTGCCACTGTTGGAGACTGTCAGTTGGCACCAGTCCACTCTGCTGGTTAGTCTCCATTGCTGATCTTTGTTGGCTACTGGTCACTTGATCCCTTCAGGACTAACAGTCCCAAGTGTTTATAGATCTGTTTAAAGCAACTGCCCTGCCTTGCTTCTGAGGATAAGAATTCCAAGTAGATTTACAGAACCATCCAAGCCCACAGTACTTAAGAAATGGATCCCAGGTAGATTTAGGGGACTGCCAGTGTGAGGCCCTATTTGACAGGGCCACGCTGCAGCACAGAGGCTTGAGTACACCAGAAGGAATCTTCCTAGAGGAACCCAGGAAGCATAAGAGGAGTGCCGTCTGCATGGCAGCTGCAGTCCTGCTGACCGGACTGAATTAAAGTCTGTGATTGGTCACAACAGGAGCTGGTAGATTGGTCCAGATTCGATTCTATTGCTTGGTTCACACTTAAACCCAGAGCTGTCAGGTTAGACACCCTCTGGAGTGGGTACAGAGCCTGCAGAATAGCCTCATCTGTAATGATGGCAATTGATTGACAGTTGTTACATCTCCCCAAAATGGCACAGTAAATACTGGGGAGTCTTGAGGAGAGCTACCTGTTGCTTATCACAGTATGTCAAGGTTTTGAACTGCTAGCGATGCCAGTCATGGCCTGGGGCCTGCCCTCATCTCTGCCTTGTGGTTTCCCTGCTGCTCTTTCTGAGATGTGGTAGTAGCCACTGGAGCAGCAGGAGCAGGGGAAGGGCGCGTGGCTGTCAGCCAAGCCACATATCCGGTCCAGTTAGCCCAGAGAACAGCCTAGAAGTAACCTTAGGGTTGGTAGGAGGACACAGAGGCAAGCTGTCCCAGTTCACCCCCAAGGGAGCATCAGTGGGGACCAAGGAGGAGCAAGGGAGAGGGGTATGACAAGATCAGTCAAACCACACCCCCTCTCCCCAGCCATCTCAGGGTAGAAAGGGAGAGGTGAGCTTTTCTCTGCCTCATCAGGAACTCATGAACAAGGGACTCCCCTCACCAGGACCCTCTGACAGACAGACAGGCCTATAATGTCAGCTACGGGAGGCCAAGGCAGGAAGATTGCAAGTTCAAGCCCTGTCTATAAACCTTGAAACCCTGTCTCAAAATTTAAAAAAGCAAATCAATAAGAAGGGCTGGGGCTATTGCCCAGTAGTAGAGTGGTTGCCTAGCATGAGTTAGGCCCTAGGATGAATCCCAGTTACTAATGGGATAAAAAGACATTTGGTCATCCTCTGTCCTTCCAGAGTGTTTTCTAACACAAAAAGTGACTTTTTCCATCTAGGAAGAAGACTGTCCCTTGTGAGTTCCAAGAGCCTATGTCTTTTTTTTTAAGTATTTATTGATTTATATTTGGTACAGGGTCTGGCTATGCAGCTTGGCCTCCTAGTGATTCACCGCTCCCAGCCTCCCCAGCACTGAGATTACAGGCAGTTCCAGGGCTGGCAGGGTGTGCAGTACTAGAGATCGAAACCAGGTCCTTTTGCTTGCCAGGCAGATGCTTAGACCGCAAAGCTTCTCCCTAGCTCTTCCTGCATCTTATATTTTCTACCACAGAGAAAAACTGGCTTAAAGCTGATAAAAACTGACTTTCATTTGGAAAAGACTTTGGGGCCTGGTCCAATTACCTGGGCCCAGAGGGATATAATTTTATCATGGAAGCACCTCGGGCCAGGCACTGGCCACACACCAGACTTGACCAGTAAGCATCTTACACAAGTGTTACCTTGTTTTAAAAACAACTAAAGGTAGAAAAAAAAGAATATTTACATGACTGGAAGCTTGCAGTTTAGTAGGGGGAAAGGGGAGCACTAGGTAGCATAATAAGCTCACATCCCTCAAAGGCACATGATTAGGCCCATAACTGTCCCTCTCCGTTGTCTTCCTCTGTGTTTCTTTCACTTCTTTTCTATCTTCTTTCAAGGTCCTTCTGCATATGTTTATGGTAAGTGTGCTGAGGAATTGTTTAGAAGCTTTTCAAAAACAAAACTACTGGGCTGTCAAGACAACTCAATGGTCTAAAGCACCTGCTTAGGCAAGTTTAGGCAAAGTGCAGGGACTGCAGTTTGATCCCTGGCAAACAGGGTAGACTGAGCAGGCCAAAAAAAAAAACCCAAAAAAACAAAAACCCTACTGAAAGAAGACCTTCGCATGGCTGCAGCTGTAGGCTATTGATCTCAGTCTGCCATGAGCTGAGCTTGGTCCACTGACCATGTTGCTCTAACGGCTCTCTTCCTTTTTGCCTTCCCAAGATCAGACTCCAGATTTAGAAACAAACAAGTTACAGTTTTCAGGATGTTTTTTCCAACCAAAACTATCTTTGAAATTTCCCAGAGGACACTAAAAAAAAAAAAAATCACAAGACTTCATTCTTTCATCTTATAAAAAAAGAGAGTATCATGAGTTTAAAAATTTTTTAAATGTTATTATATTGGTACATTTTAAATATACATAATGATAACAATCATTATAGGGAATTTGTTCCTGTACATGATATATCTTGCTTCTTCTTTTCGCATTCCCCTACCCATCCCTTCAACCCTTCTTATTTACAAAAGCTTTATTTTCTTTTTTTCTTTCTATTATTTTTTTCTTGTCTTATGATTGCTTTGTGTTCCGTATTCCTTCATTAGCTCTAAATTACATTAAGAAGTACATGGAAATATTTGCAAATGAAAGAATGCTTCACATTGGTAAAAAGTGATTAAATGTTGTGGAGATTATGCATTTTCCAGAAAGGAAAAGAAAGTTCTGCAGAAACACCAGTGCTCCCACTGTCCATGCTGTCATATTATCCTCAGGAGAGATATTGCACACTATATTCAGTTGCGATATCACTCTCTTCCTTTCTCATTTTATTGGTCATTGTAATAAACTGAGCATGACCAATTAGTTGTGCTTTACAAAGCAGCGCTCACTTCCCCTCGCACCTGAAAGTTCTACTGTAAATGCTAAGCCACAAATTGGATGTTGAACAAAACTCAGTTTCAGAGTTTCATGGGGAAGACGATACCATTCAAGAACAGATCCCTGGGAGCTGGGTTCCATGGTAGGATAGTTATTTGCCTAAACTAGGTTCAGTAAAAACCCTTTTTGCTTTTACTAGAGAAAACTGGACGGATCATTTGTGCAACTGAGTTTTACCCAGCGTGTTGTACTTGAGACCGAATCTCTGCACTCGGAAAGATCAGCCTACAACCACAGAACAGAAGTTGGCCTTTTGTGTGGAATCAGTGCCAGACTAGGGAGAGAAGCCTACTTTATGGCATTATGTGCAGACGTTTTCCCAGTTTATTACATACACTTCTTAAAATTATCTCAATCAAAAGATTAATCTAAAGTATAAAAATTACAATACAGAAAGTATAGTCCAAATAATTAGTAGCAATTAGTAAAACCTATAATTAGTGTCTAGATAGTTGTTCATATGCAAGTGGTAGTTATGAAATAAGCTAATAATTATGCATTTTGTAATTACTATGTAATAAAAATGTTCGTACAAAACGTAAATTAATTTTAACACTTCAAATTTAAAGACTTGGATAATCCTACCAAAAGGAACATATAGGTGGTGGAGATCAAAATAAAAATTATATTAAAAAGAATAAAGATTATATGAAATTACCAAGCCTGTAGGGATGTATGTTGACACTGGTAGAAAAATGTATGTCCACCCTGCTGTTACGAAAACTTAAGTGTACTTTTAGTTCCTTTTGACACTATAATCAGTTATCATAAACTTAGTGGCTTAAACAACCTAGTAGTATATTCTCTCACAGTTCTAGAGCCCTGGCTGAAGGAGCAGAAGGACCGCCTTGTCAGGGCGTGGCTCCTCCCATCTCCAGAGAAGAACCCGTTTCTCGCTTCATGCAGCTTGTGCGCTGGCTGACATTGCCTAGGCTGGGGCTACGTCATGCCAGTTCCTGCTCCTGAGGTTGCACTGGCCCTGTCACCACTCCTCTACTAAAGGCCAAGCCAGAAGGATGACAGCTATTAGACAAGCCTGGGAAATTTTGAGAGACTCTATCTCAGAATAAAACCAAAAGGGCTGAGAGTTTATCTTTGCACTTGAGTGCTTACCTGGCCTGCTTGAAGACCTGGGTTGAAGACCTCAAATGCCACACACACACACACACACACACACACACACACGCGCACACACAGAGATAAGATCACTGCTGTGCCTGGTCAATCCCAATGATGCTGTTTATAGTATTTTGGGAATTATGGTAAAAAAATTAGAGAGGACATAATGAAATTCAACAAAATGTATATACACTGGGGGCTGGTGAGATGGCTCAGTGGTCTAAAGCACCTACTTAGAACAAGCTAAGCTAAGCAAAGCACAGGGACCACGGTTCAATCCCCCAGCACCACATGCCAGCCAGCCCCACCCCCTGGTGGGCTGAGCTGGCCACACACACACACACACACACACACACAAATAAATAAATAAATAAATAAAAATTTAAAAATGTATATACACTGATTAATGTACAAAATTGCTGTTTTGGGGGATGCAGCTCGGTGGGTAGGGAATATTAATCTAGAGGAACAGGAAGGAGATAGAGGTGGACTTCTTTTATGGGGGAAGGCACTTTAAAGGACTCATGTAACATATGAGGAAATCCTAGGGAAGGCTTATTAGAAGAATGATGCTTTAGGTTAATGATAAGTAAATAAGATACATTTCCTTCGAGGGCTGGCATGTACATAGTTACGTAATTAGGTATGTTCGGTGAATGATATGCTATGCGGTAATAGGAACAGAATGTACCAGATTAGTGGGTCTATGAGAACTTGTCTTGACCAATTAGGTATATGAAGGATAAAAAAGCAGGATAAAAAGGCAGGATAAGAAGGAAGCACCTGAGTGTTCATAATCGGCAGCCACAAAATGAGACACAAGGTTCACTGCGCTACAACAAAGGGTTCTTTGCTAGCACTTAACTACTCAGATGCCACTTCCAGTTGCTCCAAGATTTAGTCAGGCTTAGATTCGGCTTCAGATAATGGAATCCACTAAGTGGTTTTTGTTGTTGTTGTTGTTTTGTTTTTGCTTTTTAAATAGAATTTTATTTTTATTTTTATTTTTATTTTTAAAATAATTTTATTGAGAAAGAAGTAGCAATGAGACAGTTTCAAAACAGATTAATAGGACAATTACAATAATTAATACATTGCATCTTGTTGTCTCTGAAGTAGTTATTCATAGTATAAGACACAGACATGATATCTTGTCTAAACACTATTAGCTCAAAACTTTCTTCTCATTGAACTAAAAGAAAGTAGCTGTATATCTATGCTAACTATTTTGTATATACAGATATATATATATATCTCACTACAAAATGGTCCTTCATTTATATCCCCTTTTTTTGTTTACTTTTGTGAGAGATGGGTATTACATTGCCATTCATTTATTGTAGGTATATGAATTCAGCAAAGTAATCCAATATAGTCCCGTAGTCTATAATAGTAGTGGGATATCCGCATCACTGGCAATGTCAGAAGTTGTTGACTTGAGCCTTTTACAGCTCAGCATATTAATATCACTTTACTTTTTTTTTTTCCAAGAACCAGGAATTGAACTCAGGCCCTTGCACTTGCCAGGTAAGTGCTTATTCTACTGAGTCATCTCCCTGGCTTTATGTCTTATACCTAAAAGTAGTAAGGTATAAGTAAAAATAGTATTTATACCTCATTTTTATACTTTTCTCCTGGATGGTTAAGACCAAGATAAAGCAAGACCTATGTAACAAAAAATGTAAATTTTGTATCTGACAAGGTCAGTCAAATCCCCTCAGGACTTACCCTGAAACCCTGTACCACAGTTTGTAGATCCTTTGTCAGTGTCAGCCATGTGGATGAGTCACAGCCATTGCTTGGCCATTGTGCTCTCTGTGAAAGCCTGAGAGAATGTTTTCTCTCCATGTGACTCTCCTTGGGCACACTCTACATTATCGATCACTTTCCTCTTTGGCCCCATAATCTCCTTGATCAGAAAATTTGGGACACCACTGAGTTACAGGATGTTACAGTACAGGTTCTCTTATGTCCTGAGTCCTCAGTGACCTTGAAGGGCTAAGGCCAAAACATTGGCTGGCCTTGCAGCCCTTCTACTAAGTGTTAACTTAAACAAGATAAAAGTAGTAGTTTTCTTGAAGAAAATTTGCTTACAGAATTTTGGCCTGAGAAAAACATGGAATTGTAATAGATACCTAGAATCTTTCCATTTTCAATTTGAGTGTAGACTTTTCCACACGGTGCATGATGGTGACAAAAAGGGGAGAGAACAATGGGGAAGAAGGTGACCCAATCGCTGCTCCAGAGTTATCTGTTGAGCAAGGACTTGGAAGGGGCCACACTGTAAATCCTCCTAGGTTTCTTACACTCAGGGCTAAATTTAGCTACCAGAGATGCACAGAAATGTTCTCGCCTTGACTGTCAGGGACTCCACCCAATGTGTCATTACTGAGAAAGAGAAAAGGCGTCCTGAGGGGCACTTGAGTTCCCATGAACACTGCGTGAATAGCAGCCTTTGGAGCCACCAAGAGAGTGCTGTGACTGCTGACCAAGGCTTATCCCTACAGTAACACATTACAACAAGAAGAGGCACGTGTGCATGACAGGACTGCTAACTTTCGTGGGGCAGTATTGAATATAAGAAGATCCAGTGGGAAAAGGATTATGCTGACTTGTGGGAGGCTTTTCTAAAGTGCACGTGTGTGATGAACTGAAGAAGGCTTCCATGGCAGGGAAGAAGGATGCCCTGAGCCAGCCGGCCTAAGAGCACCCTGGGCATGTCACTGGACTACAAATAGCACAGTGTCAGCTGAGCATGGTGGCACATGCCTGTACTCTCAGAATTTGGGGAGGATGAGACAGGAGAATCACAAGTTTGAGTATAGTGTGAGCAATTTATCGAGACCTTATCTCACAATAAAAAAAATAAAAAAGGGGCTAGAGATGGTAGCTCAACCTAAAGGCCTTGAGTTAAATGCTCAATACTGAAAAGTAAAAGTACAGTGGTATTTGGAGTGTGCTCTGAGAACCAGAAACAGCAGCTTTTGAAATTTTGCCAGATAGACAAACCTTTGGCATCAGCCAAAACTAATGAATCAGTTCCTAAGGGGGCTGGGGATAGCTGTCCTCACTCCAGATCATTTGAAGCACTGAAAGAAGCATTGTATTAGAGGATGGACTTGACCAAGGTAAATCCAGAGTGTTAAAATTCCCCTTGTTTCTCTGATACTGTAACTATTCCTTTCCTTGCAGAAAATATGAGAGGGAATTGGATACAGAAGTCAGCATTCATAGAATAAAAGTAGTATTTGTAAAAGTAGTTATAAATCATTTCCCATACACTCAAACATACAAATATATATATCCCAGCCATTAGGTTTGATGTAGAAAACTTAGACCTATTCATATTAAATTACAAACAAGGTAACAAAGCAATTGTAATTGTTTAGTAGTCTTTCCAGAGTTGGCTGATGTGATGGACCCACCAAAAGAATACTGAAAAGGATGTTTTGGTCATTATTTATAAATGACCCATTTCGGGCTGGCCAAATAGCTCCGTGGATTAAAGCACCTGCAAGCAGGCACAGGGGCCAGGGGTTCCATCCTAGGGCCCACCATGCCATCCCCACTCCCAGGGCATGCTGAGATGACAATTGAGACTGGGTGTGATGGTGCATGCCTGTAATCCCAGCTTGTGGGAGGCTGTAAACAGGCAGATCACTATGAGTCT
>NW_004524641.1:12041359-12041919 GCF_000260255.1 Octodon degus
TCAACTCTGTCAGCTGGTAAGTAGCTCAGTGGTAGAAAACTTTCCCCCAACATGTATGAGACCCTGTGTTCAATCTCTAACATTATAAAATAAAAATACATGAATACCTGGAAACTAACTCCTTTGAAAAGATAAACTATCCTTATCCTATTGGTCATCAATAAACAAATATACATATACATATATATATATATTCTGGAAAAATTTAGAATTTTGATTTCCTATATATTGTATGTAAAATAAGAGAACAAAATTAACATTTGTAGGACTCAATCCAGAATGTGAAGGCAAAACCAGAACACAATAAAAAATGTGGAATCAGATTGATTAGTATATATTCCACATGTGGAATCAGTAGATATATACAAAAAAGGGCATTTTAAGCTAGTTAGTAATGAAAAGCTAAAGCAACAAGTGAAATATGGGTCTATGAAACTATTAATATAGGGCCGGCCAAATAGCTCAGCAGATTAAAGCTCCTGCAAGCAGGCACTGGGGTCAGGGGTTTGATCCCCAGGCCTGCCATGCCGACCCTGCCATCACGGCATGCTGTAGTGTTG
>NW_004524641.1:12042099-12043486 GCF_000260255.1 Octodon degus
ATATAAAAGAAACCATGTATTATAAAAAAACTGTCAATATGCTTTGACTAGAGATATGTATCTATGTATTTATAATATCTTTTGAAGGCATTTATAATATCTTTTCAATGTATCACAATGGTAGCATTTTATAGTGAAAAATGTATTGCTTATTAAATTCATAGCACTGGGATAATAAATATCTGTGATTAAAAAAACAAACGTTTTCATTTCATATCAAACAAAGCAGCTTATAATAGCCTAAGATATTAAAATATTTAACTGATGAAGCACAAATTAAGATTAAAAGAAAATTCTATGTTAAACTCACCAACTTTCATGGGAGAAAGCGTGGTAACATAATGTGCTAGAGAAGGTGTAGGGAAGAAAGACATCTTTAATTCTCGTGGTGTATAATTTGGTCTAACCCCACTAGAGGATTATCTGGTAAGCCCCATGAAAATGTAACATACACACCACCTTTCAGTCCTTGTTACCTTCAGTGTGCACCCGGAAAAACCGACCCCAAAGCACATTATGGGGGGGGGTCATATTTTAAAGAACTGAAGCACATGATTGTGGAGCCTAGAAAATCTAAATAAGTAGGACAGGACAATGAGCTTGATAACCAAGTGGGAAGTAATGCCACAATTTCCTGGAGAAATTTCTCCTTTACCTGAAAATCTGTTTTTTCTCTTAAGACTGTCAACTGATTGGATGAGGCCATCATGTTATCAAAGAGAGTCTTTACTTGAAGCCCAAACTGACTAAAGAGATCAATGGGACCTACATAACACTCTCACTAGCAACACCTAGAGGAGCACTTGCCTAAATAGCTGAATAATATCTTAGGAGAGTGAGTCAAAAGAACTATCACGCTCAGCAACCTCACTTCTAGAGGCGTCCTTGCACACGTAGAACTCTACTGATACATGCATATGGAAAATCATTTTATACACATAGAAAATAATTTGAAGCATTTTATGTATTTTTCACCATTTTTAATAATACCAAAAGATTAGGAACAGTGTAAATGTAGAAAAACAAGAAGATGGTCTAAATACTACATATACCAAGATGAAATAATATCTGAAATATAGTTAAAATTAAAGCACGATATCAGTTTATGTGAAAATCTCTTTTACAAAATCACATTTATTTTTATATGCTTTCATTTGAACAAATTAGCTCTGGAGGAATATGTAAGAAACTAAGGGGTAAGATAAAGGCTAGGCCAGAGATTTATCTTTTACTTACATAGTATTTATTACTTCTTGAAATTTGAGCTCTTAATAGGAAAATTATTACTAAAATCAAATTAAGTAAAAATATACTAACTATAAACCCCCACCATGGATGGACTGAAAAAGATCAACATCAAGTGCTGATTGAGATTGAGTAATTATGA
>NW_004524641.1:12043586-12061231 GCF_000260255.1 Octodon degus
CCTTTCCCACATTTCTATGCTCTCTCGCTTTCTCTCTCTCTCTCTCTCTCTCTCTCTCTCTCTCTCTCTCTCTCTTATTGTATTTTAGGGAAGGGTCTACAGGGTGTTCAGGGTCTCACTACTAGATCAGACTCGTAGTGATCCGCCTGTTTACAGCCTCCCAAGAGCTGGGATTATAGGCGTGTGCCACCATGCCCAGTCTCAGCACGGGGGTGAAGGAGAAGGCAGAGTCGGGGCTCAAACCCCCGGCTCCTGCGCTGGCTTGCAGGTGCTTTAATCAGCTGAGCTATTTGCCTGGTCCTTCTCATATATTTTTGATGGGACTGGAAAATTGTACAACCAGCCAGGAAAATTTTCTCAATTTTTTATATGACTATAAATACATTCACCCAGAAGTTTAATAATCTCACTCCTAGGTGTGTATCTAAGAAAAATGCAAACATACATCCACAAAAAAAGATAATTGCTCAAGAGCGTTCATAGCAACTGTAGTCAAAATAGCCCCACACTGGAAACGACCTCAGTGTTCACCCACAAAGGAAGGGCCAAACCTGCAACAATGCTGAACAAGAAGGTGAACACAGGAAGCGACACGGCCACAGCACTGTGGAGAAATGTCAAAAGCACTGTCCTGAATGAAGGATGTTTTGATCAAAAGACTACGTGTGACACATACCCATTTTCAGAAATTTCTAGAACAGATAAAAATAACAGTGGTGGGAAAAAAATTGCAGTGTTGGTTTCTGGCGGGCAAAGGTGAACACAGAAGAGAATGAAAGCTTTCTGCGTGCGTTGGGGGTGCTTCAAATCTTGACAGGGATTTGAATTATACATCAAAAGTTCATATACGGTCCACTTACGATTTGGGTATTTTACTGTAAGTTTTACTTTTAAAAAGATTTGTAAATATTGAATTCTCACTAATGATTTGCATGCATAATTAATAATTTTCACTTATCCGGGCAAAGCTGCAGTTCATTCTCAATGTAAGTATGTACCCTGGGCTACGGTTTAGTGAAATGACTACTATACATTATTGATGGAATTGGGGTTTTTTTTCATACAAATATTTTAATTTTTATTGATGATTCAGAAGACATCCAATCATTTTGGAGTACTTAAATTTTTATAAGAGATATTAACTTATAGTTGAAATAGACAAATATAAAATTTGATATTAATTTGAGGTTTGTAGACTTTGTGATACTCTCTACCATTGCTTTAAATAAATCATTAATTTCAATATTTTCAAAAGATCAGCCAATAGTTCTAAATTTCTGAGACACTCTACTTTATGCAGACACTAGTATACTATGTGCCCAAGTTTGTGAAGGATATAAGTACAAAATATTTCCAAAAAAAGATAAGACATTCAAACACAAGCACCAATACAGAAATTTATATACTTGATGGAATTGTTAATGTGTGGCTAATGTTTATTGCTTCATTACTCAAAATACCAAGGCCTGCATAATTTTTTATTACAACTGAGTTTTTATTTATTTTATTTTATTTTAAAATTCATTTTAATGGGAAAAAAGATAAAATAGGAATAAAACAGTTTCAAAATAGGTTAGTGGGACAGTTATAATAATTAATACATTGTATATTGTCTTCATAGTAGTTATTCAGAGGACAAGATGCAAACATGATATCTTGTCTAAACAATATTAGTACAAACCTTTCTTCTCAATGAACTAAGAGAAAGTAGCTGTATAGCTGTCCTATCTTGTATACATATGTATATATTTTTTTTTCACAACAAAACGGTATTTTATTTATACTTTTGCAAAGTTAGTAACATGTGACACAACTTTTCCTAGTGACTAACAGCTGCCTTTAACCAGACAGGATGTTCATCTCAGGACTGAGCTTTTTTGCTTTAGGCACTGAGGTCTAGTCCCACCTACACACATTTGATTGATTTTCTAGCTTCCCTGGCTCCCAACATACCCACCTTTTTTGTTTTGCTTTGCTAGAGATGTGTGTTCCATTGCAGTTGGAAAAGCTGTATTTGGAGAAGTCTTTAAAGGACCTTTTCATACTTGATACCAGTCTAAAGATTGTAGGTACTTGAATTCCACAAAATAACCCAATATAGATCAATAATCCATAATAGTAGTGAGTTATCAGCACATCTGTCAATTGTCAGAAGTTATAACTGAGTTTTTAAATTGACAATATTTTCCAGTTAATATTACATATGTAACATGAAATGCTAAGCAACTAGTATTTTAAAATGTAGGATAGGGGCTGGGGAGATGGCTCAGTGGAATAAGCGCTTCCCTGGCAAGCGCAAGGGCCTGAGTTCAATCCCCAGTTCTGGAAAAAAATAAAAAATAAAATAAAATGTAGGATATCAGTTGTAATGGGAAGATTTAGGAATGTTCTGAAATAAACTTTTTAATTAAAAAGAAAATACATCAAATTACATAAAATGTGTATATGTTTAGAAAATGGACTGGACACATATACAGAAAAATTTATCAGGAGTTATCTCACAGCAGTATATCATATACTACTTTTATTTCCCTTCCGGCACATTAGTAGTTTTCAAAATTTCTAACATATGAATATAGAAAAATGGAGTGAGTGCCATTCTTGGAAAGAATTAATTTAAAAATTTTAAGCATTTAGGAAACTCACAAAGAAATTAACTAAGAGTAATAGTTAGCTGTATAGAAAATTGCTCCAGAATAGTATAGATTATTAGTATAACAATAATTTATTTAATTGTTGGCAAATAAGCAATTGTGTGGGTTCCTGATTGTGTGGGTCTGAGCTGAAGGCTGGACTAAGCTGGCCAGTTCTGCTCTCAGCTAGGATGGCTCCTTGGGCTGCGCCCTGCTACCAGGTTGGCTGCCTGGGCGGCAATCAGCTGGGGAGGACTGGCACTCTTCCATGATGCTTCTAACCTCTAGCAGGCTAGCCCAGGCTTGTGCACCTCGTCACCTAGGAAGTTGACAAGAACACTTATGAAGTCAGTAGATCTTCCTGAGGCCCAGGCTTGACACTGGCGCAGATTGCTTCTGCAGTGTTCCATCAGCCAACACAAGTCAAGAGGCCAACCCAGGTTCCAAAAACAGGAAAAAATAAGCAGCTATTAATATAGAAGATGAAAAGTCACACCAGGAAAGGACTTGTATTCTGGGAGAAGATATTTTGTGGTGATGTTTGCAGGTATATGATGCATAGCATTAGTTCCTATTTTATAAACAAACGAAAATGCTCCATATTTTAAGGAAGTGAATTGTATGTAGAGATCTTTGCATAGCATAAAATAAAATTAGTGATAAAATTATAAAAGGAATCATCCAGTGCCTATATCATTAAATATTAAGCTAGTAATACAAACTTCTACTTGTAAAATATTTTTGAAACATGCCATCATACATCCATAACTTGCACACCAATGAGCAATTTATGAAGGCTTCACTTACAGCATTAGCATGACCAATAGTCATCTTAATTTTTCTCTGCATACAAGATTGAAACATGTGACTATCGTGTTAATTTCACTTTTCTCATTTGGAGGGATGGTGAGAAATATTTTTCTGTGTTTAAAAGTCATGGAACAGTTCTATTCTGGAAGAAAATGTGGACCAATGTGAAGCAAAAGTGAAGCTTGTGTCCTGCACTGGAGTAATGAACAGAAGCACAGAAGAGCTGAGGTTCATTCTGACCTTTTGTCAGAAACAACAAAGCACAGTCCTTCTCAGGACAATACATGAACTGGAGGAAACTTGATATTTCCAGTGTGATTTGCAAGAAGAATATCAACATCATGAATGGAAAATTCCTGTAACCCAAAAATCTAAGAAAGTATAGTTCTCTGCATTGCACATGAAAACAATGTTTAATATTTAACTATTTAATTTGCTTCTTATACTTACATGGTATTTTCCAAGGTGAAACAGTCAGACAGCGCTATCTTGCAGAAACTCTAAAACCTTTCTGGTGCTGTGTACAGCACAAGCCACTGGTATCCACTGGATAATTTGCAGGAGAATGAATCGTGTGCTTTTTGAGGGGTAGAGGGAACACTTCAACAGTAGATCACAAAGACATTCTGTGTTGATTCTTCACTGAACACAGGAAAAAACACAGGCATTTGTCAGCCAGCCCGAACTATGGACCATATTAAAAGCCTATGCCCTGTCATTAAGCTGCTGTTTCTGCTTTTACCTTTGCAGCTAGATGTGCTGTGGAACAGCAAAGCTCTCTCTGTTCGCAGAGTTTCACTTAAGGACCCTCAAGGCATCAACAACACTGTAGGTATTTGTAGTCCAAAATGATTCTGGTTGCAAGATGGTTTCATTGCTAGAGATAAAAATATGTCTGGAATATACATTCTCTGCTGAAAAGACAGACACTGGTGCCTGGCTAGCACACAGCACTCATTCTGTTGTTATTGGTAGTTATCAATTTGATCTGTCTACTGGCAAACTCATGGATATGGTAGAAATAAATTGAAAAGGGATTTAAAAGTTTTCTAAGTGATAAGAAGAACATATAGAATACTTAACAGGGCTGGCCAAATAGCTCAGCCCATTAAAGCACCTGCAAGCAGGCACAGGGGCCAGGGGTTTGATCTCCAGGCCTGCCCTCCCAGCCCCACCCCTGGAGTGTGCTGAGACTGCAATTGAGACTGGGCATGGTGGCGCACGCCTGTAATCCCAGCTCTTGGGAGGCTGTAAATAGGAGGATCACTTCAAGTCCAATCTAGTAATGAGACCCTGAACAACCTGCAGACCTTTCCCTAAAAAAAAAAAAAAAAAAAAAAAAGAATACTTAACAGATACTTGATGTAATTACATTTATGCAGAAAAAAAAATGCTGGAAGATGGAAGGATTAGAAGGATTAAGATCCCTTCCATGTACAGCTTCTTAATCTTGTGCTGGTTTTTGGGACAATAGTGTATTCGACATTGGTCTATCTGTGACTAGGAAAGAGTTAAAATATCATAATCCAAAAGGAAAAATAAGGTAGTGATCTCTCTTTCAAACTCGCATTGATGGTAGGAGGGGTTTACAGTTGAAAACACAGCAGACCCATCAGGGTGGAGAGATTGGCCCAGGCCCCAACATGCAGCCAATTAATTCCACAGCTGCAGCCAAAATACATACTATCTCTCTGCCAGCCTGCTGCTTTGGACTCCCTTTAAGCCCCACAGTGCATTCACAATACACATGAATGTTAGTCTAAAAACTCTCTTCAAATGGAATCAGGGGTAGAGCTCAGATCTACCAGAAGAGTCCAGGGTGGCGACACATCTTGCTTCCTCATGGTTCCACACAGACAAGGAAAATGTCATAGCAAGCTTGATTCTGGGCATTAACATGTTAAATAGAAAGCACAGCCCAGTCCTAAGGCTGCAACCACGTGGAGCAGGTGCTAGTAGCTGATGATCAAACAGACAGGGTGAGGCAAATTAGACAAGGCATCAGCCACAGGATGGACGGACCCCCAGGTGACAGGAAACACCTTGTCAACTCCCTCCCTTCACATTAAAATATCGAAGATACAAGATTCTAGCTGTTAAGACAAAAATGAAACAAAATGGACTCTGTAATTGGCTGAGCCCAGGCATTGTTGGGAGTGACCCCACTCTCCTGGCGGGCCCAGATCTGGAGCGTGGGTGTCAAGGGGACCAGTACTGGCACTTCTGTTCCCATATCTATGGTTTTTGCTTTTCTGAATAAATCTTTTAAAGTTACAGTCTTGAGATAAGTGCAATATTTGCTTTCTCACTCCTTTCTTCCTCCACTTGAACCCACCCTGGAGCACCACATAAGAATTTTTGCTCCAGAAATGAAGCACTTACATTCTTTCACTTCTGCTGTCCAGGCAATCTCCTCGGAAACCATTTCATCTCTAAGTAATTTGAACTTTGCATTTGCTCTAGATATACTTCCAAGTAACTGTTCCAGGAATCACCCTCCTGAAAGTGCTTTCCAGTGCCTGGCCATCTTCTGCTGAGAGCGTTCTCCAGCCTGGAAGTGATTCAATACTCCTAGATGCATGTTAGAAAGCCTCGCTGCCTGCTCCACTAGCTGCCACACCAGAGCGCTCACCATCATGTCATGAATGAAGAAGATTCTCACAGAAGCCCATCAGTGTCCCCAAGACGTCATCTGGAAGTGGTGCAACGGGGATTTGAGGCCGCCCCTCTGAGCCCAAAATCTGTGTGGTGTGCCTCTTGTGCCATGGCTGCTTGCCTGCCTTCTCTTCTGCTCTTACCTAGGAGAGCTAACTAATCCAGAGGAAATACGGGGACAGATAGCTTCATTTCACTGGGCCTGGTCGTCATGTGCTAGCGTTCACCAGGCTAATCCAATTTTCTATCCTTAGTCACCAGCAAACACTAAGCAATCATCAGAATCCTCAAAGATCACCAGCATCCGTAGTGCAAAGACAATATTTTCCATGATCCCAGTCTACTTCCATGAAGCCTTCTAATGCCTGTTTTCTTGGAACTATGCCAGAGCCTTGAGCCAGAGGGCACATGCCCATCACCTCCCTCTAGCACTGTCTTCCCACTTTTGGGAGCTCTTCTCTTCCCTTCAATCCCAGGGCGAGAGTCACCCACATGTGCATGAGCTTTCTGGGAAACCCACCGCACTTCGTACCCACCAGCGTGATAATACGTACTATGCAGAGAGCAGTCATCTACATATTCTAGTTCCCCCACTACCCTGGAGTCTTTTGAGGAAAAAGAATGAGACTTGCTTCTTCTGCCATTTTGTGTTCTCTACTCATGCTCACTTGTAATAGGCACTTTTGGTCAACATTTATTAGATAGAATATCGATAGTGTCCAAGACATAAGCACACTTTGTAGTTCCCCAGAGGTCACATATTTTAGAGACCCCAGAACTGTTACTTTGTACAGTCTATGCACAACCTGGGTTGCTATCCCTACCTTATAGGCCAGAAACTTGCTTAAGTGGAAGCACAAGCCAGCGACAGTCTAGAATGGTTAGCACTCCCTACCAGGCTGGTGAGATAGCTCTGTGGACTAAGCACCTGCTTAGGCAAGTGCAGGGACCAGGTTTGACTCCCGGTACCACACACTGAGCTGTCCCACCCCCATGGCATGCTGAGCCAGCCTTTAAGGCTGGGCGCAGTGGCGCACACCTGTAATCCCAGTGCTGGGGAGGCTGAAAACAGGAGGATCACAGTGAGTCCAAGCTGCGTAGTGAAACCCTGTACTAAATGATACATTTAAATAATAATAATAATAATAATAATTTGAAAAAAACTCCCTACCTTTCATATCTTTTAGAAAAAAAGTCAAGCCAGCAAGATAGCTCAGTGAACTAAGTGCCTGCTTAGGAAAGAGCAGGGACTGGGGTTTGATCTCCAGCACCACATGCCATGCTGGCCCCACCCCTTAGCACCTTGAGCTGGCCACTGAGACCAGGTGTGCTGGGTTATGCCTGTAATCCCAGCACTGGGGAGGCTGAAAACAGGAGGATCACTATGAGTCCAAGTTACATAGTGAGACCCTGTGCCAAACACATAAAAAAATAAATTAATTAATTAAAAAAAAAAAAGAAAGAAAAAAAGTCCTCTGAGGACCATCTTTTCCAGGGTCTCCCTCTTGGGTGAATTCCCACACAGAGTACCAACTGTTCCCTCTTCCAGTGAAGCTCTTCATCTTGGCAGTACATGATCATTATAATGGAAGGTTGGTATTTGTTTTTTGTTAAACTGCTAAGTTGCCCAGGCTGGACTTGAATTTGTGATCCTTCTGCCTCAACCTCCCAAAGTACTGAAATTGTAAGCATGTGCCATCACACTGAGCTCTGGTGGAAGCTGTAAAGAATCCCTAGGCCATACCATCCCCAGGGCAATCAGCCAGTATTCCTAGTGGGACATAAGCCCTACTCTTTTCCAAACTTCCCAGGTAACTCCCTGATGCACCAAACCCTTCAAGGTGAATGGCACCACTTAGACAAAAACTCAAATTGGATTTACCTGCCAGGGCCTGAACAGCTCGCAAAATCTGCGCTTCAGCCTGTCAGATCTAACCACTTCCTATCCCATGAGGAAAAGGTAACATTGGGAGCGCAAGGCAGAGCGCTCTTGGCGGCTGGGGCAGCAGGCACCTTGGGCAGACGTCCGCCTGCTTCCTAGGCTCACTCAGTTCTCCAGCTGCATTTTTCTGAGGCACAAATGCACAGGGCGCAAACACTCTTGGAAACTGTAAAGGACTCTACGTTGGAGGAAAAGGGAACTCTGCACAACCCGATGGCTGCTTCGGGACTCAGGCTCTAGAATAAAGTCCTGCTACACCGACCACTGCATTAGCTTTCTCCAGACTCACATTTTAATTTAATGGAACTGAAAAATGTTTTCAATGTTTCACCAGCTAGAAAACAAAGAAACCAAACACAAAGAGCTGTCCAAAAGGAATTCCACACACACTTGTAAGCTAGTCAAGCTATTGCACATACTCATGAGCACATGGTGAAAATATTTTAAAAATAACTTAAGACATTTGTAAAGAAATAAAATTTCTTGCTAATATCATAGCATGAACAGTAAATAAGAGCAAATTTAATGATGATTTCTTCCCATAAACTATTTTTCAGTTGTATTCCAGTAAGAAAATCTCAGTATCGCACATTGGTAACTTTCCCCCTTTAATCATGAATAGTTTATGTAATTTAGGATTAAATTAAGTCTTTTTATTCCTTCAGCACTAATTCTTTTGGGAAATTCAATAAAAATTCAAGAAAACTTAAAATGCTTAAAAACAAAAATAGTCCACTTTTGCAATGGTTGCAGATTAATTCTGAAATCCAACAACATATTTGGAATGCTTTCTTAGAAATAGGAAAAGAAAAGTACACTTAACAATATCTTGAGCTGGGGAGATAGCTTAGTGGCATAAGCACCTGCTTGGCAAGTGCAAGGCCCTGAGTTCAATTCCCAGTACCAAAAAGAAAAAAAAAATCAAAATATTATACCTAAGAAATATACCTCCTGCTGCTAATACAAATTGGTTTTGAGAAATATAATCCTTTGAGGTGAGTTTAGCTTCTGCTGTATCCATCCACCTATGTTTCTTCCTATTCTGCAATAACTTCTGGCAAACAAAAGCCTTCTTAACTGTCATGAATTTCTTAGGGGTGCTACAGAATGGAATCCTACAAGTGGAAATAGGGCTTAGTTTTGAAATTCATTTACAAGTTTTCAAACTGTAAGAATCCAGGCCTGTTCTTTACCTTTCATCTTCCACAGGTCAGCAATGGAGCCCCCTGTCCCAGGCCCCCAAGCCTGCTTCTGGCTCTCCATTTATCCACGTAGGCAAATACTGCAGGCAAAGGTAACCCAGGTTCCCCTCTGGGTCATCAACACCTTTCTTGTAAAGGATCTGAGAAAGTTAACTGAGCACTCATGTCACATGGGAGGACTAAGGATATGCCTGCCCCTCGAAAAGAACACCTGCTATCGCATTGCACACAGATCCGATCTCCTCAGTCTGTTTCGGCCAACACTTCAGATGTTTTCACCCTCATTGCCACAAATATCCCTCTGACATTTTATGTGTACCGTTTGAATGTCACAAACAGGTGAATGCAACCTTTACCACAGGCTTCCTTGGTAAAGATGCTACAAAGTTGAACTTGGATTTTAGATTTCTTGAAAAAGGCAAAGTTCAAAAACAAAATTATTCACAGAAAATGTTTAGAAAAGAATTGCTTCCAGAGGAAAGGAGTAAAACTAGAGCATTATTAGCCACAGAGGGCAGCCTGCCCTCCCCAGTCTCTTCTCCCCAGTGAGACTCCATGTCAACCTTTTTATTTACCTCCAAGTATCCACCAGGTTCCACACAAAGGTAGCCCCCTCCCCATGCATCCACCTTCCGTCTGCTTCGGCTGGATGAGAATGGCTGTTTAGGGCCAGTGGTTTCCTAAGAAAAGCTTTCTTAAAAGCATTTGGTTTTCATTTCATTGAGAAACACGTGGGAACACCACCGCATTCCAAAGGGGTGTCATTATCAAAGAAACTAATCCAGGTGATCACATATAGTATATGAACATGAGTTCTGAACTACTTGAGGTTATTGGTAGGTGTCAAATTAAATTACTGTTAGTATTACATTTTTCATATTCACAATTACTTTTTTTTTCTTTTGGCAGAACCGGGGATTGAACTCAGGTCCTTGCACTTGCCAGACAAGCACTTATTCCACTGAGCTATCTCCCCAACCCCAAATAATTTTTTTTTTTTCAGAACCAGGGATTGAACTCAGGCCCTTGAGCTTGCCAGGCAAGCATTTATTCTACTGAGCCATCTCCCCAGCCCCAATATTCACAATTACTTACAAAAATTCTCACTAGAAAAGGTTCTTGGGAGTCACTTGTTCAATCATGTTTCTGAGAAAAAAAAATGTACTTATATAATAAATACATACTTTATACATAAATTTTTTTTCTTAAAGTAAATAGAGAACCATATGCTATAATCAAGGTGCTCACATTTTCAGGAGCCCTGTGTTTACACTAATGGATTTTATTAAATCCTAATAGAGAAAAGTTTACTTATATGAATGTGATTGCCACTAGAAATATAACTTTTACAATAAAAATATAATATAGCCAGATTATAATTTAAAATGTACACGTCTCTCAGCAGTACTGACATTTAAAAGGGTATTTTACAAAACTGAAGTTCATATCGAAGTTTCTGTCATCTGTGCTAAGCCCTAGCCCTCGCACCCCTCAGCTGTAGAACATGTTTTCACACATGCACCGGCACAGACCCTTTCCTGGGTAAATCACTCACAACCTTGCTAACCATCGCCACCACTCAGCTGTCTGTAACTTTCAGTTACATTTGGACAGCTCAGGGAGTCAGTTCAATGACTTGTTACCATAGTGGTGAACTCCAACACAGATCTCAGGCATGAAAAGAAGTTGGGATGTTTCAACGCTCCCCAGTCAGGCAGGTAAGTCTCTCTAGGGTCTTTTTCCAGGACAGGAAGGGCTCCTAGCATCTTTCGGAGTAATTCTCACATCCTCCTCCCACTATAGGCCTGGGGAGAGCAGAGGAAAGGAGAAAAAAACAAGAGAGCAACCCACTGCCTGCTCATTCTCTGAATGGAAGCAAGAACTCTGTCTCCACAGCAGGACCTACTCCTAGTTTCCCATCTGTGGAGACAGTGTGAGTTTCAGGACATGGACATGTTGCATTTTAAAGGCCTTCTTGGCCTCCCCAACTAAACCAGTACTTGCCTGACACGAACCCTTGTCCCCATTTCACTGTGACCCGGGGGACAGGTTCCTCTGGCATACTAGTTTTCTGTGCTACTCCCCAAATGAAGGTGTCAGGAGGACTATATCCCTGAGGCAAGAAAGTGAGCACATTCTGAGCACACCCATGTCTATCGTATTACTACTTATTATGAAAGCACACAGCAACGTATTTTCCAATTACATACACAGGCCACTAGTTGCGTGAGTGCAGGCCTTCTAATTAGGTTATACAAGTCTCTCTGTATTGCTTTCCTCAACATTAGACCACCCTTATGTAGCTATTAAAATAAACCATAGGCAGGCTTTGTGCCTGACCCTCAGCGACCACAGCTGAGTGTTAGCTCCTCTTATTAATTCTTGTTTTTCTATGGGATGAGGGTGAATCCCTAAAAATGCAACATTTCTAAAGTAGTTAACGTTCCTTTTACAGGGTCAGAACTAATGTGCCCAGTGTTTGAATTTCTATTCAAAAAGTCTGAGCTACCAAGAGAGGTTCCTTCTCTTGACTATAAGGTTCCCCAGGTCTTCCTTCCTCAGCATATCCTACAAGCGCCATCCCCAATGCCCGAAAGGTGCAGGTGGGCCCTCATGACACTGCTTCAGTCCTGGCCACCTAGGCTGTCTGATCTCTTAGACCATCAGGGCAGTGTCCAAAAAGAAATGACAAAGATTTAAGCCTCTTGCTATGCTGGCCCTGCCCCCAGGGCACGCTGAGACTGTGACTGAGACTGGGCATGGTGGCGCAGGCCTGTAATCCCAGTGCTGTTGAGGCTGAAAACAGGAAGATCACTATGAGTCTGATCTGTGTAGTGAGACCCCGTAGGCTCTGTAGACACTGTACTAAATACATTAAAAATATAAATTAAGTCTTCTGGATCTGGGTTGCACAACACTAGATCCCAAAGCCTTGAGTTACTAACAGGAGTCCTGCCTGTCTTTGACTCATCCTGCTTTGCCACCTGGCCTGCCAGCTAGGCATCATTTACCCTATGAGTGTTTCTTCAGCGCTCTCCAGTGCCACGCTGGTAATTAATATGTCTTCGAGCAATGATCAGTAAGTGATGCGTGCACTACTTCAAAACAAAAATAAAGGTTCCCATGCTTAATTACACTTCTGCAGTTAAGGAACTAGATTCGATCTGACTTGCCAGACTCAATCCCAGAACTGCAGCCCTCTCCTAAGTGCAATGTGGGGGGCAGGGCATTCTACAAATGAAAAGGAACAAAGATCTTTTGGGGAAAATGATATAAATGATAAAATAGGTAAAAATATAACTCATTTCTTCCTTTAAACATTTCTCATTAATCCAAAACTAGATTTGTTTCAGGCCAAACAAGACATTTTCATCTCTGGAAAAGGATGAAATAGACACTGACGATTTGACTGACCTTGACTTGCAGCTCTTGGCTGCAATAGTGATTTCATTCATGCATCCCCCAGGTCCCATCCAGCCTGACCTGGCTCTGCTCCTGCCCACTCACCCACTGCCTCTCACTTCTAGAAGGACAACACGCCCAGGTTCAGTGGTGCAGCAGAGCAGAATGCCGGTTTGAGAATGCCACTTCCCTGAGGGGCAGGACACATTATCCAGCTATTTTCTGAAAGAATGACTGTGAAGGATGGCCTCTCCCATCCTCCTGCTTCATGCCGAAGTCAGTGCTTTGGCCTGTGCCAGCAGGCAGCTCTTCCCAACACTGGCTCCAAAGCCTTTCCCTGAGGTTCCCAAAGACCTGCTGGCACCCAGGCCCCAGGCTGCCTCCTTCCCCTCAGCCCTTCTGTGGCCTCTCAGCAAAGCCTCCACATGCCGTCCTGCTCCTCAATGTCTCAGTAACAACCAGCCCACTCTGCACAGCCCTTCCCAGACTCCTTCCCCTCAAGACTTCAGGGAGGATATCTCACCTACCTCAGAAACCTGGAGACACCCAATTTTCTCCTCCCCTACCTTGGGGTTAAAGGAGGAAATATCTAGGAAGCTACTGGCATCATTCTCAAATCTCTCCCTCCCTCCATGGAAGAGATTGCAAAAACCACAGATTGGCAGTGGTTAAATGGAGGAAGGAAAAGATTTGAGAACGATGGGAACAATGATAAAAGGTTACCAGCAGCTTGTTGTGAGCTCCTGCTGTGTGCCAAGAGCCGTGCATATATTTATTTTTTGTATATATTCACTCACTGTCCATGTACTTACTTGTATATAAGTACACACAAACTTTACTGATATTTAATTTGTATATATTTATATACAAATTATATTTATGTAAATGCTTTACACACATTTACTCATTAATCTTCAGAATAGCCAAGCCCCTCACCAGTGATGGTGAACCTTTTAAGGCACTCAGTGGCACATATGTCACAGGTTCTCCACCACTGTCCCAAGCTGACACTCTTACCAAATTTCTACACAAGATTTACACTGCCACCCATGACCCTTCCCCATAAATCTAGAGCTTGGTTTCCAGTCAGGCAGCCCGGCTCAAACTTGCACTTACAAAAGGTTCCATCCAAGAAGGCTAATGACTGGGGAAGAGGCAAAGGAGAAGTCAGGGCCTATGCAGTGTGATGCCTGAGATGAAGTGGACACCTTCATCATGAAGGACCAGGGGTCTGGAAATCAACATAGGAAGACTTGGCTGTGACCTTCTGGGGCTGGAGGCACGCAGCAATGTGTCTCAACCTCAGGGGCACATGAGTCACCTGGGAAGCTTTCTAAACTCACCCAGGCCTGGAGCTGCCCTTCCTTAGAGGTTCCAATTACCTGGCCTTAGGGGGTGGGGGTGGGGAGGCCTGAATAGGCTCCCAGAGGGGCCTAAGGTGCAGCCAGGGCTCTGTATCACTGGGCTAGACTCTGATCTTCCTAGCTCCCCTGGTTCCCAAATTTAGACCCCAGGGTGATTTTTGACTTTCATTCATCCAGGCATTTCTAGATACCTTCCACTGTTTGGTAATTATTGCCCAAAACTCCACTTTCAGAACTCTTAAGAAATCCAGCCTATGAGTTCATCCTGCCTCTCTGGTGACTCACCCTGGAGCATTTTCCCCCTTGCCAAACATTAGTATTGAGTCAATTCCTTCTAGTGGAAAGATGGATGTGCTTTCCTTTCATTCAGACTTTTTTTTTTTTTTTTTTTTTTTTTTTTTTTTTTTTTAACTCATGACATGTTTTTTTTTTTGCAGAACCGGGGATTGAACTCAGGCCCTTGCGCTTGCCAGGCAAGCACTTATTCTACTGAGCTATCTCCCCAGCCCTAGATTTTCTTAACTGAAACATAACAACCAACCATAATTTGTCTTGCTATGAATTGAATATTTTCTAAAAGTTTTATTTGACCATTTACTAACATTAACTTAATTTTCATAGAGTACGATTTTTTTCTTTTATTAATATTGAGGTTATGGCTAGGGAAATTTAAATTTTGAAAAGGAAATCAAATACAAGGCGACAGTACAACAAAACATGATCCCATTTGGAACTCCACCAAGGCCAGTACTAATAGAAGCGTCATCGCCTCTCAGTGGAATCGCAGATGGCCTTGCGTTTCAAACACACACTCAGCTCCGGCAAGCAGACCCATATCTGCAGGGGAACAAGATTTAGATCAAGAAACCTTAAGCCATTGTCATCTAAAAGGAGACTAGGAAGCTGACACACCTTAAAATTACAATTAGGGCAGGCCAAAGAGCTCAGCGGATTAAAGTGTCTGCTTAGGCAGCTGCAGGGGCCAAATAAATAAATAAAAATTACACTTGGCTGGCTTTCCTGAAAATTCCTCATCTTAATATTACATACCCTAAGCACTAAAATTAAATTCATTTTGGTGTATATCATGGGATCTCATTGACATAAAGAATCAAAAAAGAAAAAAGAAAGGAAACCAGAGGCATGCTTAGGTGGTAAAACTACAGAGCTATGGTCCTTTTGACCCTAAAATGCACCTTTTCTAGGTGGAAGCTGCAGCTGGGGGCAGCACCCCACACTCTTTCTCCCAGGACCACTCTCCCATGGGCAGCTCCAGGGAGCTAATCGTACCGTTCTGTGCACTTTCCTGCATGTGTGTTAAATTGCACAATACAAACACTCTTAGTGCTTCAAAAGACTTTGGAAGGGCGCCTCAGACGGGGTGGTAACCTCAGGCCTCTGACAGCCATCAAAGATCTCACAACACCTCAAGTGAGAACCAGTTAGTTCCTTTGTTTTGAAACTCTTGCATGTGTGAAAAGGTTTGGGAAGTGTTTGAAATTTCCACATTTTTAATTCATGGCAATGAGATTTTGCAAAGCATTAAACAGCAAGTATTAGCTTCCCCCAAAAGTCTTAATTCAAACCAATGATTTAACTTCCAGATAAAATTTAAACTACATCAATAAAATAAACCTCACATTAATTTTCCTTACACCTGTTTATAACAGCAATAAAAATATAATGTTGCTATAATTAATGAGCACCCGAAAGACACCTAGGGGACAACTGAAGGATACCTGAAGGATGCTGTGGCGTTCACTGCAAACACAGGGTGCCTTTCAACCCAGGCTGTGTTGGACCTGTCTGAGGGGACAAGGGGCCCAGGTGGACATGGGACAGGAGCATGGGCAGGTGTGCTGGGCAGTGGCAGGGAGCACAGTGGAGATGATCAGAAGAGGAGACAAGAGGGGCAGAGCACAGCTTGGTGTCCGCTGTAGGAGAGGCACTTACGGCACCAAAGCCCAGGCCGCACCAGAAAGCCCTGGAGCAGCAATTGAATCTTAGACTGAGCAGAGGACCTCAGGACCAAGAGAGCCCCAGGCCACTTTGAAGGACCTGAAGGCCATCCTCCTTCAAGATGAATGCCCTTCACCTTACGCTCCAGTCACAGGTGAAGCCTACTATGCGCAGTTCCTAGGGGTCCCGACTCTGGCTGCAGGTTGTTGTGCGGATGCCTTGCTTTTGATGGGCTCATATCTACTTACTGTTTGTCAACCAGAGAGGAAAAGAAAAATGCATTCAAGGGGCGGGGAGGTAACAAAAACCAACATTAAGCAGCAGCACAGCCATACACCTGTGAAGGAGGGGAAAAGTATTCCAGCCGGTGACGCTCAGGAGGCTGAGACGTAGCACCCTGCACTTGTCCTGCAATCAGACAAGCCAAGAGAACTACTAACCAACATTTTCTGAAGAGAGATCACACTTCTGTTTCCAGGAACAAGAATGGCTTATGAGGAAGCTATCACCTCTTCAAACACACAGAAAACCTTAGAACACAAAGCAATTGAGAATACTGATATACATGAAGAAAAAAAATCTCTTGCAGCAAATGTAAACGAAGAGAGGTATATGTGCCCACCCACTATGTTCCTCAGACCTAGAACTATCAAAGGAAATCCATATCGTGCAAGACTTTATTCCACATAATAAAGCATCATATAAAGCAGTAAGATGCGCTAAAAGTTTTAACATAGAATTTAAGGGCAGAGAAACCAGACTCAGGAAGCATGTGGACAAGGTGGCGGCACCGTGTGGAAGAGGTGGGACGCTGAGGGGAAGCTATGCGAAGCCCCAGGAGCCTCTGCTGGGGGGAAGGCCCTCAGCAAAGCCTGTTCCAAATGCATGATGCCTTCAGGTGAGGAACAAGGTTGACGTTGAGTTCTTTAGGACAGGGACAACCCTTGCTCATGTCATCCTCTGGGCCTGCCTGTCTGTCCCAGCCTTCCCCAAGGCTGCCTGTTGGTTCTGTGAGCAGAGCTCCAGGCTCCCAGCTTCTCTCACAGAGTTAACACCAAGCAGGCGATTTCCTCCAATGCCACAAGGCAGGCATCATGTAACCTCCAAATAATCAATAAGACATTGAAATATATCGTCTGCCCTTCCTTGTGATAGAATTTTTAATTTGGTTTCCTTGCATTTTAAAGACCTCTACTGCGTTTCAAAATGCATTACATAAAGAATTTTGCTGGTATGTGGGAAGAATACTGAAGTGATTCATAAAAAAAGATAATATTTTTTTTTCTATTTGCAACTGATCCCCTGCTGTCAATGAATTTGAAGAGAGAAGCAGACCTCTGAGTTTATAAAAGCCTATGGGGTTAGCATTGTCAGTCCCAGCAGGTCAGGTTGTTCTTAGCCAGGTACTGCTTAGCAGCACGGGGGCACAGGCCTGTGAGTCGAGGACTCTGGGAGGCTCAGGCAAGAGGATTCTAAGTGCAAGTCGAGCCTGGGCAATTTAACAAGATCATGTCTCAAGGGGCTGGTGAGATGGCTCAGTGGTCTAAAGCTCCTACTTGGAACAAGCTTAGCAAAGCACAGGGACCGCAGTTCAATCCCCCAGCACCACATGCCAGCCAGGGCCGCCCCCTGGTGGGCTGAGCTGGCCACACACACACACACACACACACACACACAA
>NW_004524641.1:12061503-12064822 GCF_000260255.1 Octodon degus
ATATATTTTACAGATTTTTTTTAAACATGTCCTAGAGGGGTAAGTAAAAACATAATGATCCAAAGGAAACAGGTAATCATCCCATCTGGCTACACCTGTGAGAAAAACACAACATCCCAGACACACACATACACACACACTGAGGAAAACAATAACAGTCTTGCACAACCAAAGGTACAGGGATACACACAGAGTACAAGCCCAGAGAGCCCCACCTTCTGCCAAGCAGGGCAGAGGAGGGAGTGAGGATGACTCCGAGGGCTTGGGACAGTGAACACAGATGAGACAGAAATGACTCCAAGACCCCCAGGTGGGGCTGGCCACACCCTCCTTCCTGTTCCCACCTACCTGCAATTTTTGTCAGACTTCTAGGCTCTCTCCTTCTCTGCCCCAGGGCCAACAGGTTGAGGCCTGGGCTTCTCAGGGTCTTTTCAGCTAAAAAGGGGAGAGAAACCATCAGAGGGAAAAGGTCACCACTGCAAGGTTCTCTGTGCTTCCCTGTGCCTCCCACTGGCTACTGAGGGTTCGAGTCCCACATTAGCTCCAAGGTGAGGGATTTCTAAGCCACTGGGGACTTCCCAGGCACACAGTGACCTCTAAACCTGAACAAAAATCAAGGGAGAAATTTCTGCCCACTGTGCCAAAATAGCATATGGGCTTGCAAGCGGCACAGGGGTCAGGGGTTCAATCCCCAGGCCTGCCATGCCAGCCCCATCCCCGGGGCATGCTGAGACAGCAATTGAGTCTGGGCATGGTGGTGCACGCCTGTAATCCCAGCTCTTGGGAGGCTGTAAACAGGCAGATCACTATGAGTATGATCTAGTAGTGAGACCCTGAACACCCTGTAGACCCTTCCCTAAAATAAAAAAAAAAAATAAAAAAACAGCATCCAGTACCAGCCCTGTGTTACCATATAAACTGTGAAAACCAAAGGCTGAGAATTTGCACAGGGATGTGTGGTACACACATGAAGTGGGGGAGAAGTCCTGACAGAGGGAAACCATCAGGAGTCCCGATCCAGCCTTGCCCACAGCCTCCTCCCTCCAGCATTTCAGGGACTTTGGGACAAAGCCAGGGAGTGCAGGCTGAGCGGGGTGGCTGGTTCCTGGGTACTGGTGCTGGCTGGGCCTTCCTTTTCTACAGTTGAAGGAAGTCATGCATCATAGAAAATGGGTTCCGGGAAATGCAACTTCAGTGATTTTTTCCTCGGGTGACTCTCAGAGAGTGCACTTAAGTGGAGATGACTATGACCTCACTGCGTGATTCAATCTTATGAAGCCATTTTCATAAATGCAGCTTGTCCTTGACAGAAATGCCTCAGGTGGTCCCGGCCTACCGACAACAGTGCTATGCTCTGCCCTGTTTAACCTATGATTCACTGTCATCACTGATATATTTATCATGTTTGCTTAAGTTTGCTAAAGGACGAAAAACGTGCAATGGAATTATTATTGTGTCTCCGATATTATAGTCCTTAGTCCCTCCCTGCCCTTCCAGTGCCCCCACCTGGCCCACCAGCAGCTAGCAAGGGCTGGACCGACATGTTCAACACATTTTATCACCTTTCTAGGCAGGTCTGTGAGCCCAAGAACAACATACGGACTGTGTGTACACGTGAGAGTTTAAAAATCTCATTTTCTTATGAGATTCATTGCTTTTTAGAGACTTATTCATACAGAGCCCTAGTTGAGTTCCCTCAATGTCAGCCTTTTGTTATTTCAGTGTAACAAAATGAGCTTATGAATATTCATGATAGATGAAAATGTAATCTCTTTGCTACTACTAGACTGCATCTTTGGGAGGTTTTCTCAGGCAAACACCCCCAAGGAAAGTTTGCAGAGTTTGGGTCCTGGGTGCCCCTCTGCGACTTTATCACAATGCCAGGAGGCAGCAGCTGTGCTGGTCCCCCCCCAAGTACCGACTCCGTAAGACCCGTCATTTTTCAGATAAATGTCAAGGCTGAAATAGTACTTCATTTTTAATTTGGCAAAAAGGCATGGTCAGCATGTTTTCCCCATCCAAAGAATGCTACACGTAATTCTTTGCGTAATTCTTAACTGAATTCATTTCAGTTAGAAGATGATTAGGTACTGTGTTCTGACACAGCCTAGGAACCCACCCACCTTGCACAATACTAAGTAGAATCTGAAGTTACTATAAAGTTTTTGAAAAGGATTATATTACAAAATACCGTAGTTTGGGTCACTACAATCTATTAACAGAAAAAGGGGTATAAATATATTCATGATAGATGTTTGTATTTTTACAGCTCCTAATCAGAGTCCAATAACATCTATAGGTTTCAGGTTATCTTAAATTGTGAAAACATAAGCAATACTATATTTCTCAAAATGAATTTTAATTAAATGTTTTTAAGTCATCAAGTACTAATAATTTAAGGGGTTCTATATTGGAAATATTTTGTGTACTGATGTACCCAAATACTTGGCTTGCTGATTACTGGAATGTGACCACTTTGCCTGCTTGTCCCTTCATGGTTCTAATATACAAGTGATAATAGTTGTCACCATAACAACTAAAGCAGAGTTTTCTTCGAATTCTCAGGACTAAGGAGCAATTTCCTGACTCTGCCTTCACAGCGAGGCTGCTGGATCACATGCAAGCTCCAGATGCAGCTGTCACCAGACTCCCCCAGACTTGAGGAGAACAGGCTTCACGAGCCAGTCTTGCTTGAGTTCTGGTAGAGGAGGCCACAGTCCAAATGCGAATCAGAATGCCTTAAGCACACAAATCACACACACACACACACACACACACACACACACACACACACACTGGGGACCACTGGCAGAATGCTCCCAAGGACCACAGGGTGTTAATCCAAGTCTGCAGTATGTCCTAGTCACGTCCACACAGTCCCTTCTTGGCCACCAAGGCACAACTCGTGAGGCAGCCTCCTGGCTCCTCCGAGCAGATCACTGAACGTCAGTTCATGCCCGCAAATAAGGGTGGATGCTGAGTGTGCACATGTGCTTCAGGTTAGAAACACACAAACAGGAAGACAGCGTCTGCCTGAGCATCCCTCCCGAAGCTTTCCTTCGTCGCTGGCCACTGGACAGGCCAACCAGAAGTTACACCTGCCTCCTACACCAGAGATCTTTCTTCCTGTTATGGAAGACTAGATTAAACTTACCCATAACCTGTGTGTGCATGCATACACGTGTGTGTGTGTGTGTGTGTGTGTGTGTGTGTGCATGCACAGGTATCTGCCTGAGAGAGTGGAGTTCACAAGGAGTTACCACATGTCAAGAATTATTATTTTTTTAAATTTTTTTTGTGTCAAGAATTAATGAAGCAA
>NW_004524641.1:12065781-12066897 GCF_000260255.1 Octodon degus
TGTGTGTGTGTGTGTGTGTGTGTGTGTGTGTGTGTGTGGCCAGCTCAGCCCACCAGGGGGCGGGGGTGGCTGGCATGTGGTGCTGGGGGATTGAACTGTGGTCCCTGTGCTTTGCTTAGCTTAGCTTGTTCTAAGTAAGTTCTTTAGACCACTGAGCCATCTCACCAGCCCCTCAGTGTTGTTTTAATTTGCATCTCAAATGACAAATGATGTTGAACATTTTTTTTCATATATTTATTTGCTGTTTGTCTTTCTTCATCTGAGAAGTGAGTATTTCAGATAGGTCTTTAGATTTAGGAGGTATGAATTTTTTGAGTTCTTCATATGTCTTTTTTTTTTTTTTTTTTTTTTTTTTTTTTTTGTGGAACCAGGTCTTTATATGTTCTTAACAGTAATCCTTTATCTGAGGAAAAACTGGCAAACAGTTTCTCACTCTGTGGATTGTCTCATAACTCTACTGGTGGTTTCTCTTGCTGTGAAAAAGATTTTTTAATAAGATGAGACTTCAGTTGTTGATTCTTTGTGATGGTTCCGGTGTGATCAGGGTTTTATTCATAAAGTCTTTGCCTACACCAATATCTTCAAGGATTTTCTCTATTCTATCATCTAGCACATTTGATGTTTCTGTTTTAATATTTAGATCTTTGATTCATTTAGATCTTACTTTAGTGCATGGTGAAAGATATGGTTGAATTTTAGTTTTTGGCATGTGCAGAGCCAGTTTTGCCAGCACCATTTATTCAAGAGCTGTCTTACTTCCAGTGAATGTGTTCAACTCCTTTGTCAAAGATAAGGAAGTCAAGTATGTCTGGAGTTGTTTCTGCACCTTCTAATCTATTCCATTGATCTTCAGGTATTTTTTTTTTTTCTCCAGAACCACACTGGGTTTTTTTTCTAGTAGCTTTGTATTATACTTTCAAGTCATGGATTGTGATGACCCCCGCCTGGCCTTTGTTGCCCAGAATTGCCTTTGCTATGCTAGGTTTCTCTTGGTTCCTAACGAATATTAAGATTGTTTTCTCTAATTCTATGAGATATACTATGGGAATGTTGACTGGAATTGCATTAAATCTGTACATGAGTTTTGGAAATATGGCCATTTTCACTACGTTGGTT
>NW_004524641.1:12066997-12074523 GCF_000260255.1 Octodon degus
GATGCCAAGTATTTTATTTTTAAACTTCTAAACTTTGAGAACAAGGTAGCAGAGGTTAAATAATAGAGCTTTTCCAAAGCGAAGTGTGCTCAGTGGAACTCAGTTTTTCTGCATGAAATACAAAAACAACTTTCTGAAACTCCTAGGTGGGAACAAGACTGTCCTGATGACCTGACTACAGTGAGCTGAGCTTTCTTGGGTGTCACATCCCTTTTTCTCCTTGGCAAGGGCTCAGGGAGCTCCGTGCACTCCTTGGGCACACACGGACAGCTCCCGCCCAAAGGTCTCCTGGGAGGTGTACATCATATACAGGAAGCCGTCCTCGTCCTTCTAGCTCTTGTACGCTTCCGAGATGGGCGTGGACAGGCTCACCGCGCTCTGGCCGTTCACCAGCAGGAAGAAGGTATGGTTGGTACAGAGCTGCAGGCGCCGTCTGAGGATCTGGATGAGCTCACTCATGTTGACGTGGTCGGGGACCAGGAACTCTGTTTTGTCCAGGACAGGAAGCTACTTCTCGCCTTTGTATCGCTCTATGATCACTGGGATCTTGGTGGGACACTGCTCTCGGATGAACTGGATGTCTTCTACTCTTTGTTCGAAGGTGCGGTTCCTACAGCCTTGTGCTGGAGTCCCCAGGGCGGCGGCAGCTCCAGATCCGGTGACCACGACTTCCCTTGTCTCCATTTTCTGATATCCATTTCAATCTCCTTGTCATTTTCATCTCTGTTAGACTGATTGATTCTTAGGTGTATCAGTTTTGGGGGTGCTGTTGAGAAAGGTGTTGTTTTCCTAATTTTATTTATGTATTTGATACAGGGTCTCACTATGCAGCTCAAACTCATAGTGATCCTCTTATTTTCAGCCTCCCAAGAGCTGGGATTACAGGTATAAGGAGACTGAGACTCAGTCGCTGGCTCACTGCACCCCAGGGGTGAAGCTGGTGTGGCATGGGAGACCGGGGATCGAACCCTGGTGCATGTGCTTGCCAAAGCAGGCGCTTAGTCGGCTGAGCTGTCTCACCGGCCATCATTGCTAAATTTTTAACCATTCCTGGAATCCTATTCTAAAGTTGGAAGATACAATACTGAAGTGAAAGAAAATAAAGACATTCCAAAGAAGGACACTCTTTCATCAGTTGGCTGAAGATGTCATCAAAAGCAGTTCTGGGTTAAAGCAGGAATGTATGGAGGAAAAAAAAAAACCTCACCAATGTCCACGGTATTCCAAGAAAAAGCCAGGAGCGTCAAGACCCAAGGCCTGCCCTCCAGCAGTGACGTGACCCATAATACAATACTCAGACAGGGATTTATTTCTTCTAAGTGCCTTAGACTTTCCCATGGAAAAGATAGACTTAGATTAATAGTCAACAAAGAGATATAAGAGCTTGATGGAAAACAAAAGATGTTACATAACAAAAGGTAGCAAATAGCATTTTTTAAATCTTTTAGTTTTTTGGTACAAGGTCTCACTACACAGCTCGGACTGGTAGTGATCCTCCTGACTCAGCCTCCCCAGGACTAGGATTACAAGCATGCACCACCACGCCCAGTTTTGGTGGCCAGCACGACACCCCTGGGGTTCCAAGTTCTGTACAGCATGACTTAGACTGCCAGGCAGGTGCTTAGACTGCCAACCTATCTCCCCAGCCCTATTCCTTTGTTTGTTTATTTATTTATTTGGTACAGGATCTTGTTATGCAGTTCAGACTTCTTCTAGTGATCCGACTGTCTCAGCCTCCCCAGTGCTGGGATTATAGGCATGTACTGCCACATCCTGTTTTGGTGACTGGCGAGGTGTGCCCAGGCTTCCAGGGTTGACACGGCATGCAGTACTGGGGATCGAACCCAGTTTCTTGCACTTGCCAGGCAGGCACTTAGACCACTGAGCTATCTCCCCAGCCCAGGTGGTCCCTTCTTAAGTAGAAAAATAAAGTCACAAAATAGTACAAAGATACATATTCCATGTTGCAAAGATATTTCACACATCTGCACCCATGTAAGAAAATGTTTTATTAAATACATACTAAACCCATGATTAGCTGTGTATTTATGTTTTTTACTTTCAGGTGACCACATAGGGAGGCTGCCTGCATGGCAAGCTTGAGGTCCACGGGAGGTGCTGGTCATACGACCTGTACTTCAACAGAGCCAGGGACTTGGAGCACTGAGCCTCACAAGGTGCCAAAGAGGCTACTGATGTTTGTTTGAGGCTAAGCCCTCTTGGATGCTCTAACCTACCCAGGGAAGAGGACAGACAAGGAAAGGACATCAGGACAGGGCCCTTGGAGGTATCAGGACCTGGCTTCAAGGCCATGTGTGACCAGAGATAGATGACATGGGTGGGCTTCCAGACTACTGAGGGCCAGAAACAAATGGACCACTAGGGGTTTGGTTACCAGACCAAAGGAGAACATGGGTATCACTTTCAAATTCCTTCACACTAACAGTAAGCTTCAAGAGACACTTACTAGGGCTGGAGAGATAGCTCAGTAGAATAAGCACTTGCCTGGCAAGAGAGAGAGAGAGAGTGACAGAGACAGAGAGAGACAGAGAGAAAGACAGAGACAGAGACAGAGAGACAGAGACAGAGAAAGACACTATATTAGGGCTTCACTGTAAGGAGTAGGGTTAATTTTATGTACAAGAATAGGGAAAAAAAAGACAGATAATGCTCCAATGAACCTGACACAAAGGACCACAAACTCCAAGTGTGACTAGGGCTGTGAATTGGACACGGCGGCCTGGGCCAGTCAGAGCAGCCTGCGCTGATGTTCCACAAATAAATTCTTCTTAGGACAAAGAAAGCTGTTGCATAAGTTTTCTTTAAGCAATAGTCTAACAAAGTGCTCTCTAATTGCCTTCCACAAACTGTCACCACTGAGCACCAATCTATCTACAATGGCCCGGGAACGGTACAAAAAAGTATATTGTCTCGGTTACTCTTCTCTCATTGTTGGAACAAATACCTGACATCCAAAATAAGGGAAGGAAAGGTTTGTTTAGCTCACAGTTACTGGAGGTTTCAGTTCATACTCAGTTGGCTCCAAGACAGGCTGGCACATGGCAGAGAGCAACCTTTCATGGTGGTGGCAAAGAGCAGAGAGCAAAATGGAGGAGTAGCAGCAACAATGGCAACAGAAAGAAATCTGTCTCTCTGTCTCTCTTATGTTACATTCAGGCTCTCAGCCCCAGGCTGGGGGAAGTACTCACAGCCATAATCCCAGCAGTACTAAGACCCATAATCCAGTGGATTATGAGTCAGTCTCAAACTCTAGAAGTCCCTACCCCACAACTACATGAGGCTTTGGGGGGACAACTAGACACACACCATAACACATATGTGTCAGACCCAGCAATCCTGCCCAGGAGTTTAACTGAGGAAGTAACCAGGTAAGCATGAATACACAGTGGCAGATGCTCAGCACTGTGCCACTGTGAGGATTTCTCCTGAAACTCTCCAAATTTCAGGATCACTGCAGAGATAGTAGACCTTTAATCTTTCCACCTTCTTTTCTCCTCTGGATTCTATCAAGGGACAAAAGAAGATTTTCCTAGAGCTCTGAAAATATATACATAGCATTTTTGTTCCCTAGTGCTGATCCCCACTTCTTGCCTTCTTTGCCTCCACTAGTACCCAGACCCAGATACAGTTGAGTGCACAAGGTAAGAGACCTACAAAGCCCACTAGCCTCCAAGCACTCAACAATTTCCTGGTGGACAAGAGCTACCTGGAGAGGTGTATGGTGTCACAAGCAGACACAGCATTGAAGCCCTCCCTGGCCACCTCTGCCACATCTTATCATGTCCTATTGGGATAACCATGACATATTTTATGAAAAGGAAGAGCCCAGATAGCTTGGGCTAGTAGGGCTCTGCCAATGTGGAAGATATTCAGGAAATGGAACTACAGATGGTAACGATGATGAATACACGGATCCCTCCGATCTGAGGAAGAAGAAAGCAAAAGAGGAGAGTAAGAAAATAAAGCCAGTTGGAACACTGAAAGACCAAGAGCAGGAGGTTAAGGTGGATAAGTCATGTGGATAAGGCTGAGAGGTCAAGGCCAGATATGGTCAGTGGACCTACGAGGAATAATGTAATATATTTAGACCAAGGGATCAGGGCCAGGAGCATACTAAATCTAGGTGGGTAAGGCCACATGGACTTGATAAGTTTCTAAGACCAAGAAGCTAATGCCAAGAGCTTAATACGAAATGGATATGGCAAAGTGGTTAAGTTCAGATGGGTAAGACCAGGAGTCCAGTAGTAACTGGGTTAAAGCCAGTAAGATGAAGCCAGGAGACTAAAGCCAAGTGAGTTGGACTGGGAAGTGGAGACCAGGTGAAGTTATGTGGCGAAAGCCAGTTAGACAAGGCTTAGTGCTTAAGGCCAGATGGCCAGATAGATACTGCCTGAAGGTTATGGCCTTGGCAAGGTTTGGGCCAAGCCTGAGTCCTATTTTAGCAGTAACAAATCTGAGGACATGAAGTTACTTACTCTCAGCTTCCTCAATTGCATGTAAGGTAAAGAACCTTCTGGAGAGCACTGTGGGAAACTCTTAGGAAATCACATGGCACCGTCACGCCTCACATTATTACCTCTCTGGCTTCCTCACTGTCAGGGTCCAATGGTACATTTGAGAAAATAGACCCTGACCCCAAATAGCACATGTGGGAGGACATCCACTTTCTCCCTCACTCAGTGTCAAGGTCAAGGGAGTCTGGCCTCCTGGCCCCCGTAGATCACTAATGCTCCTGGTGACTGCTGTAGAAGACCTGGTTATTTGGCTGGCGACTTCCTCCTTCACCATTATAGCCAGAACGAGACAAGGTGACACACTGTGTAAAACACGAAGGATCAGGACTGCAGAGGAGGCAGAAGCAAGCCTGGAGCATGTGCGAATGGCGCCATAAGAATGACATTTATTCACTCTCATGGTGAACCCCGCCGCCGCGGAAGTCAGCCAACCCACGCCCATCTCTGTGCACTCAGACACCCAGGCGGGTCAGCAGTGATGCCAACTGCAGTGCTTGTGCTTATATATCACATGGTGTCCCCACTCACAGAAATCAGTGTCTGCTGTACATCAACGCAGGCACTATGAGTGGAATGTGAAAGGCCTCCTGTACCGTGGAAACCCAGCGGGGGCTGCAGGCTCTCATGCTCCCCTGGAATCCACCCTTAGGAAGTCTAGCTGCTTCCTTATCTGCCTGCCCCCACTGTCCAGCCGAGGCCTTTCCTCAGTCCTCGTGCCCACATCTGCACTTTCCAGCTGCAGGGCAGGCTGTCTCTGATGTTTCTCACAATGTCTGAGTATATGTCACAATATCTCTCCCTATGACATGAACACAGCAATCGTATAGTAATCCGATGCCAGGAAACCCAAAGTCCTGAGACTACACAGAACCACTCTCATTGCAAGGAAGGCTTAGGTCCCTACTCAAGGCCTGTACTTTCGGGACACCCCAGCATGGTGGTGAGCACAGCCCGTTTCCTTTCTAGGCAGTGTTTCTTCCTCCTTATTTCAGCCATGTGATCCTCACAGCAGGTCAGAGTTAGCCAGCCAGGCCTTTACCTGAAGTCTGAAGAGATGAAGGCACTCTCCAGTGGTTAGGAATAAGGGAAGAGAATGATGCACACTCACAGACCAGCGCCAAACTATTGGCAGAAGTTTTCACAAGAATGATTCTAGCTATGGTCACACCTCCTAGAGTGACATTTTGATCAACTATAGGCTGTGTATATAATAACAGTTCTACACAATTACATTGTCTAGTGATGTTATAGCCATCTTTGTTCATAACAAAACCCCCTAATGACAACTCTCTCAGAAAGTATTTGTCTCTTTAAGCAAAACATGAATACATATTTGCAAATAAACTTCATGTTGTTCCAAGAGAATCCTTAAAATAAATTCCTCTCACATATGCTCCTTAAAATTATGTTTCTATCTCATGTACTGCACAAAGAAATTAAAGTAGAAACATCGACTTGGAGCTGGATGTGATGGCCCAGCCAGTCCCAGCACTCTGGAAGGCCGAAGCAGGAGGATCACAAATTTGAGCCCAGATTGAGCAATTTAGTAATTTAGCAAGGCCCTGTTGCAAAATAAAATAAAAAATAAAACAGGGCTGGGATTGTACCTCAGTGCAAAGGTCCTGAGCTTAATCCCAAATTCCCACCACCACCACCACCACCCAGAAAAAGAGATGGGGAAAAAAGAGGGAAAGAAGAGAGGGAGGGAGGAAGGAAGGGAGGAAGGAAAAAGAAAAGCTGGCCAGTATTTAAAAACTCACAGCCTTAGGGCTGGCCAAATAGCTCAGTGGATTAAAGCACCTGCAAGCAGGCACAGGGGCTAGGACTTCAATCCCTGGGCCTGCGGTGCCGGCCCTGTCCCCGGGGTGCACTGAGACAGCAATTGAGACTGGGCGTGGTGGCGCATACCTGAAATCCCAGCTCTTGGGAGGCTGTAAACAGGCGGATCACTACAAGTCTGATCTAGTAGAGAGATCCTGAACACCATGTAGACTCTTCCAAAAAAAAAAAAAAATTCAAAAAACAAACAAACAAAAAATCTGACAGCCTTGGTTTGCTGGCTCCATTGCCCATGTGTCCAGAGTTTCAAAGGCATCTCCTTTCTGCAGGCTTCCTTGCTGGGGCGCCTCACAGATTATGATGATGTGTGTTGTCAGTCCCCAGTGGACAAGCCGTTCTGCCTCTGTACTTCCTGCTTGCTTATCCCATATAAGCACTAGACCACCAGAGATCAGGGCCTGATGTTTCGAGGAACAAGTGATTCCTCGTCAGAGCCCATCTGATGTTAAGCAAATCTGCCTCCAAGTCCTGGCTGTCTTTCAGCAATTCTGCTTGCTGTTGCGGACACTTCTGCCATCTCAGCCTCAGGGCACTCACTGTCCTTCATTGAGGGTTGTTCAGCAACTTCCCTGGCTGCTTCCCGCTACATGCCTCTAGTATCTAAAATTACTTCCAGAAACTGCAAAATCAGCCTCAGCAGGGAGCCACCAGCGTGGAGACGTCATTTCTAGGGCCTCACTGCTCCCAGAACAGCGCTCCTTTCTGGAGTTGTGTAGCTAAATGTACAAATCACCATATTCACAACCCTCATTCAATTAGGCATGTGAAGCACTAGGGACCACAGATCTGACCTAAAAGGAAAAGGAAACCAAGCAGCGTGCTCTTGTAGCTCTGCGTCAGTGCTATCCCTCTAGTACTAGCTTACCTCTACTGAATGTTACAAGGACAGAAAACAAGTCTACTCTGTAGCAAAATGTGTTAAAGTCTCACAGGAAATGTAAGTGCTCCTTTCCATAGTGAAATTGGAAAAGAAAACCACCTTCTAGGATTCTCCTGTTTATAAAAAACATAAAGAACAGTAATACTACAAGCCAACACAGGCAAATCATGCCCTTCTTCTTTTTTTTTATGTATTTGGTATAGGGTCTCACCTTGCAACTTGAATTCATGGTGATCCTCCTGTCTCAGCCTCCCCAGTGCTGGGATTATAGG
>NW_004524641.1:12075563-12076981 GCF_000260255.1 Octodon degus
GGAAACTGAGCCTGAAGAACAGCTGAGTAATCTAATAAAGACTTCATTGGTTAACAATCACAGCCTGAGGCCACAAAGTACAGCAAGGAATTATTCTGTGTGAAATCAGCATAGTGGATAGCATTCGCAGCCCAGCCTAACACTTGTGCCTCACTACTCAGCACTGTCAGTGTTTTAAAAGGATCACTCACTTTCCATATCTGCTGCTCTTTATTTCCACAAGAGAATCCAAGCAGAGCAGCAAAAACAGAGAGACCCTAAACTGAAGAACAAGGCAGCAGCATGAGAACCCCAAGGATTACAGAGTCATCAGCAGACATTTAGAACTCGGTACATGAGGTGACCCATCATCTGGGTCTTTTGAAGACTAAGAGGAAGTGCTAGGGTGTAGAACTTTAGGACCCAAGTCAGACAAGCCCCAAATTCACTATGAAGTACCAACTTCAGGGAGCTGTTAGGCCTGGTAGGATCATCTGGGACCTGTGCTGTCACGGGTGTCAGTGTCAGCAGTACTACCGAGTGGTACACACCATCCTGCTGAGCATGGCCATCTGCCTACATTCCCTCTTCCCGTGACAAAATGGTCCTTACATCCAGGCTCCTAGTCTTTGCAGTATGGGGCCAAAATGCTAGATTGTGCTTGTATAAGTCTGCTAGACCTCATCTCAAAACCTACAGCTGTATGGCAATAGCAACCATTCTGAGCATCATGGGGTCTGGGGTCCCTGTCTGTAATACACATACCCACAGATGCCCATCTGTAACTTCCTCCACCCCTGACTGTTCCCTACATGAGTTTGGTTCCCTACTGACACATTAAGAGAGTTCCGCGTCACACAAATTACATATTTGGAGCCAGTTGTCAGTACAAATATATAGATATAGAGGGCCAGTGAGATAGCTCAGTGGACTAAAGCACCTGCTTAGGCAAGGTTAGGCAAGCTCAGGGACTACAATTTGATCCCCCGTACCACATGCCACTCCAGCCCTGCCCCCAGGGTAAGCTGAGCCAGCCAGAGTCCGGGCATAGTGAGCACTGGGGAGGCTGAAAGCAGGAGGATTGCCACGAGTCTGAGCTGCATAGTGAGACCCTGTAACGATCAAATACATGAAAAACAAAACAACCCCCCCAAAAAATATAGATATAGATCCAATTATAATCCCTGTAGAATTTTATTCTGAAGCCATACTTACTCATTAATATTCAGTAAGTACAGTAGTATAAACCACAATTATACAACTATAAACATTGATTTAAAAATTATGACATACATCCTGGAATACATCATTTATACAAGTCTTCCTTACCTAGGTTATAACAAACACAAATTATCAAAACACATATTATTTCATTGTTTAAGTATAGTTTTGAAATTGCCATTAATTTTAAGATGACTTCAATCCCCAGTTCCCCCCCC
>NW_004524641.1:12078146-12094333 GCF_000260255.1 Octodon degus
TAGCCCTGTGATGCTGCTCCCTGAGCACAGGCCAACTACACAGTCTTAAGCAAGATGGATGATGCTGGACAGGAGTGATGCCCCACCTCACAGCACCATTCTGAGCTCCCTCTCCTTCTTCTGTGCCTCAGTCTCCCGGCCCTGTGACACTTGTAGGTGCAGATCTTCCATGAAGACTCAGACCAACCCACAGAGGACAGAGGTGGGTGGAGTCCAGGGATGAGAGGGAAGAAGGTGTAAAGAACGATCAGGCACTGGGCTAGCGAGATATTTCAGCAGTCTAAGCACATGCCTGGCAAGCTCAAGGACCTGGTTTCGATTCCTGGTGCCACGTGCCTCACCATCCACCAAAACTGGGCATGGTGGTGCACAAGTGTAATCCCAGCAGTGGGGAAGCTGAGACAAGAGGATCACTATGAGTCTGAGCTGTGTAGTGAGACCCTGTAACAAGTGAATAAGTAAATAAGTAAAATATTTAATTTTTTAAAAAAAAAAAAAAGAAAGATCAAGCACCTTTGAAGATCTCCCTGGGGAAGGTAGGGGATGGGTGGCAGGTGGCCATATGGACACAAACACAAAAGAACCTCAGTCTTGCTTACTTGATCCCTCCTGCCCCTTATTTCTACTTGTTGTTTCTAATTTACCAGTTCATTTTCTAGTGTCTGTCTCTCCTCGTAGAGCATATCATCTGCAAGGGCAGGAATTTTGCCTGGTAGGGAAACAGCTGAAATGAGAGCTGTACAATCTGGACAGATGACATTCAGAAGCCAGGTCTCAAGAGGCAGCTGGGAGAAGTATGCAGAAGGCCACCCAGTAAATTGAATTTGGAGGATCACACAGTTTGTCACATCGTCTCAACTCTGACGCTGTGGCAAGGGAGCAACTACATGCAATCTGCAGATGAATGATCGTGGCCATGTTCCAATAAAACTTTATTTACAAGATCCAGAAGTAGGCCATATTTGGCTCAGAGGCAGAGCTTTACCACCTGAAATTCAAGTAGAAAAAGAAGTAAGAAACCACCAAGATGAGGAGCCCAATAAAGGGATAGGAAAGCACGAATGTGCAAATGACGTGGAAAGGTGAGAATGATGCCATGAACAGTAGGCATTACCAGGCACATTGAAAGAGTCCACAGTGACCAACGAGAGACAAAGCCACAAATGCAAATATTGGGGGTCTGCATATATTCTTTTTTAAAAAATTAAATCCTTTTTATTTATTTGGTATAGGGTCTCACTAAGCAGCTTGGACTCACAGTGATCCTTCTGTCTCAGCCTCCCCAGAGCTGGAGTTATAAGCATGCGCCACCACGCCCTGTTTTGGTGGCTGGCACAGTGCGCCTGAGGTTCTGGGGCCTGCATGGCATGCGGTACCAGGGATTGAACTCAGGTCCTTGCGCTTGCCTGGCATGAGCTTAGACTGCTGAGCGATCGCCCCAGCCCCTCTGCCTATATTCTTGACCTCCTGCCTTGAACTTTTTATGAAGTCAACATATACTTTGATTCAACAAGGATCTGCACACTTGCACACGGCAATGTCACAACCAGCACAGTGATTGCTCATTAGAGGTCGGAAGCACTCCGCAACCAGATAAGAGCATGGAGGAGCAACACTACTTCCTTACAATGCCTGCATCACTGGACAGGGTTACAAAAAAAAAAGTGCTTATGAAAATCATGAGAAAAACATTTTTAAATCAATAGCTTCCCTTTATAACTGCAATTATTTTGGTAACAAAAGTACAAAAATTAAGTCTCCCTCACAATAGCCATAGAAGTGCAAAACCACCAAGATATTCTTGTTACTAGAAAGTACTTAGAGCTCAGAGGAGAGCTAACTAAGTCACAGGTTCAGTGAGATGCACTGGGGTAGGGGTGAGGGCCCTGCTCAGGGTGCTGGGCCGTGTGTTCTGTAGCTCTGGGAAGATTCCAAAAGTGCAGCTCCATATTCTGGATGGTATTTCCACACTCCATCATACAGTGGGTGATCTTCTCAGACCCTGTGTAAGAACTTTATACTAAGCCCACCCTCCTTGGAGAACTTTATGTAGTACCTCATCAGCCTGCTCAATTGTGCAGTGCTGACCTCAACTACTAGACTTCAACACTGCTGTAAATTCAAGAGTTTGGCAGATACTTAGGCTGAGTCAGGGATGTGCTCTTCCAGCCATTCAGAATATCCAATTCAAACTGCACCAGGTGTTATCTTCTAGTTCTTGACATCCGGGGCCTTACCTGGTGTTGAGGATCCCCATGATAGTGGTCAAACCAGCTTCTTCAGGGAACTGACAGGTATAGAAAGGTACCTGTCAGTCTTCAGTGAGGCTGCACCTCATAGAAACCTAAATAAGCAACCAGACTCTACAATTTTGGAACTTACTAAGTGGTTAATTTACTTCGTCAACTTGATGTATTTCTCATGAGGTTTGTTCTTATTATTCCTCCAAGTATTTCAAACATAAGAAAACTTTTTTCTTTTGCAATGACAACTATGTGATTCATGACATCATCCTGAGATCATGTCCTAATTCTGCCGTATGCAACCTAGAATTCCTAATAGCCTTCTTGGCACCTAAAGAAAAGTCTGGAGAGGCCAGACCACCAGAGGTGAGGTGGGCAGTCCTCCAAGGGGCTGAAGCCATCACACCTATGGGGCGCCATGGTCTGCCCTAAATCCCTCCCTTGTACGGCAGGCCCACTTGACTGGCTCCTTATCATCAGATGCTGGCCAAGGTGAGATCTAGCCTTAAGACACTGGGATTTCTCTCCTGTTGGCCCACATATTTTCCCTCTCCCTGGCTCTGAGGAAGCCAGCACCATAACGTGAGATGGCCTATGCGAGGCGGTGTGTAGCAAGGACCTAAGGGCAACCTCCAGGCGAAGCTTGCCAGGGACTGGGTCCTGCCAGGAGCCAGTGATCTCAGAAGTGGGTCCTTCCTAAGCAGGCATGGCGGCACATGCCTGAAATCTCAGTGCTTGGGGAGATGATCTAAGTATGGCTTCATGAATCATGCCATTTATTGCCACACCAAGAGAGGTTTCCTTAGGTTTACAGTGCTTAGTGGGAGAAATAAACTTACAAGGAACACACCTACTAGAGGAGGTATATCCGCCACATAGCAAATTCCAAAATGATTAGAGTCCAGTTGCTCAGGATAAAATTTCCACAGGCTTCCATGGAAAGTGTTTTCATTAACGGTGGGAGGATAAGGCAAGGAGATTGAAGGTTTCAGTCTCAGCTGGGCAACTCAGCAAGACAATGTCTCACAGAAAGGTGGGGCTATAGCTGGAGCTATCCCTCAGTGTGAAAGCCGTGGCTTCAATCCCTAGTAGTAGAAGAGAAAGTGGGCCAAGAGGAAAATAAGAGTGTGATACTCAGAGCAACTCCACGCCAGCCAACCAAGGCCCCTGTGGCACACAAACCCTAGGCAGGAACCCCGGCTCTAGCTGCCAGCAACTCTTTTTTTCTTTTTAATATTTATTTATTTATTTATTTATTTATTTATTTATTTATTTATTTATTTATTTTGTGTGTGTGTGGCCGGCTCAGCCCACCAGGGGGCGGGGCTGGCTGGTATGTGGTGCTGGGGGATTGATCCGTGGTCCTTGTGCTTTGCTTAGCTTAGCTTGTTCTAAGTAGGTGCTTTAGACCACTGAGCCATCTCAGCAGCCCCCTGCCAGCAACTCTTGAGGGCATAGATGTGATATTTTCAAGTCATTAAGTCATGCTATAGAAAAATGCTGAATTTTTCACTCAGCTCTATGGGGCTGGTGAGATGGCTCAGTGGTCTAAAGCACCGACTTAGAACAAGCTTAGCAAAGAACATGCACCACGGTTCAAACCCCCAGCACCACATGCCAGCCATCCCCACCTCCTGGTGGGCTGAGCTGGCCACACACACACACACACACACACACACATAAATAAATAAAATAAAATTTTAAAAAACACTCAACTCTAGTTTCCTTTGGGTTACAAATCCTATCCCAGATATAACTTTTGGGAAAAGTATTCTAGTAGTGTTACACAGCAGTATGATACAAGTAGATTATTCAAAAGAAGGTGTCATGTTTGGGGAAGATTTGATGCAATGCTAAAGTTCCTTACATAAATATACTCCAAGTGCATGAAAGAATACAGTGAAAAAGCTAGTAATGACAATACTAGAGGGGGGATCTTTGGATCAAACTTGTTGCTAAGATAACACTAGCAAGCTGGCTAGATAGACAGATCTGTGTAATTAGAGCAGAGCACCCCAAGGAAGGAAGAAGTAAGAGCCAAGATCCTCCCCCAGGAGGAATGGAAGCCCAGGAGAATGGACAGGGCCACCCCTCACTTCTGGAGCCCAACAACATCAAACCAGATATGCGGGGCTGTTTGATGGAGACTTCCAAGGATGGGTGATAGGTCAGGATTCAAAGATTTCCAGGCACCCTGCCCCAAACACTCTCCCTCTTGGCTTCCCAGGTCCCCCAACCATGTCCCCTTTGGCCCCACACAAAGCCAAGCCCCAAATCCAGAACAAGTCTGCTTGACTTTGACCTGGGCAAGCAACCATGGAAAAGTCTCCCACAGACCAGGTAGCCCTGCCAAGATTAGCTCTCCCTCAGCTGTTCCAGCCCAAAAGCACCTCCCCGCTCCTTAAAAGCCCTGTGCCTTGCCTTGTTCACTGCTGTCTTGGTCTGCTAGACAGCCAGCCTGCTTGTTGCCCCCAGTAAATCTACTCATGCCAGAATGCCTGGTCTGGTCAATTGCATGGGTTCATACCTAACAATGGGAAGATGAAACTTAGAGCCAGACAACACTCCCTCCACCACCACTAAGGAGACCAGCTCTGGGGCCCAGGGTCTATACCCTGAAAAGAGACATGCAGGCACTGTAAAAGATAGACTTCTCAGCCAGAATGGAGTCAGATTTGGCAATCTCAGAACAAAAGGATCTCTCTCTCTCTCTCTCTCTCTCTCTCTCTCTCTCTCTCTCTCTTGGCTTAGGCTTGAACTCAGTGCTCTTCACATGCTAAGAAAGCATTCTACCACTGAGCTGCATGCTAGCCAGACATTAACTTTTCATACAAAATAATCAACAAGCAGTAAAACAAAATCACATGAAGACAAAAAGGCAAGTCAAATACCAAGTCCACATTCACAAAGGTCACTAGAAGGAAAACTAAAGTAAAGGATTAATAACTCAAAGCAGTGGCACATGTCTATAATCCCATCTACTTGAGGGGCTGAGGCTGGAACAACATATTGAGAGCTGTTGCAAAAGTTAATTAAATAACCAATCAATATATTCAATAAATTAAAGTGCAAACTCAAGATAGAGATGTTGCATTTTTTTAAAAAAAATTTTTAAGATGGAGTCTTGCTAAGTCACTCAGTTGCCCAGGCTAGTCTTGAATTCCAGATCCTGTTGCCACAGCCTCCCAGAGTTCTGGGGTTATAAGTGTGTGCTACCTTATCTAGGCAAGACCGACAGCTTCAAGACAGGAGTGCTGAACCTAAAGTCCCAGGTACTCAGGAGGCCAAGGAAAACTTCTGAGCCCAGGAGTTTTAGGCCAGCCTAGATAACATATCAAGCTCTCAATGGTTGGGAGGTGTTGGGGGGAGACCATCAAGAACAAAGAGTCGGGGCCAGGGAGATGGCTCAGTAGAACAAGTGCTTCCCTGGCAAGCGCAAGGGCCTGAGTTCAATCCCTGGTTCTGCCAAAAAAAAAAAAAAAAAAAAAAAAAAACAAGAACAAAGAGTCAAAAGAAATGAGAGCCAGGCACAGGTACAGTGTTTGTGCACTTATATCCCTCAGGATGCTGAGGAAGCAGGCTCTGAATTCAAGACCAGCTTCGAGAATATAGTGAGATCCTAACTGGGTAGGTGGGTGGGTGGGGACCAAAAGGAAGGCCTAGAATGGAAAAAATCAAATCACTGTACATTGAACACAGCTAAAGAAAATATCTGATTTGGAACAGAGAGGATGAAAAATGAAGAACATAAGAGGTGAATGGATCAATGTGAAAAGACTGAATAAATATACACTTTAACTCCCAGGAGCAAAGGACAGAAGTAATGAAATGGTAAAAAATTGACAAAATGCAAATTTCCTTCACCAAAAGTTACCATTACTTGTTTGAAAGTATTCAAATAATATAAATTATTTAGTAGATGTCAGATGACACATTCCACCACTTTACTGAAGAAAACCCATCAGCTACTAGATTGACAGATGTGAGAATCCTACGGTTAATGCGGAACATTCCCAGTCCGTCCTTCCTGGTTCTCCATCTTGGACCTGGTAACTCTACTTCCAAGCACCCATCAATAGGCAGCAGACTCTGCTGAGCAAGCACATTCACCATCGGCCTGCTTAGACATAGGCAAAGTACCATAACCAGTCTAAATATCTACATGTTAGCCTGTTCGGATGCTGTAACGAAATACACAGCCTCTGAACCTTATGTATAACAGATACTCATGGCTCTGCAAGGCACGAGCTAGACACAGAGGCTGCTTCCTAATCTCAGACACAGCCTCAGGCCGGCTCCTGACCATTTGCAGAAGCTATCTTCTGACCCAAAGTCACACAAAGGAGAAAAAGAGCCCACCTAGTCCAGTGCCTCCTTGTGGGGAAGCTATCCATCCTGCAGCTTCACCCTGTCACCTCACTCACTTGTGATTACCTCATTTACTTGTAATTCCTCCTTAAAGGCCTTTTCCCCTAACACCATCGGGGGATGGTGTGCGCATGTTCCATGTGGGCCATCCCCAGCTGTGTCCTACTCCATGTTGTGTAGGATGGTAGCTTCCAGGCTGTGCCTGGGGGCTGCGTGACTCCATTTCATGAAACAGAAGTGTATCCATTTCGAGTACAAATGCTGAGGTAGGACTTGGCAACGTGTCTGTGCAAATAGGTGAGTACCAGATGTTGGACACACCAAATATATATAGAAAGGAACAACTCAGCTGCATAGCACAATCATAATGTGTAGAGATAAATAAATGAACTGTGCTAATAAAAATTACCACCTGTCAGCTTATCAAATTAAATCCGGGGGACATGGACATATGCTATATCAAAGCGATATCAGAGAAAACCAGACTTATGAGCTTATTGGACACACCAGGCCTATGATGGATACAACCCTCTTACCTGGACTGTATAATAGCAGGGCCTCCAACACAGGGGCACGGTGGGGACACACATGCCAATCTGTCATCTTAGCAGAACACCTGGTGAATGCGTCAGGAGGTTGGCAGGTAACAAACTCACTCTCTGCCCCCTGCCCCCTTCCCTAAGCCCTATGGCTTGAGCAAGCTCTCTCACCCGCACTCCAATCTGGGTACCTGTGGTGACTTCATTTCTCCATGAGCTCTCTTCTCTGTCTTTGCTTTTAGCCCTACCTCAGAATCCTGTATCTGTAGCTGACCCTTCCTCAGCTGTTCTGTAGCCTGTATGTTAGCACACAAGGTATGACATGTGAAATGAGTGTTACAGATGTTAGAACTTAATATTAGAATATAAGAACCTGTTATCACTCGCCTGCCAGCTACCAAGTGAAACACCGAGTACTCAAACAGCCCTCTTTGTTTCCCGGAGCACCATGCCTTAAACCAATGAATTACATCCTAACCACCAGCTATGACACAGGGTCTTACTGTGTTTGCCCAGCCTGGTCTCTAGCTCCTGTCCTTATCATTTTTATAATCTGAAGAAATGTTGCTTGAATTTATTTTAGTAGTTCGAATTCTTTCTTGTGGGAAATCCCATTGAATGAATAATCAAAAGGAATTGTGACAAGAAAGCCCCTTTGGTGGAATAAGCCAGCACATAGAGGTAACTCTGCACAATAATAGCTCACAGTTTCCACTGGGAATGCACTGTAGCAACAGGCATGGCCCTAGCAATGGTAGGATTTCTTCTGAAGGAGGAGCCAGGGAGGACACTGTAGCACACTTTTCACCTGGGAGATGCCTGTGGAGATGCCCTCAGATACACAGATATCTAACAACCCCCTGTTTACTTTCAGAGTTACTCCTGCTGATTCCAGAAATCCACAGCCTCAGGGAAAGTGAAAGCTGAGGAGGTAAGGAGAATGAAAGATGTGGCAGATGAGTTTGCAAGTAAGGCAAAGGTTAGGGACCAATCAGTGACAGAAAGGCGGGAGGTCTTATATTTGGACAGTACGGAGACCAGGTAGAAGCCAAGTATGGTTTTTAGAAATTCAACTCAAGATGAATAGTTCGGCCCGGCTCAGTGGTACAGCTTATAAATCTCAACTACTCTGGAGGATCAGGCAGGAAGATGGCAAGTTCAAGCCCACCCTGGGCAATCTATTGAGACTCTGTCTCAAAAAATATGAAATAAAATAAAATAGACTGAGAATGTTGTTTAGTGATCCCTGGATTCAACGTCCAGTACTGGGGACAAAAAGGTAACTGAGATGCAGAGAACAATACATCCCACTTGCCACCATCACTGCTCATCCCTGACCTCCACCATCACTGCTGATTCCACTGCTGTCTCCCCAGTACCACTACTCTCACTTCCTCTTGCTCCCCACTGTGGCTGCTCCCTCATGTCTCCCAGCATAACTGCTCCATCTTTCATGCAGACTGCAACTGACGTGTCAATCAGCCTGCTGTCATCACCACAAATATTTGACTTAATCAACTTAAAAATAGAAATGGTGATTTTTTTTGGGGGGGGGAGGTACTAGAGATTGAACCTTGGAGCTTCATGCTACACCTCACTCCCTTTTTTTTTTTAAACATTTATTTATTTATTGTGTGTGTGTGTGTGTGTGTGTGTGTGTGTGTGTGTGGCCAGCTCAGCCCACCAGGGGACGGGGCTGGGGGGCATGTGGTGCTGGGGATTGAACCATGGTCCCTGTGCTTTGCATAGCTTAGCTTGTTCCAAGTAGGTGCTTTAGACCACTGAGCCATCTCACCAGCCCACCCCCACTCCCTTTTTTGAGATATTGCTAAGTCACTAAATTGTCCAGGGTGGGCTTCAACTTGTGAACCTCCTGCCTCAGCCTCCCAAGCACTGAAATTACAGCACACCTGGCTAGAAAGAGAGGCTTTGACTCATACCTTTAGAGTTTCAAGTCCATCATCAATCAGCCCTGTAGCTCATTATGTCTGGAAGGCATGCGGGAGCAAAACTCAGCCTTCGCTTTGAAGCACAAGAGAAGTAGGAAGTGGCCTCTCACCCAACTGGCCCCTTCAAGGGAAGGCCCCCAATGAACTAAAGGTTCCGCAACCTTCTCTAGGTTCTGCAACCTCCCAGTAGCACCCTCTGGGCAGCAAGCCTTTACCACATGGATCCTTAGGGGATTCCTGAGCTACGTTGTCAGCCCTTTGTTACTTTAAGACAGAGTCTCAGGCTGCCCTTGAGCTGATTACCCTCCTGCCTCATCTAATCTAATCTTAGTAGCTGGGGTTACAGAAGTGCACAACCACAGCTGGCTCTCCAGTCAGTTTCTTTCATCCCTTTGTCCAGAGACTTAGCAGCAATTTTATACTTGATTATTTACACATACAAAGTCACCAAGTTCCTTATCATTCATAAATCATAAATTACAAGTATTAAATGCATTTACGTTGTATCTATGTAAACAGTTCATACCACGGACTATCAGTGCTTTCTATACCATTAGAAACAGGACCCTTAGAGATGAGGCTATAGCTCAGGGCACAGCTTTTATCTAGCATATAAGAGACCCTGGATTTTATCCCAGCACTGAGAACAAAATTCACAATTTTAGATCTTGCCAGTGTAAACAGCCAACATAGAAATCCAAAACCAATCAAAGATATATTCTTAAAATTCTGTTCATCTTGGCTGGGGTATAACCCAGAGATACAACACTTGCTTGGTATGCACACAGCCCTTGGATGATCTCTAGCATGGAAAGAAAGAAAAAGAAAGACAGATAGAAAGAAAATTTCTATTACTTTGGAATTACCCAATATTAATATCTGTATTAGTCCAACAGATGAAACCAAACAAATAGATGTAGAGATAGATAGATAGATAGATAGATAGATAGATAGATAGATAGATATGATTCATTAGGAGAATTAGCTCTCATGATCATGGAGACTAAGAGCTCGGGACAAGTTGTCAGCAAGATGGAGACCCGCAGATGCCAGCCGGGTGGCTCAGCCCAAGTCCAAAGGCCTCAGAGCCAGGGAAGCAAATGGCATAACTCATAGTTCAAGTCCTGAGACCTCAAAAGGCTGCTGGAGGTTGAAGGCCATAGAGCACTTTTGCTCAATGGTAGGAGAAGAATGCATCCAAGATGGTGGCCGGAGGTTGTTTGCGCTGTCTTTCCTGGCTTTGTCCATATGGCCCCCAGGAAGCAGACAGTGCCACCTGCACTGAGGATGTATCTCCCCCATCTTCATCCACTCAGATCATCCACCAGTCTGTCCTGGCAACACTTACACAGACATATCCACAATAATGTTTTTTCACCCTTCTGCTATTCTTAAATCTAGTCAATTTCATGACTAAATTAACCACCATGGGGCCAAAGTAGTGCATGCTTTCTATTTATTATTCAAATTAACAGCTACTTTAGCACATTAAAGAAACAGATTAACAAGAGACCATTAATCACAAAATTATGTTGCAGGTAGGTAAATTGGTTTTAGAGCTAACTTTTATATTTGGGAGGAGGAATGGAACCAATGGAAAATTTGTCTCAAAACTCAAAATTGCCAGAACAAAAACAAACAAACAAAAAAATAAGAATATTCCATTCTTGGAGAGTTTCCTGGCTACCTGGAGAGTTTCCTGGCCTTAATCCTTTTCTATGTTGAACTGCATAGCATATCACTAGCTTTTCTTGTATTTTAGTTGAGTAAAATGTGGTTTAAAAATGTCAACGCAAAAGAGCAAATGTATATGCTTTTGTCAAGAGATAGAGAAGTTTAGTGCAGAGTTTAAGAGAAGGCTTTGCAGTTGAGTAGACTAGAATCTCAGTGCCGCTACAGCTACAGTGAGATTAAGGTTGGGTTCAAATTGCCTAACCTTTCTGACATTTAGTTTCTCTGTCTCTGAAAGTACATATTAGGTAATCAACATCGATAAGTTGTAGGAAGGATGACACAAGAAAATTTATCTGAACTACTTAGCATTGTGTCTCCACAAGCCAGTCATTGCTGTAGCATATGTTGTTTTAAGAAATGCTTTGAATTACAGAGGTTCCTGAAAGTCATCCTAAAGAAGTATATTGAGACCCAACTTTATCCTGTCATGAAGATTACTAGTTTATTCATTCACGCATGGGGTTCTGAAAGACAAGCCACTCCAAGGTCTTGCTTCTATTGCCAAAAAATATTCTGATATAAAAGGGAAAACTTCATTTTGCTAAGTAAAGCTAATTAATTGAAGACCAGATATCCTCTCTAAGTGTAAGTCTTAGAGTTTTTCATATGTTATCTTAATATGAAGTGTGAACTATTTCAAGTGGTCATTCCATTCAGTATTTTTCTTCTCTGTCAGCTTCAGCAGTCTTTCTACCAAGCTCAGCTCACTAAAAAAAATGATTAAAACAAGAAGGTCTCACCAGATAGCTCAGCAGACTAAAGCACCTGCTGAGGCAGGCACAGGGACTAGGGTTTGATCCCTGGCATGCTGTGCTGGCTCTGCCCCCCAGGCGCGCTGAGACTGTGATGGAGACTGGGCATTATGGCATTTGCTTGAAATCCCAGCACTTGGGAGGCTGAAAACAGGTGGATCACTGTGAGGCCAATTTGTGTAGTGAGCCACTGTAGACCCTGTACTAAAATACATTTAAAAAAAAAAAAGATTAATATATAAGTTACTGGGTGGCCCAGTAACTTAAATGTTTTACTTCAGTAGTCTTCATAGCCAAACAATAATTTTCTCTGCAGTAATGAGGATCAAATCCTGGGCTATATGCATGCTAGGTAAGCGTTCCACCACCAAGCACACCCCAGCCCTCTTTTGTTTTGTCTGAAGACGTGTGTTATGGTGTGTGTCTGGTTTTCCTTTCCAAGCCTCCTTCAGTCATGGTGGGCAGGTTTTTCAGAAGTGGCTGAATCTAGAGTTCATCGCAGCAAGGAGAGAAAAGTAACTAAGAACATGGTCACACTGTGTTGCCCAAACTAGACTCGGACTTCTCTTCTCAAACCATCCTCCTTCCTCAACCTTTTGACTGCTGGGTCTGCATGCCTGTGCCACCATGCCTGGTCACACAGTAATCTAGTGCCCATCATGAGTTTCCTTATGCTTCCCTAATTACTGGTTTATGTGTTCATTTTCCTATTACCCCTTCAGCTCCTTTGAAAGTAGGAACATAGTCTCCTTAAGCTTTCCATCACCCCACAGTCCCATGCAGAAAACCTATACTTGGGGGGTGAGGGTGGATAGATTTATTTTCTCTAGTGGAACAAATATTATTTCATCCAATGCAAATAATGAAAGTATTTTTAAAGTATCTTAAGGTTCAGAGTGAAACTTAGAGGCAGAGTGCTTGTCTAGTGTGCACGAGGCCCTGGGTTCAATATCCAGCAACAAATAAAATCAAATAGAAATTATTTTTGCATTTCTCTTGACTCCTGGTATTGTATAGTCCGTGGGTTTGCACCGTTGTATAAGGACATGTAACTGCCACTGAAGTATATCCTATGCAGGATTCTCATTTTGAATGATAACGACATGATACAGATTCATCAATTGCACAATATACCGTTCCAGGTGTCCGTAGTGGGGAGGGCTATGCATGTGCAGGGGCTGTCAGCTTTAGTCCGCTGAGCTATTGATGGTGAGACCCTCTTGTTTTAATCATTTTTTTAATGGGCTGGGCTTGGTAGGAAGACTGCTGAAGCTGACAGAGAAGAAAAATACTGAATGGAACGACCACTTGAAACAGTTCATACTTCACACTGGGGTCACACTGGGGTCACATCAGTATCTCTGCAGCTTCCTCTCTATTTTACTGTGAACCTAAAACTGTGTAAAGACTTAACATCTTTAAGCCAAATAGTTCTTATTTCAGTGAGGTTTAGTCACTTTTATTTGCCTTTGAAAAAAGTAATTGTCAGTTGTTTGATCTGGTTCAGGAAGGTCACCCTTGACCACGAAAGCTTTGAACGTGGCTGCCTTGCTGGAGAGTCTTGGCTCCTCCGCTTTGCAGACTGGTGTGGCTGCTCTGTGGCATGGTGATGCGCTGAAGGCTCGCTCAGGTATTTTCCACTTTTGCTTTACATAAGAATTACTCAGGGGGCCAGAGACATAGTTTAGAGGCATGAGCACTGCGTTGGCAAGCACAAGGACCTGAGTTCAATCCCCGGCCCCATATCCATGCGGTCTCAGTCACAGATGAGAAAACAAACAAACAAAAAAGAATTATTAAGATGCCCAATTTCTGCCTCAGAAGACAGTTTAGCAAAATATAGGTGAAGCACAGGCATGAGGATGTGTGCATGTGTGTGTGTGTGCATGTGTGTGTACACATGTGTGCATGTGAGCATGCACGTGTGTGTGGGGGGTGCTGGCTGGGGAACACAGGGATTAGTGTGTGACAGGCAAGCTTTTTACTACTGAGCTACATCCTTAACCCTGCTCCTTCCTTTAAAAAATGTTTACTTTATTAATCATTATATAGACTTTGCTATAGCAATTTATTTATTTATTTTATGAAACAAGGGCTGGGGAGATAGCTCAGCAGTCTGAGTGCCTGGCTGGCAAGCAGAAGGACCACGTTCGATTCCCACATACCGTGACAGGCCCAGAACCCTGGGCGCCAAGGCAGGACGGTCGCTATGAGTCCGAGCTGCGTAGTAAGATCCTGTACCAAATAAATAAATAAATAGATTTTTTAAAAAGTTATTATTTTATGAAACAAAACAAAAGTTCACAGCAAATAATAAGAGAATGACAGTGCTATTTTCAACTGATGAATGAATTAGAGAAACGTGGTGTTTATGTACCACAGAACACTATTCTGCCATAAAGAAAGATAAACCTGAGGAATTCATAGGTAAAGGGGTACAACTTGAGAACACAACATTAAGCAAAATAAGTATGACACACAAGCTTAAATATCACTCCCCTTTTTTTTTGAGATGAGGTCTTAGTATATTGTCCAGTCTAGCTTCGAACACCTCGGCTCCAACAACTCTCCCACCTCAGTCTGCTGAGTAGCTGAGCATCACTGTGTTGGATTGCCCCACAGATTTTTTTTTAAATTTTTTTTATTTATTTGTGTGTGTGTGTGTGTGTGTGTGTCTGTGTGTTTGTGTGTGGCCAGGTCAGCCCACCAGGGGGCGGGGCTGGCTGGCATGTGGTGCTGGGGGATTGAACCGTGGTCCCTGTGCTTTGCTTAGCTTAGCTTGTTCTAAGTAGGTGCTTTAGACCACTGAGCCATCTCGCCAGCCCTGCCCCACAGATTTGCAACAAATTGCATTGGTGATTCTGATGTGCAGCCACAGTGAAGACTGGGTGTGTCACATGTGCCTGGCCCTGGGTGCAGCCCAAGTGCTTTTCTCCCACACTCCACGCCCCCTGAAGTGTGTCACACAGGGGCTGGGAGCCGCTCTCCACTATACTGCCGGGGATAGAAGAAGAGTGTCACCTGCCCTGCAAAGTGTTACTATTTTTTAATGATGAAATATTTCTAGCACAGAATGGGAGAGATAATAATGCAGGAAGAGGGGTTGGGGAGATGGCTCAGGAGAATAAGTGCTTGCCTGGCAAGTGCAAGGGTCTGAGTTCAATCCCTGGTTCCGAAAAAAAATTAAAAAAAAAAAAATAATAATAATAATAACAATGCAGGAAGAAAGGGCCAGTGAGATAGCTCAGCAGACCTAATGCCTGCTTAGGCAAGCGCAGGGACCTGTTTCGATCCCTAGCACCACAGGCCTTGCTGGCCCCACCCCCAGGCTCACTGAGTGGGCCACCAAGACTGGGTGTGGTGGCACATGCCTGTGATCCCAGCGCTGCAGAGGCTGAAAACAGGAGGATCACTATGAGTCTGAACTGTGTAGTGAGACCCTGTACCAAATACATTTTAAAAAGATAATAATGTATGAAGAACTCATAAATCTACCATATAGCCTAAACAGCTTATTTTTTGAAATATATAATAGATTTCTCTCTGTGTGTGTGTGTGTGTGTGTCTGTGTGTATCAGATTTGTACTAAAGTAATAAAATATTGCAGATGAAGAAGTCTTCTATGTACCTTCCCCTTCCTTTCTCCATCCTCCCTCTCCAGGGGTAACACTTGGACTTATTTGCTGTTCAGATTCATATTTTACTAAATATGTTTATGCGCATGTATTTAGTATTGCTCTCTTGTTTTTTGCGTAGTACATATATGGTATCACATTGTATATAATATTTTATCGAGTTGGGCCAGTATTTAAGAACTGGGTGTTTCACAATTAGTCAGACAGTTTGGCTTCTCTTGAAACAAGAAGATCTGGCAACACTGAACTGGCTTTCTGGCACAGTCCCCTCGTGTGCTGGGCCAGTGTCTTCGGTGTGACTCTGTCCCACAGCTCACACTGTATAGACATAGGTGAGTACATCTGGGTCGCATCTCCTCGGGAGGGAGTCTGGCCTGCTCCAAAGGAACTTTGCTCCATTGTAATTCTGTGCTCTCCTCCAGGTCATCTCCCGTCATGCACAAGGTCAAAATCCCGTTCCTCTCTCGTGGGTCTCTAGCAGTCTTTCCTGCTCTCTCCTGTCTTTTTTCTGGTTTTCACATTTACATATAATTCATATGTTACAAATATATTTCACATATACATTTTACATTTATGTGTTTTATACACATGTATATTACTGTATATGGATATAGACACACACATATATATGTGTACACATATAATTTTGTGTGTGCATAGTGTGGTGCTGGAGATTGAACCTAATGTTTTCCATGCCTTGAGCTAGAGTCCAGTCCTTATTTTACATTTCTTTCCTCATTATCATTAAATTTATTGCTATAATATAGACACAGTGATCATACTCACCACAGGGAACTTGTACCTGTGTGTATCTTGATTCCTCTTGGAATTCTTGACATTAGCATGGTTTTGTCAAGAAGGGCATGGTTGGGGCTGGAGAGATGGCTCAGTGGTCTAAAGCACCTACTTAGAACAAGCTTAGCAAAGCACAGGGACCGCGGTTCAATCCCCCAGCACCACATGCCAG